>NC_057745.1:14937118-14971277 GCF_004010195.1 Chiloscyllium plagiosum | reverse complement strand
TTCATAGTTTCGGACTTGGTCTGTGTGTGTGGCTTTCCTGTATACCCTTGTAGTGAATTCTCCGTTTGGTGTTCTCTGTACCATCACGTCTAGGAATGGGAGTTGGCTATCCTTTTCTTCTTCTCTCGTGAATCGGATTCCTAGAAGCATGGCATTCATCCACAAACTCCATCAACAAACACATCGACCTGGACCCAATATACCGGCCACTACAGCGGACAGTTGGAACAGACAACCGGAAGCGGCAGGGACAGACCACTATAAACACCGGAGGAAACATCAAAGAAGTGCTTCGCTCCCAAGCACTGATGATGTCGCCTAGCCAGGGGACGAAACGTTTGCAACAAAAACTTCCAGCTCGGCGAACAGAACCACAACAACGAGCACCCGAGCTACAAATCTTCGCACAAACTTTGATCATCAATTTATCTTTGATAGAAACCCATTTCCAGCCTGCCTGCTGTTCACCACACTTCACAGGGTGAAGCTGCCTGCACTGTTTTGTTCTCTCCATAATTGATAATTCCACACCAGGAGCTGCTGACAGAAGGTGTATCTCTGTGGGTGAGAAGGTGTGACCAATTTTTCTTCCCACTCTGGAAGTAAACTGTGTGGTGCATCCAAAGAGTAAGTAAAGGGCTGTGAATGCTCAATCACTGACTATATTGAAGGCTGAGATAAAGTTGAATGAAGGTCTGAAATTAATCTTGAATAGCAGAACAGACTTGAGGGTCCATCTAGTCAACTCATATTCCTATTTTAATTCATGTTATTACTTATATTAGATTACTTACAGTGTGGAAACAGGCCCTTGGCCCAACAAGTCCACACCGACCCTCCAAAGAGACCCATTCCCCTACATTTACCCCTTCACCTAACACTACGGGCAATTTAGCATGGCCAATTCACCTAACCTGCACATTTTTGGACTGTGGGAGGAAACCAGAGCACCCGGAGGAAACCCATGCAGACACTGGGAGAATGTGCAAACTCCTCACAGACAATTGTCTGAGGTGGGAATTGAACCCGGGTCTCTGGCATTGTGAGGCAGCAATGCTAACCTGTGCCACCCTGTCAGTCCTTCTGTCAGATTTCACACAATTTTGGATCTCACATTGAATGAGTGTCTGTTTGCCAATGCTTGATATTGGGGCATTGTTCAAAAGCAGCTTGACCTTCAACAAAGTGAAATGTATCAAAGAAAGGGGTGATGTTGGATGCTCTATCACTGGCAGTATTGTATTGCCAGTGAGATTCTCGAAGACATATCTGTGTTCGCAGGACTGGTTTGTTTCCCTAACATGGAGGCTGAACAGCCTGGACGTGTGCATGCAGACTCCGCAGCTGGTGGAGGAGCTCTCCCTGGACAATGCAAACTATACATTTCTTCAATTATGTAAAGAACATTTTCACATACAACATTTTATTTGAATCATTTGTTTAAGTAATAGTATTATTGAATCAGGATATTTCAAAGTCCTGTCTTATATATGGGGATAATTACAACTGATAACACTTGACTGTAAGATGGAAAAGTAGTCCATTCAGCCCATCGAGTCTGCTCCACCGTTCAATGAGATCATGGCTGATGTGATAATCTTCAACTCCACTTTTCCAAATAACTCCTGATTCCCTTACTGATTAAAAATCCGTCTCAGTCTTGAATACACTTAACGATTCAGCCTCTATAGCTGTCAACAGTAAAGAATTCCACAGATTCACCATCCTCTGAGAGTCAAAATATCTCCTGTCCTAACTGGGGCAATCCCTCATTCCAAGATTATGCCCTGTGGTCCGAGACTCTCCCACAAGAGGAAACGACATCTCCACGTCTATTCTGTCAAGTTCCCTAAGAATTACGAGAAAGTAAGGACCACAGATGCTGGAGATCAGAGTCAAAAAGTGCTGGAAAAGCAAAGCAGGTCAGGCAGCAACCGAGGAGCAGGAGAGTCGACAGTTCAAGCATAAACTCTTCATCAGAAATGTGGTGGGGGGGAGCGCAGGGGGATAGATATAAATAGGAGGGGGTGGAGCTGTGGTGGGGAGGTAGCTGGGAATGTGATAGGTTGATGAGGAGGGTAATGGTGATAGGTTGGAGAAGAGGGTGGAGCAGATAGGTGGGAAGGAAGATGGGCAGGTAGGGCAGTTCAAGAGGGCGGCGTCCAATTGGAGGGTTGGATCTGGGATAAGGTAGGGGGAGGGGACATTAGTAAACTGGTGAAATAGACATTGATCCCATGTGGTTGGAGGGTCCCAAGGTGGAAGTTGAAGTGTTCTTCCTCCAGGCGTCGGGTGGCTCAGATTTGGTGATGTAGGAGGCCCAGGACTTGCACATCCTTGGCGGAGTGGGAGGGGGAGTTGAAGTGATCGGCCACAAGGCGGTCGGGTTGATTGGTGCATGTATCCTGGAGATGTTCTCTGAAATGTTCTGCAAGTTGCCGTCCTGTCTGCCCAATGTAGAGGAGACCACATCGAGAAGGGGTGTTTGGATGTGCAGGAAAATCTCTGCTGGATGTGGAAGGATCCTTTGGAGCATTGGATGGAGGTGAGGGAGATGGAGGTAGTTTCATGCATCAACCTTACACTGCTGAAGCAAGGCACCAACTCACAGACACCTCCTCTTACTGCCCCCTCAACCATGACCTCACCTTCCATCACCAAACTATCAACTCCCAGACTGTCCACAATCTCATCACATCAGGGGATTTCCCATCCACAGCTGCCAACCTCATAGTCTGGGAAAACCACACCACCCGGTTCTACCTCTTCCCCAAAATTCACAAACCTGACTGCCCCGGTCGACCCATCATCTCCGCCTGCTCCTGCCCCACCAAATGTACCTTTGCTTACCTTGACGGTGTTCCTGTCCCCCTTTGTCCAGGAACTCCCCACATACGTTCAGGACACCACCTACACCATCCACCTCCTCCATGACTTTTGGTTCCCTGGACCCCAACGCCTCATCTTCACCATTGACATCCAGTCCCTATACATGGCCATCTGCCATGACAAAGGCCTCCAAGCCCTCTGTTTCCTCCTCTCTCACCAACCCAACCAATACCCTTCCACTGACACACTCATTCAATTGGCTGAACTGGTCCTCACCCTCAACAATTTCTCCTTTGAATCCTCCCACTTCAGACCAAAGGGGTAGCCATGGGCACCCACATGGGCCCCAGCTATGCCTGCCTTTTTGTAGGGTACGTGGAACTGTCCATCTTCCTCAGTTACACCGGCACCACTCCCTACCTTTTCCTCTGCTACATCGATGACTGTATTGGCACTAACTCATGCTCCCACAAGGACGTTGAACAGTTCATCAACTTCACAAACAATCTCTACCCTAACCTCAAATTCACCTGGATCATGTCGGATACCTCCCACCCCTTCATAGACCTCTCCTTTTCCATTTCTGGCAACCGACTCAATAGAACATCTACTTCAAACCCACCGACTCCCACAGTTACCAGGACTACACACCCCCACCACCATCCCTCCACCCTGTGAAAACACTATCCCTTAATCTCAATTCCTCTGCCTCTACTGCATCTACTCCCAGGAGGAGCAATTCCACTCCAGAATATTCCAGATGGCCTCCTACTTCAAGGACTGCAATTTCCCCTCCCAAGTGGTCAACAATGCTCTCCAGTGCATCTCCTCCACTTCCCACACCACTGCCCTTGAACCCCAGCCTTCCAACCACAGCAAGGACAGAACACTCCTGGTCCTCACCTTCCACCCCACCAATCTCTGGATGCAACGCTATTTCTGCCACCTACAATCAGACCCCACCACCAGAGATATATTTCTCTCTCCACCCCTTTCAGAATTCTGCAGAGACCATTCCCTCTGTGACTCCCTCGCTAGGTCCATGCCCACCACCGCCCCCTCCCCACACCAACACACCCTCCACTCCTTGAACCTTCCCTTGCCACCACAAGAGGTGTAAAACCTGGACCCAAATCTCCCCCTCAACTCCATACAAGGCCCCAAAGGATCCTTCCACGTCCGGCAGAGATTTTCCTGCACATCCAAACACCTTATCTACTGTGTCTGTTACTCTCGATGTGATCTCCTCTACATTGGGGAGACAGGATGCCAACTTGTGGAACGTTTCAGAGAACATCTCCGAGACACATGCTCCAGTTAACCCCACTACCCTGTGGCCAATCACATCAATTCCCCCTCCCACTCCGCCAAGGACATGCAATCCTGGGCCTCCTCCACTGCCAAATTCTAGACAGCCAACACCTGGAGGAAGAACACTTCATCTTCCGCCTTGAGACCTTCCAACCACACGGGATCAATGTCGATTTCACAAGTTTCCTCACCACCCCCCCACCTTATCCCAGATCCAACCCTTCAACTCGGCACTGCCCTTTTGAACTGTCCTACCTGTCCATCTTCCTTCCCACCTATCCGCTCCACCTTCCGCTCTGACCTATCACCATCACCCCCCAACCTTCATCTACCTATCGAATTCCCAGCTACCTTCACCCAGCCTTACCCCCCTGCCATTTATCTCTCAGCCCCCTTGACCCTCACCCACCCACCACATTCCTGATGAAGAGTTTATGCTTTCAACGTCGTCTCTCCTGCTCCTCAGATGCTGCCTGACCGGCTGTGCTTTTCCAGCGCCACACATTTTGATTCTTCCCTAAGAATAATGCTGAGTAACTGAAACACAGGTTGCTGTTGCTATGGTGTGTCTTTTTCATGGTGCTAGTAATTTAATAAAATGCTCCAGAGATCTGCAGTGACAAACCAGGCCTGATAAACTGCAAGCAAACAGCATAGACACAGCAGCAACCAGCACTACAGGGGAGCCGCTTGAGTGGGAGGTTTACAACAGGTTGGTGTATTTTTATTGAGTTAATTGAAGGTTACAAAGAAATCTTCGTGACACACAATTTTTATTACTTATTCTACAACTGTTAATTTTCATTTATCCTGCTGTGCAGGAGTTAATCAACTTTGAATTGAACTTTAAAGCTGAAAAAGCACATGGGAATCTGAGATTGAGTAAAATTGTTTAAGTTTATTTAGTGCCCATCTATAATTATCCATCGGGTAGTTAGCAGTTCACCACATTGCCTTAGGTCTGAAGTCACATGTAAGTCAAATTAGATAAAGGTGGCAGATTTCCTTCCATTAATGACATTCATGAACCTGATGGGGTTTTAGAACAATTAAGTGCTTTCAAAGTTACCATTAAGCTAACTTTTTATTCCAGATTTTTTATTAAATCCAATCTTTACCATCTACCATGGTGGGATTTGAACCAGAAAATGAGTCTGTGGTTCAGGATTACTGACCCACTAATGATGCTACAACGTTATCACTTTCCTTAAGGGTGGGACGTCAGAGTGTGTGTGAAGGTAGTTCTTACAGCCTTGGCATTAGAAACCCCATTACTTGGAATTGGAGCAGATTTAGCCCACTTTATTTGGTGGACATCCAGCCTGATAGAAGCTTCAGGTACAGGAAAGGGTGGCAGCAGGTCAGTAATGCCATGTGGTCAGTCTTGAACACCACTAACATGCAGAGCTGTCACATTGTGCAGTTAATTTACAGTCCAGGACCATCCTCCAGGAGACTGTCAGTGTAGCCTTACAGTTGACAGTATATTTAGTCCTTGCAAAAGGGGAATCAGTGCCTGGTAAGATATCATGGACATTCTTTAGGCCACTTTTGGAATATTGCATGCAATTCTGGTCTTCTTCCTATTGGAAAAATTTTGTGAAACTTGAAAGGGTTCAGAGAAGATTTACAAGGTTATTGCCAGGGTTGGAGGGTTTGAGCTACAGGCTGGGGCTGTTTTCCCTGGAGCTTTGGAGGCTGAGGGGTGACCTTATAGAGGTTTATGAAATCATGAAGGTCATGGATAGGGTAAACAGACAAGGTCTTTTCCCCGGCGTGGGGGAGTCCAGAACTAGAGGGCATAGGTTTATGGTGAGATTGGAAATATATAAAAGGGACCTAAGGGGCAATTTTTTCATGCAGAGGGCGGTACATGTATGGAATGAGCTGTCCGAGGAAATGGTGGAGGCTGGTACAATTGCAACATTTAAAAAGCTGGGTATGTGAATAGGAAGGGTTTAGAGGAATATGTGTCAAGTGCTGTCAAATGGGACTAGATTAATTTAGGATATCTGGTTGGCATGGACAGGTTGGACCAAAAGGTCTGTTTCCATACTGTACATAGAATCCCTATAGTGTGGAAACAGGCCCTTCAGCCCAACAAGTCTACACCTACCCTCCGAAGAGTATCCCACCCAAACCCATTCCCCATTACTCTACATTTGCTCGTGACTAATGCATCTATCCTACGCATCCCTGAACACTACGAGCAATTTAACATGGCCAATTCACCTAAACTGCACATCTTTGGATTGTCTATGACTCTATGTAATATATGCTGTGGACAAAATAAATGCATTGCACTATATTGAAGGTGAAGTTATATATTTATTTGTCATTGTTTACAGAAGAACAGGATATCAGCATCAGGTAGTTTTGAATAGTACTTAAAGGATGAAGTCTGAAAACTGGAGATGGGCATTAAATTTTGAAAATTGGTGTTAGCAATGAAATAGGGCCATGGAGTCATCAAGTCATACAGCATGGACATTTTGGGTCCAACCAGTGCATGCCGAATATAATCCGAAATCAAACTAGCCCCACCAGCCTGCCCCTGGCCCATATCCCTCCAAACCTTTCCTATTCATGTACGTACCCAAATGTCTTTTAAACATTGCAATTGTACCCACTTCCTCAGGAAGTTCATTGCACACGCATACCACCCTTTGTGTAAAACGATTTGCCCCCATGTCTTTTTTAAACCTCTCTCCTCTCACCCTAAAAATGTCTCCCCAAGTCTTGAAAAACCCCAACCTAGACAAAAAGACACCTACCATTAAACTATCCAAACCCCTCATGATTTTATAAACCTCTTTAAGAAAATCCTTAACCTCCTGCACTGCAGTGATAAAGGTCCCAGCATATCTAGCCTTTCTTGATTACTCATACCTGGCAACATCCTGGTAAATCTCTTCTGAGCCCTCTCCAGTTTAATAATATCCTTCCTATAACTGGGCAACCAGAACTGGACAGAGTACTCCAGAAGAAGCCTCACCAATGTCCTGTACAACCTCAACATGATGTCCCAACTCCTACACTCAAAGGACTGAGCAATGAAGGCAAGGGTGCTAAACGCCTTTTTAACCTCTTTGTCCATATGTGATACAAACTTCAAAGAATTAGGTACTTGAACCCCTAGATCCCCTTGTTCTACTACACTACTCAAGGCCCTACAATTAATTGTATAAGTCCTACATGCCTGTTAGACCACAATACAATACCTTGCATTTTTCCAGATTAAAAACCACCTGACATTTTTCAGCCCATTGACCCATTTGATCAAGATCTCTTTGGAATCTTAGAAAACCTTCTTCAATGTTTTCTATGGTGTTGTCCACAAACTTTCTAACCATGCCTTCTATATTCTCATCCAAAGGGGTGGCATGGTGGCTCAGTGGCTCAGTGATTAGCACTGCTGCCTCACAGCACCAAGGTCCCAGGTTCAATTCCAGCTTTGGGCAACTATCTGTATGGAGTTTGCAAATTCTCCCCGTGTCTGTGTGGGTTTCCTCTGGGTGCTCTGGTTTCCTCCCACTGTCCAAAGATGTGCAGGCCATGCTGAATTGCCTGTAGTGTTAGGTGCATTAGTCAGAAGGAAATGGGTCTGGGTGCGTTACTCTTCGGAGGGTCGGTGTGGACTGGTTGGGCCAAAGGGCATGTTTCCTGGAGATCTAATCATTTATATAAAAGAGAACCCAGACCCAACCCCTGTGGAACAGGCCTCCAGTCCGAAAAGCAACCATCCACCACCATCGCCTTCTGTCTCCTACCGTTAAACCAATGATGTATCCAATGGCAAGCTCACCCTGAATCTCATGTGACCCAACTTTACTAATTAATCTACCAAGCAGAACCTTGTCAAAGGCTTTTCTGAAGTTCATGTAAACAACACCTACTTCTCTGCCTCATCAATCTTTTTTGTTACTCCCTCAAAAAACCTAATCAAGTTTGCCTTGTGCAAAACCATGCTGACTATCCCTAGTCAATTTTTTGCCTCTTTAAATGTGTATAAATCCTATCTTTTAGAATCATCTCCAACAATTTACCCACAACCGAAGTCTAATGTTCAATTGCATTTCTGTTGAAGATGTAATGAAAAATACACATCTTTAGTCCTTTGCTATAGAAGTCAACTTTCAGTCCATGATAAAAATCTGTTATTCAAGAGACACGACAAAACAAAGACTGATCCTCATCCCAAAATTATCACCCAGGAATGAAAACAAATTGAATTGAATTCTCCACAATTGCATACCTTATGTCTGATGTTAATGCTACTAGAATGGAATTCATTCTCAGGAGCACACATAAATGGCGTGATTTTCTGATCCCAGCTAATATCAAGCAATTTAAATCTAAAGTGTGGCCATGCCCATGGGAGAGTGATGCATGGCATTCCCAAAACCAGCTGTTTATTGATTTCTCACAAACCCATGTCCAGGTTAATAATTCAAAGACTTCTCATCTTCCTGTATTACTGAAGAAAATATGACATTATCTGTGTTTCTATTTACTCTCCTATAATATGACCAATCCTTTATGAGGTAGATGGATTACAGACCTGGCTCAGAAAGGCTTGTGATCTCCCAAAAGACTGAAGAGCAATAGTTCAGGGTCAACTCAGGGTTTCATCCTAACACCACACCTCCCACCTCTACCAATATTTTTCTGCAAAACTGCCCTTGCAGGTTTTTCAGAATAACATAAGGTTTAGTTTCAAAAGAACAGGATCACCTTTCATGTGGATCGAACACTCAATAGCAGGCTATCGACCATACTGAAAAATCAACATTGAAGCCGTAACATTGAGTGTCAGACTGCAGTATACGTTTGTTTACAAAGTACTTTGTTTTCTTTTTCAATATAATAATGAATTATGGGTGAGAAATTTTGAGCCAGGTTATTAGACAATTTTTTAATGATTTTGTTAACTTTGCAGTCAATAAATCAGCAATAGTTAGTGCTATATCTTTAATGTAGGAAAATGTCTCACAGGAACGTATTCAAATATAAATTGCTGCTGAGCCAAAGAAACAGATATTAGGATACACTCACAGCTAAAGATATTGGCTTTTAAAGTTGTGCTTTAAAGAAGCAAAGGATGCCCAAGAGATTTGGGAAGGAAAATCTAAACTTCTCTCTGAAATGCTGTAAGCCACAGCTATCAATGCTAGGGTGAAGAATGTGGAGAATGCACAAAAGTATCGGGTTAGGTTTAGTGTTTTTTGGGGAGGGGAGCAGGAGAACTTTCGGAGATAAAGGCTTGGAGGGATTAGAATACAATGACCACAAGTTTTGAAACAAGGCATTGGTGGAGTGGAAGCAAATGTGGGTCAGTGAGCATAGGGCTTGTGGGTACATGTTGGCATGAGTTTAGATGACAGCAACAGAGATTTGTATGGACTCACATCTATGGTGGGTGGAATTTTTCAGGCCTGAAAGGCATCGAAATAGCCAAACAAGGGGGTAACTGGAGAAAGGATGAGGGTTTCAACCACAGGTAGCTGAGGCAGCCAATGTACTTGAGATATGTTTGCACGCACAATATTACGCACAGATTAATCAACACTGCAGTGCTCACCACACTTAGCACAGTGTTATATCTGTTTTTGTGTTCTTAGTTTTTCCTTTATTAAATAATTTAATGCTTTGGTGACTGATTATAATAATAAGTTTCTGTACACTATCCTTTCCCCAGTTAAAAAAATCAGGTGAAAAAGCCCCCATTCAATGTGCTTTAACTGAGATTTCCATAGTTTCTGCTGATGGTAAACAATCTGACATAGTCATCCATTACTGTTCTTTCTTAAAATGATGTGAAGGTGCTGGTGTTGGACTGGGACGGAAAAGGTCAAACGTCCACGACAGTGGGTTATAGTTCAACAGCTTTATTTGAAATCACAAGCTTTCGGAGCGCTGCCTCTTCATCAGGTGGACATCAGGTGACAGAGGGACAGCACTATAAAAGCTTGTGATTTCAGATGAAGCTGCTGGATTATAACCTGCTGTCGTGTGACGTTTGGTCTTTCATAAGATGACCGATTTTTAATAGGAACAAAATGTCAAATGACCTACTTTAAAGAATTTAGATATTTGTTTGTCAAAACACATTAAAATTTAGCTTTAGAATTTCATCTGGTATCTATTACAGAAAAGGCTGTGTTGACCTAAATTTAAAGTTGGAGTGTGTTTGGAACAGGAACTCATTTAATCCAGCATTCATTGAAGATGGAAAAATATTCGAACTCCTTCAATAAACAGAAATTGAAATCCTTCAATAGGAGGGATTAAGATTTTAATTAATTTATGACAATCTCAGTTACAATTGCAGAAGTCACTTACCACAGACATCTGCATCTGTTGTCAGAACGCAGATGTGTAATTATACCCAAAGTAGACTAAACACCCAGTCAATTCCATCATCTCAGCACTTCATAGATCCATGTACCAGAAATAGACAGTAATTACTAGGTGTATTGACTATTGCATCTGGAGAATGTTTCACAAGCCCTGACTTTATAATGTGTGTTTTTCTTTTGGAGAAATATCACAGATCTGTGAAACAATTAATTGTTAAAGCACAACATTTCATGGGGTGAATTTATCTAAATATCAACAACTGACGAGCAGTCTAAGATAGAATTCATGAAATCTGAAAAATCCCAGCAGCCTCATACTTCAACGTCATGATTAAAAGTTGTGAATCTTGGAAGTCTGCAACAAAAACAAAAGAAGTGCAAAAAAGGACACAGTTGGTGGATACGTCTCAGGGACAGAAAAAGAATCAGATTAAAATTTCAAGACTGTCTGATCATCAGCTCTGATAAAGGGTCACACTCAAATCAGCAACCTTTCAATGATAAGTGCAACTGTCTTTGCTGTCCATTTTCATCAGAAAGTGTTCCATTGTGCTGCAAAGGTTAAATATCACCAAGGGATTAACTGCCTTAATGATTTTCATGAACCTTGTCCATCACATTATATTTGCAGCGCAGTTTTACACTAACACAGACTAAATATTACTTACATTAACAAGAATTTTATTTGACACAGCAAACAGGATAGCACCAAATGCAAAGTTCAGTAAGGGGATTATTTGGGTTTAGATTTGCACTATAATTAAGGTGCTGGTTTTAACATCACATGGTCAATTTTTGCACTTTGTTTCTCAAAGACTTCTCAAAGAAAAACAAACATGTGAATGGTTTCATGGTGAGTTCGCAGAATCACTGACAATGTTTGAGAGCAATTATTAAGTAAGACAAGGGATTTAAATAGCAGAATTTTATACTTGAATAAATTGCCTCTTAATTACAACAATCATGCATGATGTTTTAAAATGTTACCATGGATTGAAAATATGTACACTTGGCAATAGGAACAAAGAACTCTGCCTCTCAAAAGACTCAGGCAACATTGAAAATGTTTTCAAACACATTTCTTTCCAGAGTTAAACGCAGGTTGGACAACACTACAACCCCTCCGCGATCCCCCTCCCCCCATCCCACCCAAACCCCAACACCGCTGTTTCATGGGGTTCATGGTTTCTGATTTCTGAGTTTGGGAAAGTGGAATTGTTCATTGTCTCTCAAAACACAATCAAGTTCACATTCAGTGCAATTGCTTTGACATTGTCAAACTTCAATTGAAACACAACTCAGAGCAGCACCTTGAGCACTGAATGGGGGAGTGTGCAGTATTGCATGTTACCTGCACATTTCAGATCAGGAAGATGCCAAGTTCAATCGTGTCAGAAATGCTATGCCCACCCATTCACCAGCTACTATTGCATCGGCAGTTGCTGAGCAGAACTCTAATTTTTAACTTTGATCATCTTGCCAGCCACTGACCATGCTCCTGACAACTTGGTATTAAATAGCTCCTCCCATTTGTGGAGGTTTTCGCCATTGGGCAGCAAGCATGAAGAGAGGGAGATAATCAAACCTACGCCTCTTGAAGCACTTCTTTATTAATTCTTCAACTTACCTCAAGCATGAATTCTTCATCAAAGTACATCACTCAAGAAAACAGAGCTTGCTCGATTCGATGGTAATTAAAATCTGGACAAATAAATCACTATATTTACCTATGCCATTCATTTTAAGACTGATTTAATGATAATCAACCCTCATTAAAAGTGTTTCTGCTTTCATTTTTTAACCTGTAGGTCGTCTGAAGACGACAGTATACATCAGGGAAATAAATTATATAAGCAGCTTTTGTAATATTGGGTCAGTTGGGTACTGTGGGATCAATACATCTCTTGGTAGGCAAAAGTTCCTAGAAGCACATTTTAGAACTGCTTGGAAGCCACAGATTGGCAAAGATTTATGAAAAGGATTTGGAATTTTTAAGGCTGGTAATGCAACAGAACTCGACTTGCAACCATTGTTTTCTCTTGCTCTCCTTGCCCAGTTTTGCCTTTTACATTGAACCCCATAAAGTCATCAAGTGGTGTCAGGGTAACATTTCGTTTTAAAAGGGCTGTGCATTTCAAGATCCTGCACAAAAGGCCTACACCTGAACAAAACAAATTAACTCTGGATGCTGAAGCCTGAAATGAAAATAGAACATGGATGGTTCTGTCAGGATCTGTGGAGAAGGCAATGGCTGCTCTTTCGAGGCAATGACTTTTCATCAGAACTAGACTTTAAACAGGAGCAACTGGAGAAGCAGGAAAGTGGAGAAAGGGTTGGAAATAGCAAAAGGGAATATTCCTGACAAGCTGGATGTTGGTGTTATTTGGGTCCCAAGTCAGATGAAATTTGAAACATATCATTTTTTTGACAGTTGATTTATTTACAGAATACATTACGTATCTCTGCCCCTTATGACTAACTCCCAGTGTAGCAGAAAGCTTCCTTTATACTTTTTGGAGTAAACAGAAAGCAGACGGTCAAAGTAGCTAACCCCTTAGGGGTAAGTGCCTTTTTATACAATCTTTTGAGTTAATACAATAAATCAGTTAACTAGCTAACTAAAGAACAAACCTTCAAGGCACTGTAATAAAAGAAAAGCTTTAAAGGAAAGTTAGCAAATTTTTATTAAAATACAATGTTGGAGGGAGATGATGCACTCCAGCACCTGTGCCCCTCCCCCCCTGCCCAGTTGTGAAAATCAAGGAGCAGCATACCTGAGGATGAGGTGGCAACCTGGTGAAGCTACCAAACAGGACTACTTGTGTGCCAAACAACATAAGCAGCAAGTGATAGACAAAGCTAAGATCTAAGCTCAGTCCTGCCATATCCAGTCATGAATGATGGTGGAGATTTAAACAATTTACTGGAGGAGGAAACTCCACAAATAACCTCATCCTCAATGTTGGAAGAGCCCAACGCATCAGTGCAAAAGAGAAGGCTGAAGTATTCACAGCAACCTTCAGCCAGAGAGTGCTAGGAGGATGATCTATCTTGGTTTCCTCCAGGGGTCCCTAGCATTATGGTTATCATTATTCAACCAATTTGATTCATTCCAGATGATATTAAGAAATGTTTAGAGGCATTGGATACTGCAAGGGTTACTCCTGACAACATACTGGCAATAGTACTGCAGACTTGTGCTCTAGAAATTGCTGCTGCCCCAGCCCAGCTCTTCCAGTACAGTTACAATACCCAACAATTGCCCAGATACATTCTATACACAAAAAGCAGGACAAATCCAACCCAGCCAATTACCACTCATCAGTCAATTCTCAATCATCAGTAAAGTGATGGATAATGACATCAACAGTGCTATCAAGCAGCACCTGCTCATCAACTGCCTGCTCAATGATGGTCAGTTTGGGTTCCACCAGGGCCACTGAGCTCCTGACTTCATTACAACCTTGATTCAAACACAGACAAAATAGCTAAATTCCAAAGATGAGGTCAGAGGCCTTTGACTTCAAGGCTATATTTGACTGAGTGTGGCATCAAAGAGCCTAGCAAAGCTGGAAGCAATAGGAATCAGTGAGCAAACTCTCTGCTGGTTAGAGTCTTCCCTGATGTCAACAAAGATGTGTCAGTCATCTCAGCTCCAGGACATCTCAGCAGGAGTTCCTCAGGGTAGTGTCCTCAGCCCAACCAACTTCAGCTGCTTCATCAATGACCTTCCTTCTATCATAAGGTCAGAGGTCAGGATGTTCACCGGTGCTTGCAGAATGTTCAGCATCATTTGCGACTCCTCAGACACTGAAGCAATCCATTTTCAAATGCAATAATATCTGGGCTTGGGCTGAAAAGCGACAGGTAACATTATGACCATCGCCAATAAGAGACAATCTAACTGCCACCCCTTGACATTCAATGGTGTTACTATTACTGAATCCCCCACTATCAACATCCTGAGGCTTACCATTCACCAGAAACGTAACTGGACTCGCCACATAAAAACAATGACTGCAAGAGCAGCTCAGAGGCTATGAATACTGGAGCAAGTAACTCATTTCCTGACTCCCCAAAAGCCTGCCCTCAAACCACAAGGCATAAGTCAAAAGTATGACAGAATACTCCCCACTTGCCTCACTTGGGTGCAGCTCCAACAACACTCAAGTGGCTTGACACCATCCAGGACAAAGCAGCCTGTGTTATTGGCACCACATCCACAAATATCCACTCCTTCCACCACTGACACTAGTGTAGCAACAGTGTAGTAGCTATAAAATGTACTACAGAAATTCACCGAAGATCCTTAGACAGCACCTTTCAAACCCACAACCACTTCCAACTAGAAGGGCAAGGGCAGAAGAAACATGGGATCACCACCACTCTAAGCCATTCACCGTCCTGACTTGGAAATATATCGCCATTCCTTCACCGTCACTGGGTCAAAATCATGGAATTCCACCTCTCAGGGTATTATGGGTCAACCTACAGCAGGTGGACTGCAGCAGTTCAAGAAGGCAGCTCACCCCCATCCCCTCAAGGTAACTAGGGATGGGCAATAGATCATGGCCAGCCAGCGATGCCCACATCCCATGAGTGAACAAAATGAAAATAATTGCCTACATGGATGAGATGTACTAAAGAACATCAATGTATCACCATACAAAAGTAGTCATGATTCGGAGATGCCGGTGTTGGACTGGGGTGTACAAAGTTAAAAATCACACAACACCAGGTTATAGTCCAACAGGTTTAATTGGAAGCACACTAGCTTTCGGAGCGACGCTCCTTCATCAGGATGGGCTCCTTCACCTGATGAAGGAGCGTCGCTCCGAAAGCTAGTGTGCTTCTAATTAAACCTGTTGGACTATAACCTGGTGTTGTGTGATTTTTAACCATATAAAAGTAATACTCTCTGTATTTACCCACCACAAAAATATTTATTCAAGATCAATATTCTTCCATATAGTGAACTCATGATTTCAACCTGATAATTGGCAGGAGTCACCAGCTGGAGATGGAGCACTCACCTGGTCACCTAACCACCAGATAGAATATGAATACAGAGGGGAGTTTGTGGTCATGTTGATATTATGGACAAGTAGGACTAATCCAGGGGGCATTTTTATCACTGAGGCAGATTTGCAGTTTGTTGCAGTTGGATTTCTACCGTCCATCAGAACATTTAATGTGGTGCATATGATGTATAACACGTTGAGATTGGCCTCACATTGCATAGTCATCTATTTTTATACCAAGCAGGGATTTGTCAAAACATCACCAGGGAGCAGCATTTCTTTAAGGCTCTGTGGTTGGGTTAATTTAGTTTTTTTTTACTCCAAGTTCTCGCATGCAACAAAGGCTTGGGTGGAGTAACCACTGAGAACACATACGATGTGGCAAAAGACATAATGATAGAGGAAAATCAGCGAGATCAGCAAATAAAATTTGCAACTGAACAAGACACAATGGAGTCTTGTTAAATTTATGAATCATTCATCAACAAGTATTTTACACAAACAACCCTTGCAAAAAGAATACAGGCTTTAATATTTACATAAAATAGATCTGATGATGGATGTGGTTGCTGTGTATCAGATATAAATGGATTTGAACTGAACTGGACTGAACTGTTTGCCCAGATTACTTGCATCTTGAATGTACATCTAATTGTAGTGACGCAATTTTCCAAAGTTGATTGAAGAGATAACAGCAACAGGCAAATAACGAAAGCATCTATTAGCTCATTCAGATCCATCAATGCTGGGCAAGTCGCTTTAATCTGAACTGTTCAGTATGTCAGATTTTGGCTCTAAAATCAACTCTATTGATTATCAAGTTAATGCCTCACTGAGGTCAGAGAAAGTGCTGTTAATTGTACATTAATTGCGTTTAATTGTATATAAAAGATGAACATTAATTGGGCATTCATTTCGATACCTATTAATAGAACCCAGTGAGGAAGCCGTAAAACAAAATAGTTCCCTGTTGTTTTCTCCATGACAAAACCTCAATCTGTCGACTTGCCAACTGATCACATCTCTTTCTTTTATGCAGTATAAATTGTTGTGACCATTTGAATCTTGACATTCTTCTCTTTGTCCTACTGAAGACCATACAGAAAGCTTTGACAACATGTTGCCTTCGCTTCAGCAATATTCAAGTTCTGTATTATCAGGTGGATTTCTCAAATCAAAGAAAATAAGCAGATTCACTGAATGACCCCCAAAACAAAAAAAACTTCCCCTTTTTATAACTTTCACTTTAGTGCACAATGCAAGTTAAGTAAGAATTAACAGGCAAATGATACTTCAGATAAAAAGGTAAATGTCACTTTTAAATAGGTGATATAACATGACGCACTTCATGCAACCACAAGCATTCAAATCAATTCCTTTCACAAATGTAGTACTATGTAATAGTACTGTTCCATAACATGCTGCTTTTTCTTCACACTGGGTGTTTCTGGACTTGTTTTCAACAATAGCTTTCACCTTCATATTACACTGGTACAATTATCATCAACAAAATACACCCCCTGAGTAATCTCTCCTTTGGGTCACAGCAGTTCTGATGGAGCAGCTTTTCAGGGTTCTTTCTCAACTGACCAACTAATAAGATTAGACACTAATAAGATATGATATGAAATAACTATAGATTATGGAATGATTCCTGTGGATGGGAAAGTGGCAAATGTCACCCAACTATTTAAGAAGAGAGCAAGAGAGAAAACAAGTACTGTAACTACAGACCTGATAGCCTTACATCAGCATAGAATCATAGAGATGTACAGCATGGAAACAGACCCTTCGGTCCAACCTGTCCATGGCGACCAGATATCCCAACCCAATCTCGTCCCACCTGCCAGCACCCAGCCCATATCCCTCCAAACCCTTCCTATTCACATACCCATCCAAATGCCTTTTAAATGTTGCAACTGTACCAGCCTCCACCACTTCCTCTGGCAGCTCATTCCATACACGTGCCACCCTCTTTGTGAAAACATTGCCTCTTAGGTCTCTTTAAATCTTTCCCCTCTCACCCTAAACCTATGCCATCTATTTCTGGACTCCCTCACCCCAGGGAAAAGAGTGTCTATTTATCCTATCCATGCCCCTTATTATTTTGTTAACCTCTATAAGGTCACCCCTCAGCCTCTGATGCTCCAGGGAAAACAGCCCCAGCCTGTTCAGCGTCTCCCTATAGCTCAAATCCTCCAACCCTGGAAACATCCTTGTAAATCTTTTCTGAACCCTTTCAGGTTTCACAACATCTTTCCGATAGGAAGGAGACCAGAATTGCATGCAATATTCCAACAGTGGCCTAACCAATGACCTGTACAGCTGCAACATGACCTCCCAACTCCTGTACTCAACGCTCTGACCAAAAAAGGAAAGCATACCAAACACCTTCTTCACTATCCTATCTACCTGCGACTCAACTTTCAAGGAGCTATGAACCTGCACTCTAAGGTCTCTTTGTTCAGCAACACTCCCTAGGACCTTACCATTAGGTGTATAAGCCCTAGTCGGGATAAAGCTGCAAGTTATTATAAAGGATAGAATCTTTTATACACCTGGTAATGATCTGATTAAGTAGAGACAACATGGTTTGCAAATGGAAATCTGTTTGATGAACTTGTTGGAGTTTTTCTGAAGAGGTAACTAAAAAAAATTGAGAAAGGCAATGGGTGAAGCATATTTAAAGTTTAAGAAGGCTTTTGATTAAATCCCCCACAGGAGGCAGGTTAGAAAATAAATAAAGCATGTGGGATAAGAGGTAATGAACTGGCTGACAAACAAAAAGCAGAGAGTAGGAATAAATGACTTGTAGCGTAACACAAGGACCAGTACTTGTGTTCCAATTGTTCATAATATATGTCAATGATTTGGAGTTGGGGACCAAACGTAGTATTTCTAAATTTGTATGGGTTGTAAAAAAGAGGCTTCCAGAGGTTTAGTGAATGGGAAGAACATGGCAATGCCTGAGCAATGCTGGTTTTTAATAAGAACTTGTTCCAGCACTGGGCGTGCAAAATTTAACTCTTTTCTTCCGAGGAATAAATTGTCATTTTTTTCTCACTTGCTGTGTTGCACTGTTCTCCACTTTGACACACATAGGACATTGTAGATGTGTTAAAAAAAAAGTTTCTTTCGGGGTCATAGCAACATTGCTAAAGTCAGTATCTCTTGCCAATCTCTAATTTCCCTTAAATTGAGTGGCATGCTAGGTCTTATTGCAGAGGGCAGTTCAGAGACAACAACAATTTTGTGGATCAGTAAGCCAGAAGGAGTAAAGATGGTGGATTTCCTTCCCTGAAGGACAGTAATGAATGAACTCGATGACAATTGGTGATAGTTTTATGGTCATCATTACTGATAACTAGCTTCATGAAACTGATTTATTAGTTAATTGAATTTGAATCCTTGTTTCCAGAACATTAGCCTGACCCTCTGGATTACCCGTCTAGTGACATTACCGCTATGACACTATCATCCCTATTTGAAATATGTATTTCTTGTTCAGATGATGCCATGCTTGAAAATATCCTGAAATTCACACCCACAGTAGCACAAATGTTCCTTTACAGCAAATAATAATACCTTTAAGGTTAACTTTCAGAACAGATGATTCTTGGCTCAATCAGGTACCAAACCAGCTTGAAAACTACTCTGTAAAGTGAAAAGAATTAAATCCTTTAACTACAGTGAGTACTTGGAGTTCCAGATCTTCTTGTACCATTGACATTGTGCCCCTTCTTATGAAATTAACGCTGCATCCAGTTCTAATGTTAAATGCAATCTCAGGAATTTACTGGTACTGGCACTCCCCGAGTAATAGTCAACATCAACAGATTTAGTGTTTTGACTGATAATGTCCTGGGGCTTTCAAAGTGTTGTCAATATCATTATGCCTTCAGTCAACATTTACGCTTTTATGTCTCTGTGAGAACAGAATAGTCAGAGACAGATTGCAAACAGATGAGAATGACACACTGGGAGGAAACATTACGGCCCATCCAGCCTGTCTCATACAACTGTGTTGCCTCAGAATTCTCTCCTCCTCAGAGCCACTCCTAAAATCTCTCATTAAACACTGAAACTGGGTTGAGAGGGTGATTCCTTTGAAGGTTGATGGGATGACTGAAAAGTTTGGGAGGGTGCAGGGGTGGTATATGAGTGGTCATATGCAATATTACAAGGTTCCACTGGAACTATTCACTGGGAGCTTGTGAAATCTCTCACTTTCTCATGTGGTTACTTCAACCCTGTCATTAAATCTAATATTTGCGTATGCCATTGAAGGAAACATCATGCTTTCATTCTCAACATTTTTGATATTGTTCTCCTGAGTGGTGACAGCTCCTGATCGTGCTTGTTGATTGATTTGTGACCACAGTTATGGCATGTCATTTTAAAGAGGCGTATGACACTTTTACTGGATTAAGACGGGCATGCCTGTCCCCTTGAGAGAATGAGCAGAGGGCTCTGTTATAGAGTGAACATTGTGACCTGTGTAGCGGCCTGGAAAGTTGCAGTTATCTTCAATATAAATGAGCTTGAATGTGAGCAAAGCTGAAAATACAGACTGGAATTCTTTTTATGATTGTGGTATTTTCCCAGATGACCACTGCTTCCATGTTTCTCAGCTCTACCAGTAGTTTTTATTGGATAAGGGCTGCTTGAAGAGGTTTGCAGTCAACAATCTTCCTTTGTCTTCACTTTGTCTTGTGTTTATCCAGTGATTATTGGTACAGGATCCACTATCAAATGGTATCATCAGAACAGGCAGTCCTTTTAGATAACTAAGAAGGTTTGTTACACCACAGCAAGAAGTATAAATACATTTGATCAGCCACAAGTTCTTGCACCTTAGGGAATTGGTACTGATACATCTGCTCCCTCTAAAAACTCCATGTCTCTACTCACAGACTGTGTAACATCAGTAGAATAGGTAGAGCAAATGTAACACGGACATTAACCCCTTCAAAACATTACATTGTAGAACACTGATCACTAAACAGCAATCACACCAGAAATTAAAAGTGCCGTTGGTTTCTTGCCTCTGTGGTTCAATTTCCCCGTTGACACTGGTTGCTTAGCGTCACTCATAAAGAGTAACAACTTGCATGAGGTAGAGGAAGTTACCAACATTTTTGAAGTTTGTTTTGGGTGGGCTGTTTTCAGGTATTTGCAAAATGTCTTATTGATGACCCTGACTGAAAGCATTAAGATATAAAGCGAAGACCCTCTACTGAAAAAAATACTAAAGTTTAGGAGAAATTATCAACTTAAGGTGCTGCCATTTGCTTTAAGACTTTGATTTGGTACATCATATAAATATGGAAACTGGAAGCAGATGTAGGCCATTTGGCCTTTGAGCTTTCTCCACCATTCAATATGATCATGGCTGATCTTCGATCTTAATACCATAGTCAAGCTTTCTCCCTATGTCCTTGGATGCCTTTAAAATTTAAAAATTATATCTATCTTTATCTTGAATATATTCAGTGACTTGGACTGCACAGCCTTCTATCTTAGGAAGTTTCTCAGGCTCACTACCCCTTCAGTGAAGAAATTTTCCATACCTTGCTCCAAAATGGTTTACCCTATATCCTGAGACTGTGTCCCCTGGTTCAAGATTCTCGATTCCCCAAACAACAAAAGTATCCTCCCTGAATCTAATCTGACCTTTTAGAACTTTGTATGTTACAATCAGATCCCCTCTGATCCTTTTAAAATGCTGTTGAATACAGGCCTAGATTCCTCAAAGAACAGTCATAGAGATGTACAGCACGGAAACAGACCATTCGGTCCAACTCGTCCATGCCGACCAAATATCTTAGACTAATCCAGTCTCATTTGCCAGCATTTGGCCCATATTTGTCTAAACCCTTCCTATTCATGTACCCATCCAGAGGCTTTTTAAATGATGTAATTGCATTAACTTCCAACACTTTATCTGGCAGCTCATTCCAAACACGTACTACTCTCTGCATGAAAAAGTTGCCCCTTAGGTCCCTTTTATATCTTTCCCCTCTCACCCTAAACCTATGCCCTCTAGTTTTGGAGTCCCCCAACCCAGGGAAAAGACCTTGTCTATTTATCCTATCCATGCCCCTCATGATTTTATAAACCTTTATAAAGTCACCCCTCAGCCTCTGACACTCCAGGGAAAACAGCCCCAGCCTATTCAGCCTCTCCCTATTGCTGAAATCCTACTAACCTGACAACGTCCTTGTAAATCTTTTCTGAACCCTTTCAAGCTTCACAACATCCTTCTGATAGAAAGGAGACCAGAATTGTAAAAGTGGTCTATTTAGTGTCCTGCACAATCCCAATATAACCTTCCAACTCCTGTACTTAGTACTCTGACCAATAAACACTTTCTTCACTATCCTATCGACCTGCACCTCAACTTTCAAGTAACTATGAACCTGCACTCCAATGTCTCTTTGTTCAGCAACACTCTCCAGGACCTTATCATTAAGTGTATAAGTCCTGCTCTGATTTGCTTTTCCAAAATGCAGCACCTCACATTTATCTAAATTAAACTCCATCTGCCACTCCTCAGCCCATTGGCCCATCTGATGAAGATCCCATTGTACTCTAAGCTGTCCACTACACCTCCAATTTCTCATCTGCAAACTTTCTAACTATACTTCCTATGTTCACATCCAAATCATTTATATGAATAATGAAAAGCAGTGGACCCAGCATCGATCCTTGTGGCACACCACAGGCAACAGACCTCCAGTATGAAAAGCAACCACGTCCCACCACCACCCTCTGTCTTCTACCTTTGAGCCAGTTCTGTATCCAAAAGGCTAGTTCTCCCTCTATTCCATGAGATCTAACCTTGCTAAACAGTCTCCCATGAGGAACCTTGTCGAATGCCTTACTGATGTCCATATAGATCACGTCCACTGCTCTGCCCTCATCAATCCTCTTTGTTATTTCATTAAAAAAATTCAATCAAGTTCATGAGACATGATTTCCCACGCACAAAGCCATGCTGACTATCCTTAGTCAGTCCTTGCCTTTCCAAATGCACGTAAATCCTGTCCCTCAAGATTCCCTCCATCAACTGGCCCACCACCGATGCCAGGCTCACTGGTCTATAGTTCCCTGGCTTGTCCTTACCACCTTTCTTAAACAGTGGCACCACATTAGCCAATCTCCAGTTTTCCGTCACCTCACCTGCAACTATCGATGATACAAATATCTCAGCAAGGGGCCCAGCAATCACTTCCCTAGCTTCCCACAGAGTTCGAGGGTATACCTGATCAAGTCCTGTGGATTTATCCACTTATATGCATTTCAATAACTTCTTCACCTTCAGCACTTCATCCTCTGTAATATGGATATTTTTCAAGATGTCACAATCTATTTCCCCACATTCTATATCTTCAATGTCCTTCTCCACAGCAAACACTGATGCAAAATACTCATTTATTATCTCCCCCACCTCCTGCGGCTCCATACATAGGCTGCCCTGCTGATCTTTGAGGGGCCCTATTCCCCCCCTTCGTCACTCTTTTGTCCTTCATGTATTTGTAGAATCCCTTTGGATTCTCCTTAACCCTATTTGCCAAAGCTATCTCATGTCCCCTTACTGCCCTCCTGATTACTAGTAACTAGGTTACTAGTTTTTTTTCAATAGTCTCTTTGGGAATTCAGAACAGTGGGAATGGATGTTAGGGCAGTTGCATTCTCTTCCTATAGAATGTGGGTGGTAAGGATCACCACTAATGTCCCCACTGACTACATCTGCGGGAAGTGCACCCCACTGCAGCTCCTCAGAAACCACATTAGGGAACTGGGCTGGAGCTGGATGAACTTCGGATCATTCGGGAAGTGGAGGGAGTTATTAAGAGGAGTTACAGGGAGATAGTCACACCTCAGGTACAGGAAAATAGCAGATGGGTTACAGTCAGGGGATGGAAAGGAAACAGGCAGACAGTGCATGGATTCCCTGTGGCTGTTCCCCTCAATATTAAGTATACTGTTTTGGAAACTGTTAGGGTGCAGGGGAAACCTACCAGAGGAAAGCCATAGTGGCCAGGACTCTGGCACTAAGCCTGGATCTGTGGCTCAGAAGGGAAGGGGGGAGAATAGAAAAGTGCTAGTGGCAGGAGACTCAATAGTTAGAGGGATCAACAGGAGATTCCGCAGTCATGAACAGGAATCCCGGAAGATAGGTTGCCTCCCGGGTGCCAGGGTCCAGGATGTCTCTGATCAAGTCTATAAGATTCTGAAGGGGCGGGTGAACAGCCAGAAGTCACGGTGCACATTGGCACCAATGACTTAGCCAGGAAAAGGGATGAGGATCTAAAAAGTGATTTCAGGGAGTTAGGTTGGAAGGTAAAAAGCAGGACAAGCAGAGTAGTAATCTCAGGATTACTACTAGTGCTAAGTGCTCGTGAGGCGAGGAACATGGAGCAAGTGCAGCTAAACAGGTGGCTACATAGCTGATACAGGAGGGAGGGCTTCAGATACGTACATCATTGGGGTACCTTCTGGGAAAGGTAGGACCTGTACATGAAGGATGAGTTGCACTTAAACTGGAGGGGCACCGATGTCCTGGACGGGAGATTTGCTAGAGTACTTCAGGAAGGTTTAAACTAGTTTAGCAGGAGGTGGAAAACAGAGCTAAAGATCAGAGGAGAGGGTAATTGTTGAATGGGCAGAAATAGAATGTAGGGAGTCTGTCAGGAAGGATACACAGTTGATAGGGCAAAGGGATGGATTAAAGTGTGTCTGTTTCAATGCAAGGAGTGTCAGGAATAAGAGTGATGAACTTAGCATGGACCAATACTTGGAAACACAATGTTGTGGCCATAACAGAGACATGGATTTCACAGGGGCAGGAATGGTTGCTAGATGCGTGGGCGGCACGGTGGCACAGTGGTTAGCACTGCTGCCTCACAATCTAATCTCTGGTGCTCCGGTTTCCTCCCACAATCCAAAAATGTGCGGGTCAGGTGAATTGGCCATGCTAAATTGCCCGTAGTGTTGGGTAAGGGGTAAATGTAGGGGTATGGGTGGGTTTCGCTTCGGCGGGTCGGTGTGGACTTGTTGGGCCGAAGGGCCTGTTTCCACACTGTAATGTAATGTAATGTAATGTTCCAGGGTTTAGACCTTTTAAAAAGGACAGGGAGCAGGATAAAAGATGAGGGGGAGTAGTAGCATTGTTAATTATTGAGTGCACCACAGCTGCAGAAAAGAAGGTTCTTGAGGAAGTTTTGCCTACTGAGTCAGTATGGGTGGAAGTCAGTAACAGGAAAGGAGCAGTCACTTTATTGGGTGTTTTCTATAGACCCCCCCCCCAATAACAGCAGAGAGATGGAAGAACAGATTGGACAACAGATATTGGAAAGGCGCACATGTAACAATTGTTGTTATGGGTGACTTCAACTTCCCCAATATTGATTGGATCTTCACTAGTGCAGATGGTCTGGATGGAGCTAATTTTGTCAGGTGTGTCCAAGAGGGATTCCTGACTCGATATGTAGGCCAACTAGTGGGGATGCCATATTGGATTTGGCGCTAGGCAACAAGCCAGGCCAGGTGTGAAATCTCTTGGTGGGAGAGCATTTCAGTGGCAGTGACTAAACTGCCTCTCCTTTATCATAGCCATGGAGAGGGATAGGTGAGACAGTATGGGAAGGTATTTAATCGGGCAAGGGGAAATTATACTGCTTTAGACAGGAAATGTGGAGTATGAATTGAGAACAATTGTTCTATGGGAAAAGCACAACAGAAATGTGGAGGCTTTTTAAGTAGCACTTGTTGCGAGTGTTGGGTAACTTTGTCCCACTATGACAGGCAAGGAGTGGTAAAGTGAAGGAGCCTTGGATGACAAGAACAGAGGAGCTTCTCATCAAGAGGAAGAAGGAAGCTTATTTAAGATTGAGGAAGCGAGGATCTAGCACAGGATTACAGGGTAGCTAGGAAAGAACTCATAAATGGACTGAGGAGAGCTAGGAGGGGGCATGAAAAAGCCTTGGCAGGAAGGATTAGGGAAAACCCAAAGGCGTTCTACATGGACATGAGGAATAAGAGAATGATCAGAGATAGGTTAGGGCCGATCAGGGATAGTGGAGGGAACTTGTGCCTGGAATATGAAGAGGTAGGGGAGGTCCTGAATGAGTTTTTTGCTTCAGTATTCACTAGAGAGAGAGAGAGAGACCTTGTTGATAGTGAGAACACTGTAGACCAGGTTAATAGGCTTGAACAGATTGGTATTAAGGAAGTGGATGTGCTGAAAATTCTGGAAAGATAGATAAGTCCCCAGGGCCAGACCAGATATATCCAAGGTTACTACAGGAAGTGAGGAATGATATTGCTGCACCTCTGGCGATGATGTTTGCATCCTCACTTTCCATGGGAGTAGTATCAGATGATTGGAGGGAGGCGAATGTTGTTCAAGAAAGGGAGTAGGAAAATTCCTGGAAATTACAGACCAGTCAGTCTTATGTCTGTGTAAAGCAAAGTACTGGAAAGGATTCTGAAAGATAGGATTTATGATTATTTGGAAAAACATAGTTTGATTAAAGATAGTCAGCATGGTTTTGTGAAGGGCAGGTCATGCCTCACAAGCCTTATTGAGTTCTTTGAGGATGTGACAAGACAAGTTGAAGAAGGTCAAGCAGTAGATGTGGTGTATATGAATTTCATAAGGCATTTGATAAGGATCCTCACAGTAGGCTCATTCAGAAAGTTAGGAGGTATGGGATGCAGGGAAATGTGGCTGTCTGGATACAGATTTGGATGGCTGAAAGAAGACAGCAAGTGATAGTGGTTGGAAAGTATTCTGCCTGGAGATCGGTGACCAGTGGTGTCCTGCAGGGATCTGTTCTTGGGCTTCTGCTATTTGTAGTTTTTATAAATGTCTTGGATGAAAAGGTGGAAGGGTAGGTTAGTAAGTTTGTCAATGACCCAATGATCGGTGGTATTGTAGACAGTGCTGAGGGCTGTTGCAGACTACATCAGGACATTGACAGGATGCAGAGCTGGGCTGAGAAGTGGCAGATGGAGTTCAACCTAGATAAATGCAAAGTGATTCATTTTGGAAGGTTGCATTTGAATGTTGAATACAGGGTTAAAGACAGGATTCTTGGCAGTGTGGAGGAACAGCGGGATCTTGGCGTCCACGTACACAGATCCCTCAAAGTTGCCACCCAGGTTGACAGGGTTGTTAAGAAGGTGTATGGTGTTTTGGCTTTCATTAACAGAGGGATTGAGTTTAAGAGCCATGAGGTTTTGCTGCAGCTCTATAAAACCCTAGTTAGACCACACTTGGAATATTGTGTCCAGTTCTGGTTACATCATTATAGGAAGGATGTAGATGATTTAGACAAGGTGCAGAGGAGATTTACCAGGATCCTGCCTGGATCTGAGGGCATGTCTTATTGAAGAGAGGTTGAGTGAGGGCAGGCTTTTCACACTAGAGAGAAGAAGGAAGAGAGGTGACTTAATAGAAGTGTACAAGGTAATGAGAGGCATAGATAGAGAAGATAACCAGAGACTTTTCCCCAGAGCAGAAATGGCTGTCATGAGGAGGAATATATCGGGGAGATGTCAGAAGTAGGTTCTTTACGCAGAGAGTCATGGGTGCATGGAATGCACTGCCAGTGGTGATAGTAGAATCAGAGACATTAGGGGCATTTAAGCAACTGCTGGACAAGCACATGGACAGCAGTAAATTGAGGGGTATGTACGTAGGTTGATCTTGGATTAAGATAAATGCTCGGCACAACATCGTGGTCTGAAGGGCCTGTACTGTGCTCTACTGTTCTATGATATAGTGGGTAAGTTAAATCTGCCCGTTCTGAAAAAGGGTTTGGACCATGGGGTTGATTGTTCACATTTACACTGGGAAACACGGTAGCTGGCTGCTGGAAATTGAGAGTAGTTGCTAGTTCACTGCCTACCTGAGGCTCAATTAACATGGTTTACAAAAACTGGAGACCTCGAGCTGTCTTCTGAAATGGGTAGAAGTTAAAATGGGATAGAACATCCCATCTTTGGGTTACCAATGGACAGTCATGCAATGGGCATAGAAAATCCATGTATCGTTTGTCTGGATGTTTGGATTCTAAGGTTGTAAACTGAGGTGTCATCAATGCAGAACTGAGTCCAAATTCGAGGGCCAGGAAATGTTACTGGGCTGGCCCAGTGGCTGTGAGTAACATTGTAGACATTGGAAATGTGCAGTTTGGAGCCCTGTCCTATTGAATAAAGTAACCTGAGCCCTCTAGCATCATGTAGCTAAGTCCTGGACAAAGACTGAAGCTTACTTAAAGGCTCAATAGATTCAGGGACCTACTCAATATGTATAAAAAACATTTTTCAGGCAAGTCCAGGAATCTTCCTGAAGCAGCTGTTTGACATGGGGGAGATGGGCGGATAGTTAGTCCGTGACCCTATCTTGAAAGCAAGGTACATATGTGAAGGAATTCCGGTGTAACTAGGTTCTGTTATCTACTCAATCAGGTTTAATGGCTTGGGGGCTAAATGCGTAGAGATTCCTCAAAGGATTGATTCTGACTCATTTAACTTTTAAAGAAGGATTATTTATAATTCAGAGTCCCAATTCCAGATGTCTTTTGAAGCAAATGAGACATAACTTGTACCAAAACAGTGCTTCAGCCACTGGCTTAGACAGGACCACCAAAATGGAGTATGAGGTTGCCAGAGCTTGCCTTTAGCACACGGGGATTAAACAGTGGAAAGCAATTCGCTCATTTAATCACTCACGTGTAAATGCAATGTGTGCTCAAAGTTGTAATGCAGAGTTCAGCTTGCATTAGAGTTCAACTCCACAATTTAATCGAATGGAATTAGAATGGAGCACAAGTCTCTGCAAGTAAAACAGTGCTTTAATCTGTGTCCCTGGGAGATATTTTCACTGTACAGTCTAGTAACATTTTATTCCAGTCCAAATAAATATCAGCTTTCAGACCAGCCATGAATAGCTTTAGATTTCCTCCAGTATTTAACTATTAACTACTTGTCTGGCTTTCATTAGAACACAAGAAATGGGAACAGGAGTAGGCCACTCTGCCTTTCCAGCCTGTTGTATCATTTCATAAAAACATCGCTGATATTTTACCTCGACTGCATTTTTCTCTCCTATCCCCTATTTGTGGTTCCATTTGTGGTCAAAAATCTATCAATTTCTGACTTCAATATACTGAATGACTGAGCCTTTACTTTTAGGTAAAGTTTTCCAAAGGTTCACAACCCTTTGAATGAAGAAATTTCTCATCATATCAGTTCTAAATGTCTAATTAATTAAACATAGGTGGAAGGTGTTAATTTAAGTTTTACTTGAGCAATGTTAAAGTGAGAGACTGATTTTATTGAGGTTGCCATTGTGCTTGAGTTAGGAGGTGAATGCTTTTAATTGTTTACCTAGTAAATAAAGTGGTAGAGTAAAGTTTAGCTCCATTATCATGATTTGGAGATGCCAGTGTTGGACTGGGGTGGACAAAGTTAAAAATCACACAACACCAGGTTATAGTCTAACAGATTTAGTTGGAAGCACTAGCTTTCGGAGGACTGCTCCTTCATCAGGTGGTTGTGGAGTGTAAGATTGTAAGACACAGAATTTATAGCATAAGTTTACAGTGTGATATAACTGAAATTATATATTGAAAAAGACCTTGATTGTTTGTTAAGTCTGTCATCTTTTAGAATGAACATGTTGGTTTCAGTTCTTTCATGTTTAAATCGCAGAACTTTTTTACAGTTACATTCTCAAGTCAACTTTAACAACTGGTGTCACGTCGGCCCAGATAATGCATTGCAGGTGTGAGATGCCCTGTGTGAGACTGTCTATGCACAATGTTCAGACTGACTCTCATCTAAAAAATGGATTTACAGAATCTTGCATGCAGTTTTTGAGCAAAATAAAATGTAATTCTAGAAGTACACATTCACCCCACAAACTTATACGTGTGTGTGTATGTGGTGTGTGGGTGGGTGGCGGGGGGGAAGATTATGAGTGTCTGTGAGAGACAGTGTGTATGTATGTGTGAAACTTTACAATTTACTACTGTTATGTACTCCCTCGAGTCTGAAGTGATCTGGTGTGGATTAGGATATTCACCTTTCTAGTCTAACTGCAAGAATGTTATTGAGTATTAATATGATGCTTATTGCATTACTGGTTCTGAAGAAGAAGCACTGGAACTGAAACATTAACTCTGTTTCTCTGTCCACAACTGCTGCCAGACCTGCTGAGCTGCTCCAGCACTTTCCATGTTTTTTACTTCAGAGCTCCGGCATACACAGTCTTTGCATTTATTTAGTTTTGTAATGGTTCCTAACTCAGGCACAAATTTTTCCAACTAATTCACCATACTAAAGCATCTTTCAAGGTCTTTGGAGTTAGAACTTCTAAGATGGCTTTAGCCTTTTGAGGATCCATCTTCATGCATTCACTGTATTTCAAACAAAAATGGATTTTTTTTGGAGAATCCACAGTTTTCATTAAGTATGAAGCCTTCCTTTTGGAAACATTTCAATTCTGCATACATTCTCTGCTCATGTGTTTCAATTTTTTTCTGGATCTGTATATCATCCACGTGGTATTTGACACTCTGGAGGTTTTGTGGTATGATTGGCATCAGTTTTTGGGAAAGCTCTGGGCCAAAGCAATTATAACAAAACTTCAAAATGAATTTATAAAAGTGGTAAGCAATCTTGACTTTATTCGATGCCACTTGCCAAATCCATTACTTGCATAGAGTTTTGTGACTCTTGCAGAGATTAGCTAGATTCACATCACCTGTGGACATGAACTTCTGACAGCTCACAGTGTAGTGTGGCACCTCTGACATGGGGCTGCAGACAGCTTTTGTTTGTGTGCATCTTCTGCCTGGTCTCTCCTTCACTGAAGTATTCTTCTGTGCTGAGTGTTGCCATAATGTTTGTGGGATTTATGGTTGTCAGAAATCAGCAACAACTGTTTCTGTTTGAGTTTTCTGGTTTACCAGTATGTTTTCTACTGATTTTTCTTAAAGGCCTAAATTCTATTTTCTCTTCATTGACACCATTTGGAAATAGTGCTAGTCATCACTGCAGTGGCAGGGGTCCAGTGCTGCTACCGTGTTGTGTATGGATAACTTCAAGCCCAAAGTGATCAAGTTTGACTTAGGATATACATATTTCTGGTCTAATTAGAAGAATTTTACAATTTATTGCATTGTTCTTTATTGCATTACTGCAACCAGTTACAGGTTACAACAAACTGACCTGCAATACAGGTCAGTATTCCTGATGAAGGGCACATGCCTGAAATGTCGATTTTCCTGCTCCTCGGATGTTGCCTGACTGGCTGTGCTTTTCAAACACCACACTCTCGAGTGCAATACAGGTACTGCAAGAACTGTTCAGAGCACCGGAGGTCTACTGGACCTGAAATGTTAACTTTGCTCTCTCTCCATGGGTGCTGCTTGACCTGCTAAGTTTTTCCAGCAACTTCTGACTTTATTTAAGCCCCTTATTTATTCTCACCAAGTCCATCATGACAGTGGGTAGTAATTACTGCAAACAATCATGTCTTACCCCTTTCTGACCTATATTTAACAACTACTTGCTAACTTGTTATTCAATTACCTTTTGAACAAATGAAATAATTCCTCACTTAATGTAAACCCAACCATTGATTTCAATAGAAATAAGAATGTGAAAGTGTAAAGTGGGCTGTCAATTAACTATTATCTATTTTGCACTGTTGTACAAAATTACTCCCCTCCCCGCTAGCTACATATAACTGATTGAATAAACTAACATATGTGAAATCACACTTTTGCAGAACAGGTGGACAGGAAGTCTTTTCCAGCACCATCAGGTCTTTATGGTATAATGTTCCATTGCTACTCAGGTGATATTGCCATCTGTGGAATTTGTGCATGAATTAACCTTTTGCACAAATGAATGGCAAACACAGATAGGGCTCCAGGTCACAGTTAAGTGGATGCACTCTACATTGTTAATGGAAGTAATGGATCTGGGCACAGTTACAACATTTATAGGACACTTAGATAAGTACATGAATAGGAATGGTTTGAAGGGATATGGGCCGGGAGCAAGCAGGTGGGACTAGTTTATTTGGGATTATGTTCAGCATGGACTGGTTGGACCAAAGGGTCTATTTCCATGCCATATGACTCTATGACTCAACAGAATCATAATAAGGTCCAGAAGTGTTTCATGTGAAAATAAATAATTCTGTGCCAAGAAAGTATGTGAAAAGAACATTACTGAACAGGATCCAGTCTCAATCCCTACTGCTGAAAATCCAGCCCACGCCCTCATCTCAAGTGGTCTTAAAGCCATCACTAATCATATCCTGCACTAATTACAATTTGTTCCCTCAAATAGCTGCCAATTTCTCATCCACAAAGAGGTGGAATTTAATGGCCCCCCGAGACTAGTTTAGGGGTGAGATGTATTTGATGAAGCAGAAGAGTGTTGCAGGCACTCTGCCTTCCCATTGTAGACCTAAGAAAGTGTGAGCAGGAAACAATGTCCACTTACAGAGCTCAACCTGCCGCCACTGGCATTCAATTTGTGTCATACAGGATATTATCCTGTTTGCTGACAGGCTTCCGGGTATTGGGAATGGGGGAGTGATTCAAACACACTTAGTGCTGGATGGAGGGAATCAGCAACAGGTCTCTGCTGGGATCATTACAGGTGGCTGTTACCAGCCCTTCAGTGGCACTGCCTGTCTCACACACAAAGCTTCTGGCATCTCAATAACCAGCAGCTCTCAAGGGACAGGACTCTCTCCTCAACAACATCTGCACATGGACTGCAGCAGTTCATGAAGGCAGCTCACCACCACCTTCTCAAGGGGCAACTAGGGACGGGCAATAAATGCTGTCCAAGCCAGTGACACCAGCATCCCATGAGTGAATTTTAAGTAATCGTTCCTGCCCAGCAGATGCTTGACCCCAGGGAATCCTCTCTGTGGGCTATGCAGAGATATAAAAGCCAAGAACATTACCGACTCCATTTAAAATCCCACTTGGAAACAGTTGTGAAGGTGAGAGGTTGCTTCTGTGCACAGTGAGGAAACAGTTGATTGCAAGATTGTCATGTTAGTTAACCAGCCTGCCACTGCAGGATTTCCAAAGTTCTTTCCAATCAGTTTTTGAAAAGGGTTAAAGAGCCAATTAAGATGGTCAATAGTTGAGAGGGGATCCAAGATGGCGGCGACCCAGCAAGTATGAGTCTACAGTGCTCCTCCCAAGACTTGGGTAAAGTGGGTCACCCACCCCCACCACACACACCAAATCATTTATAATAGCTGTTTAATTTAATTAGTTGTTTAATATTAAATTTAAACGATCTAATCTTTAGTAAAAATGACTAAAGGGAAGGGAGCCCGCAGCTCTCAGCAAGCAGGAACCCCTCCCCCACCCTCTCCAGCTGCAGCTGAGGCGTCCACAGCCGCCCCGGGGGACTTACCTACAGTGACAAGCCTTGTAGAAATAATCTCCAAACTGGACGCGAAGATCGACGCTTTCATCGAAGAATCCCGAAGTCGATGGGGCTCACTCTCGGCCGCGCTGCAGAAGCATGACCGAGACATTAAAGAAATCGAGCGCCGAGTTGGAGGGGCGAAGCTAAAGGCCACGACCTCCGAAACTACAGCTCAATCGGCCGTGGATCAGGTCCGGACTCTCAAACAGCGAGTCCGGACCTTAGAGAATTACATTGAAGACCTCAATAATCGAGGCTGTCGAAAAAATATTCGTTTGCTGGGCTTCCCGAACAGGAAGAGGAAGGCCAGTTTACAGCATTCCTGAGCAGTGGCTGCCACAGCTTTTAAATCTGGAGGCTGGATCAGGCCAGGTAAGGGTGGAATGGGCCTACCGGGTCGCAGTACGTGGGCCCGGCTTGAACCAGCGCCCCCGCCCGGTCCTGTTCCGGCTGCAGAGCTACAAGGAGAGGCAGATACTCCTAGAAGCCTCTAGAAATCTTGGAAAAGACCCCCAAGCTATGATCTATAAAGGATCCAAGATCATGTTATTCCAGGACTTTTCCCCAGTTCTGGTCCGAAAGAGGAAGGCATTCGACGAGGCGAAGAAGCGTCTAAGGGACTTAAATATTCAGTACTCCTTACGCGACCCAGCGACGCTACGCTTTAACCATGAAGAATCCGTGTATAACTTCGGATCGCCAGAAAAGGCTAAGGAATTCTTGGACTCTCTTAGATAAACTGTAAGAGATAATGGATGTTGGTTTGCCTTTCCCCCGCTTTGGTTTATATCCCCCCTTTTTTTTTCTTTTTTCTTACCTTACTGTTTAATATTAGCATGGGGGGTGGGGAGAGGGATTTGATTTTCTCCCCCCCCTCTTGGGGTTGTTTTCTTTTATTATTTTATGTATATATGTGGGATGTATGTATATGTGTGTGTATATATATATATATATATATATAAAAATAAAAGCTGGGGAGTAAATTTTACCTCTGTCTTTAGGAGCGGGGTTGTTTCTCCCTTGTTATTTTGTATTAGTATATTTAATTATTATTTGTTGAGGTTGTAATTTTATAGTTAAAATGTTTATATATGGTATTAACATTACCAAATATATCCAGGTGTTGGTATGGGTGGGGGTAGGGTGCTCACTGTT
>NC_057745.1:14933075-14937055 GCF_004010195.1 Chiloscyllium plagiosum | reverse complement strand
GCTCGGGATGTTCTGGATAGAGTTTCCCCTCCTGAGGGGTCTCGGATTTGCCCAGATGATTATGGTTGATCAGTCGGTTAAGTGGTGCACCTGGAATGTCAAGGGGAGTAATTCACCAGTCAAAAGGAAGAAAATATTATCAAATCTTAAGAAAGAAAGAGTTGATATAGCTCTCCTACAGGAGACACACCTGTTGGATAAAGAACACTTGAAATTACGACAGGGTGGATTTGATCAAGCCTTTTTTTCTTCTTTTAGCTCAAAAAGCAGGGGAGTTGTTATTCTTGTTCGGAAGAATTTCCCTTTCAAAATCCTAAAGCAGATAAAAGACGAATCTGGACGATATATTTTGATTAAAGCCCTCATAAATGGAGAGGAATATGGATTTTAAATTTGTACTGCTCCCCGGCACACCCCTTTAAAATTATAACGGAAGCCTTTTCGAAATTGATGGCTTTTGGTGCCTGTCATACAATTATAGGGGGAGACTTTAATTGTATTATGGATCCGGAAATAGATAGGATTCCCAAGAGTACTGCAGGAGTATCTCCCAGATCTTTCCTGAAGAAGGGCCTGTGCCCGAAACGTCGAATCTCCTGTTCCCTGGATGCTGCCTGACCTGCTGTGCTGTTCCAGCAATAAAGTTTCAACTATCTCCCAGATCTAGACAATTGATGGATCTGAACAAAGAATTAGGATTAGTAGATGTATGGAGATGTCTTCATCCACAGGGCAGAGATTTTGCTTTCTACTCCAATCCACATAAATGTCATACCAGAATTGATATGTTTTTTGCCCCCTCGATTTTTTAAAATTCCATCTCATCCTGTAAAATAGGTAGTATAGCAATTTCCGACCACGCTGCTGAATATATGGAAACTAAGGCGAGGAACAATGGGACATCCCCTCAGCATTGGCGTATGGACCCCTTCCTAATGAAAGATAGTAAATTTGCAAAGTACTTCTCTCAAGAATTTAAAACTTTTTTAGAAATTAATTCAGGTACGGCTAGCAATCCATCAATGATGTGGGAGACCATCAAAGCTTACACGCGAGGTTTGATCATCTCCTACTCAGCGACCCAGAAGAAATTGAAGGGAGAACAACAGCGTCTGTTTGAAGCTAGCTTAAAAGCAGCTGAAACAGCATACTCTGATAGACCTTCTATTATTAAATTGCAAAGGATTACGGCTCTTAGGACAGTTCTAAACACTAAGAGGGAAATATTATTTGCAAAGCAAAGGTTATATGAATATGGCGACAAACCGGGTAGATACTTAGCATTTCTTGCAAAGAAAAAAAAGGCCCCTCAGACTATTACGTCTATCAAGGAAAGTACGGGTATTTTGACTCATGATCACAAAAAGATTAATGCGATCTTTAGAGAATTTTATTCTGAGTTATATAAATCGCAGGATTGTGAAGCTAGGACTAGGAGGATGCAGTCATTTTTTAAAAATTTGACCTTTCCAGGCCTAACTCCGGAACAGGTATCGATCCTAAATGCTCCTCTAATAGTCCAAGAAATACTTGATGCAATTAGGCAACTTCAGAGCGGTAAGGCACCGGGCCCAGATGGTTTTCAAGCTGAATTCTATAAAGAATTTATAGAAATATTGGCTGGTCCACTTATGGACATGTATAACTATGCATATAGTCAGGGCTGTCTCCCGCCTTCACTGAAAGAGGCAAATATCTCTCCTATCCTTAAAAAAGGAAAGGATCCAGAAGATTGTACGTCATACAGACCAATATCCTTGCTAAATGTAAATTTTAAAATCCTTTCTAAAACGTTAGCACTGAGACTAGAAAGGGTACTGCGGCACGGTATAAAGGAGGATCAGACGGGGTTTATTAAGGGCCGTAGATCATCCAATAATATCAGAAGGGTTTTGAATATGATTCAAGCCTGCCATCAGGGAAAGATACCAGGAGTAGTAGTTTCATTAGACGCGGAAAAGGCATTTAACAGGGTCGAATGGTCATATTTGTTTTACACATTAGAGAGGTTTGGAGTTGGACAGGTGTTTACCAAATGGGTCTCAACATTGTATAGTGATCCCAAAGCAGTTGTGGTTACCAATGGATTAGGCTCGGATAGCTTCAGTGTGGGTAGGGGCTGCCATCAGGGATGTCCCCTCTCGCCATTGTTATTCACGCTAATAATTGAACCACTAGCAGAAGCTACACGAGCTGATCCTAATATAGTGGCCCCAAGGATTGGTACAGGTAAACATAAAATTACCCTTTATGCAGATGACGTTCTTCTATTCCTCAGTAACCCATTGATGTCCATACCTCGCTTAATCCAAGTTATTAATACATTTAGTGCATTCACAGGCTATAAAATTAATTTTTCAAAATCGGAAGCTATGCCAATGGGTGGCCTTGCTGTGATACCCCGCTTAGCGGACGGTTCCCTTTTTCCCTTTCGCTGGTCCCTGGAGGGCTTCTTATATTTAGGCATTTTTATTACTCCAGTATTTGGTCAGTTGTATAAGGCTAATTTTGTGTATTTATTGGAAAGGATAAGGCAGGACCTCCAGCGATGGGGAGACCTGCCAATTTCCTGGTTGGGTAGAATAGCATTAATCAAAATGAATATCCTGCCCCATCTCCTATATCCTATGAGAATGCTTCCGGTGATGCTGCCGAGAATGGCTTTATGTAAATTATACGGCTGGCTGAGTTCCTTTATCTGGAACCATAGGCGGCCCCTCATTAAGCTGAAGAAGCTACAGCTTCCACAGGCAAGGGGTGGATTGGACGTACCAGACTTTAGGAAATATCAGTTAAGTTCCCTATTAAGTTACATAGCTGATTGGGTCTTGTCTGACCCACAATCAATCTGGTTGGACATCGAGGCCTCTCAAGTAAAATACCCACTTATTAACCTTTTATTCTCAGACAAGAGGAAAATCATTACAGATCACTCTAAAAACCCTATAATACCAAACACAATTAAGGCTTGGAATATAATGCGGCAAAATGAGGGTAATTCACATAAAACATCCCCCTATGCACCGATAGTGGGAGCATGGGGATTCCAACCGGGGTTAACAGATGCCACTTTTAAACTCTGGAGAGCCAGGGGTATCTCATGTCTCGGGGATTTATTTAAAGATGGGGTCCTGATGTCTTTCGGACAGCTGCGTCAGAAATTCGGATTACCCAATGGAGACCTCTTTCGATACTTCCAAATTCGAGACTACATACAGAAGAAGACTATGTTATTAGATAGTCTTTATAAATCCGATAGAGAATGTAGTGTCCTACGACCAGTGAGGGTATCTTCCGTCAGTAATATTTATCATTTGCTACATGATGAAGTATCGGGAGATATGGAATATCTGCTTAAAACCTGGGATCAGGATCTGGGACTAGAAATCTCCACAGAAACGTGGAATGATATCTGGGAAAATGCTAGAAGAATTACCATCTGTAACAGAACCCAGGCTATCCAGCTGAAGATACTTCATAGGGCCCATATAGCACCGGTTCGATTGGCAAAATTTAAGGCAGGAGCATCTCCAATGTGTCCTAAATGCAAAATAGAGATGGGCACTCTTGTACATTGCTTATGGACCTGTCATAAGATCCATAGATATTGGACTAAAGTAGCAAGTACCCTGACAGAAATTTTAGGAACGGAAATAAAAGTGGACCCCGTATCCCTCCTCTTGGGCTTTTCGAACTTTCCCTCCCTGGACACGTACGGGAAGAGACTATTTCCTATTCTTTCTTTCTGTGCAAGGAAAAATATTTTGATGAACTGGGTGGCGGAGGGCCCCCCTGGACTTTCAAATTGGCACAGACTAATTATGGAATGTATTCCCCTTGACTTCCTTACAAATATGGTGCACCGAAAGACCGAATTATTTTATAAAATATGGCAGCCCTTTTTGAATTACATAAATACAGATATTTCGGCTATCCTAACAAGGGCTTTTATTTAATAGAGATTACAAACCTGGCTGGTC
>NC_057745.1:14863039-14932666 GCF_004010195.1 Chiloscyllium plagiosum | reverse complement strand
TTCGAACTTATCCTCCCTGGACATGCATGGGAAGAGACTATTTTCTATTCTTTCTTTCTTTCTGTGCAAGGAAAAATATTTTGGTGACCTGGGTGGCTGGGGGCCCCCCTGGACTTTCAAATTGGCACAGAAAAATTATGGAATGTATTCCCCTTGACTTCCTTACAAATATGGTGCACCGAAAGACCGAATTATTTTATAAAATATGGCAGCCCTTCTTGAATTACATAAATACAGATATTTCAGCTATCCTAACAAGAGCTTTTATTTAATTGAGATTACAAACCTGGCTGGTCCGGGGCCCCTTGGGAGAGGAATCCCGCACGAATACGGGTTTTATTACATCCGATGTTAACACATTCCGAGCATGTAAGAGACTTAAATATACACTCTGGTTAGTTGTAGGTTAGATTAGTAGATAGTTGAGTTTTGTTTTTTTTTCTTTATCGGTATTTTTTTCTTTTGTTAAATTTTGGCTATTGTATATTTGATTTAATTGTATATCAATTGGCTATTGTATATTTGATTTAATTGTATATCAATGTTTATATTTGAGAGTTTTGTTTATTTTTATAAACTTGTAAAAATGTTAAATTTCTAATAAAAATATCTATAAAAAAAAGATGGTCAATAGTTGACCTTTGGAAGATGATTTCCCCTCAGTGCACAGGGGTATCTGAGAATTGTGAGAGCTGTGAGAGTTACGGCTTACACAGCCATACTGTTTTTGCAAGTCTGTGTTTTAAGTAGCTGGATTTCACACAGCTTGATGTGCTCAGGAGAGAGACCTGTGGACAAGGAATTAATGCAAATTGGCTCCCTTCACAAAACACTCTTTTCAGATGATGATCTCTTGATACTTTTGTTTTGTCCCACTGCTCTCCTTGTCTCGAAGACTGTAGCAACAGAAAGATGTGGCAGGCTGGAGAATTGCATATCAGCAAAACCAGGAGGGAATCTGAAATTCATTCTTCCAAATATCTGCTCTGCAAAACTCTGCTGATAAATGTCATAGTGCTGGTTAAAATTCCTCTCTATTGGCAACTCTGCGCATTCAGGAAGATAGTCATCAGCCACCTCTTCATTCACAATAGCAACCATCCGTTAGACAATACATCTCTTTCTGTCATTACTTTCTGACAAAGTAGGTGGACTATGACAGAATGATGGAATTACCACACAAGTGGATCTGGCAGTAAATAAGTGTAACATTTCATTCTTGTGTTAAACTTGCAGTTTTCATTGTGTTGGATGATTTTTTTTGCTTGCAGTGTAGAGTTGTTGGGAGGCTATTGAAAAGTTGCACATGTTGCATTTTTCTTTCCTCATTGCCTCTGGGTGAAGGAAAATTGTCCTAAAATAGAGAATTATCCCTGGAAAGAGGTACAATCGCCAGTGGTCAGTGCTGGTTGACATTTTGGGCTTGACATTCCCAATATTTTATGATTCTCAACTTATTCCTAAAAGATAGAATAATCCTGACCTGGCTTGCTAGAGTCAATTCTTCAGACTCAGGGCATTGTCCTCAAAGTTTAATTATAAAAATCCTCAGACTTACTTTCCATTCTTCATTAGTCTCTTTGGCAGTGAATAACAACCTCTTTTGCAAATTAATATTGCTTGTTTACCGGACATCTTCCATAGTATCACAGATTGTTGCAGCAAAGAAAGTTCTGGGGAGGGCTGGCAGATAATACCTGCTGGATCCGTGCAGCACTGGTCTCGTCTTATAGAATGCCTACAGTGTGGAAGCAGGTCATTTGTGCCGTAAAGTCCACACTGACCGTCCAAAAACCCACCCCTACATTTCCCATGGCTAATCCACCTAACCTGCACATCCCTGAACAATTTAGCATGGCCTATCCACTTAACCTGCATATCTGTGGACTGTGGGAGGAAACCCACACAGACAAGGGGAGAATGTGTAAACTCAACACAGTCGCCTGAGGGTGGAATTGAACCAGGATACTGTGAGGCAGCGTTGCTAACCACTGAGTCACCATGCCCCCTCAACCTCATATACAAGAGAAACTTCAGTCGCAGAAACTCAGAAGGGAACTTCATTCCCTTCATTCTCTGGGGATCAAACAGACTGATAATAATTTCACCCATGCTGGGCCAACTCTTTCACTCAATGGCTACCCTAGCCACCTAACCTTGCTGCTCCTGGAACTTGCCAGCAAATGTTCCTGAAAACATGCTCCAGATGTTAGGAATTGGCAGACCTTGTCTGTGTGAGTGTACACCAGTCGAGTCTGTATGTAGATTCTGGATGTAGCGTGGGTTTAGAACAGATCTCTCAAGGTTTACATATTACAGCATAAGCCAAACCGTCTGCTTTGCCAAAACTTGCACAGGGCAACCTTGCTGCAGTTACATGGGAAATGGAAACGTTGATGGACTTACTGCTTTTGGGGTTGTTGTGTTACAGGATGCTGAGAAAATATATCGTTCTGGCAATATGCATTTAGGTACTATGGTAGACCCTTTAACATCATTTCCACTTCATAGCTGACGTGCTCTTACCACCTCCTCTGGCATATGTTAGAAGGATTTGCAAATTAATCCTGAACCTGTTCAGCTGCTTCAAGGACACACCTTCTTTGGCCAGCAAGCACTGGAGTGGAACTTGAACTTGGAGTTCCTGACTCAGAGGCAGGGATATTAGCTACTGTGTCACAGGACTTCCTTATAACTTTTTCCTCAGGGGACTAGATTTTAACTAGTTTCTGCATTAAAACAGCAATTTAATAAATAACCAAATTTGCATGTATATAGCACCTTTAACATAAATAACCCCTCCCCCACCTAGCCGTTCATTGCAGTGGGGTTGTCCAAAACAACTTGACCAGATGCCTCTTTTTTTCTTTATTTATTCACAGGAAGTGGGTGTTGCTAGGACAGTAGTTATTGACTATCCCTGACTGTTCTCAAGAAATCATGATGAGGTGACTCCTTGAGTCACTGCTGTCTATGGGTAGACAGGTACACCCACAGCACTGTTCAGAATGAGTTCCAGGATTTTAATGTAACAATTACTGGACAGATGAACAAAAACTTTATCAAAGAGGTATATTTGAGCCTTTCAAAGAAGGAAAAGTGAGGCAAAGAGCTGTTGGTGCAATCATTCCCAATCTTCTGAGTATGTCCGAGCAGTAAAGGGATGTCTAGTGTCTATAGAGAGCAGTTAGCAGGACAGCTGGTTTGTGATGCAAAGTGATACCAACTGCAGGGGTTCAATTCCTGCACCAGCTGAGGTTACCACAAAAGACTCTCCTTCTCAACCTCTCCCTGAGGCATGGTGACCCTCAGGTTAAACCATCACCAGTCATCTCTCTTTCTCTCTCTCTCTCTCTGTCTCCCTAATGGGACAGCAGCTCCATGGTGTGGAAGCACTATGGTGACATTACCTTTATGATTAATCCAGTATATTGTGGGCTTACACCGAGAAAACTAGCCATTTGGGCTGCTGGATGAGACAATAATGCAGTTAGTTTCTAAATTTCCTTTAGGGCTAGAAGTCTGTTGGCCTTATCTTGTTGTCATCAGTGTAGTTGACTCTGTGATGGATAATGTTAATACAGGAAGTGGTTAATTGAAATTGTTCAGGTTCCTTATCCACCAGAAAGCTGGCAGTCGATGTGAGCTGTTCTCTTGTGCAGAAAGCACAGACACCTGCTCACAGCTTGCATGGTCCTTCCTTAAATACACATGACAGGCCTTGATGGTGCCCTTTTCACCCAACTGTGATTTTGACTCACAGCCTGAGTGGAGAATGTGCTGTAGTTTGTAACTCTGTAATCGGAGTGAAAACTGGCTGGGTCTCATGCTGCAAACAACTAATTCAACAGTGAATGCAATCAGAGAGTCATAGAATCATCCCAGCTGAGAATGAGGCCACTCAGCCTCTCATGTCTGTGCCAATCTATGCCAGTAACCCATTAGAAGTCAAATTCCAGACTTAAATCGCTACAGAGGTCTAAGAAGATGGCCTAGCCGAGAACTAGTCGGGCCCCGGCTCTGCTCACACCTCAGAAAACATTTATGTTTCTGAACAAGTCAAACGATACTAATAGTAAAGACAGGCAGTCTATTTCCTGTACATATATTTCTGACATGAAGGACATTCTCCAAGGTGAACTGAATTACAAAACTTTTTCTTTTTATTCTAACCCCTATTTTGGTTTGTCAGCTACAGCAGTGATGCTGAATGCTACATGATAACTTGATAAAAGTGACGTGATAATTAGTAGCAACTACTCTGTAAAAACAGGCTCTTAATGGGGGCAGACAAAAAGTACAGTTTGGCGGTATTCCATGTGTCAGATTACTTGCTGTTTAATAATACCTGCAGAAACCCAGCAATAGGTTGGTTTATATAAATGTGTCCCAGCATACTAAAAGTATTCAACATATAGAGCGGTGTATGTACATTGCAAATATTGAAGGATTTGAGTGCTAGCTATTGCCATTCGAGGAAAAAGGTTCTCACTTTCCAACCTATCTAACCCTCTGATTATCTTATATATGTCTCAATTAAGTCACCTCCCAACCTTCTTCTAAGAAAAACAGCCTCAAGTCCCTCAGCCTTTCCTCTTAAGACTTTCCCCCTATACCAGGCAAAATCCTAGTAAACCTCCTCTGAACCCTTTCCAAAGCTTCCACATCCTTTCTATAATGCGGTGACCAGAACTGTACGCAATATTCCAAATTTGGCCGCAGCAGAGTTTTGTACAGCTGCAGCATGATCTCATAGTTCAGAAACTCAATCCCTCTACCAATAAAAGCTAACACACCATATGCCTTCTTGTCAACCCTATCAACCTGGGTGGGAAAAGTGAGGACTGCAGATGCTGGAGATCAGAGCTGAAAATGTGTTGCTGGAAAGGCCAAAGGGCTCATGCCCGAAACGTCGATTCTCCTGCTCCTTGGATGCTGCCTGACCTGCTGCGCTTTTCCAGCAACACATTTTCAGCTATCAACCTGGGTGGCAGCTTTCAAAGAACTATGTACCTGGACACTGAGATCTCTCTGCTCATCTGTACCACGAAGAATCTTACCATTAGCCCACTATTCTATATTCCTGTTACTCCTTCCAAAGTGAATCACCTCACACTTTTCCATATTAAACTCTATTTGCCACCTCTCAGCCCAGCTCTGCAGCTCATCTATGTCTCTCTGTAACCTACAACATTCTCGTCACTATTCACAACTCTACCGACCTGAGTGTTAGCTGCAAATTTACTAGGTAAAAACAATGACTGCGGATGCTGAAAACCAGATTCTGGATTAGAGTGGTGATGGAAAAGCACAGCAGTTCAGCAGTACAATAGGTGATTAGGGGTGGGGCTGAAGGTGATAGGTCAGGGAGGAGGGTGGGGGAAGGTAGCAAAGAAGGTGATAGGAGGGTGGAGTGGATAGGTGGAAAGGAAGACACGCAGGTAGGACAGGTCATGGGGACAGTGCTGAGCTGGAAGTTTGGAACTCCTCTCTGACCTATCACCTTCATCCCCACCCCCATTCACCTATTGCACTCTATGCTACTTTCTCCCCACCCCCACCCTCCTCTCATTTATCTCTCCACCCTTCAGGCACTCTGCCTGTATTCCTGATGAACGGCTTTTGCCCCAAACGTTGATTTTCCTGCTCCTCGGATGCTGCCTGAACTGCTGTGCTTTTCCAGCACCACTCTAATCTGCAAATTTACTAACCCATCCTTCTATGCTTTCATCCAGGTCATTTATAAAAATGACAAACAACAGTGGGCCCAAAACAGATCCTTGCGGTCCCCCACAAGTAACTGAACTCCAGTGAATATTTCCCATCAACCACTACCCTCTGTTTTGTTTCAGCTAGCCAAACCGCTAAACCACCCTCAATCCCATGACTCCATATTTTGGCCAATAGCCTACCATGGGGAACATTATCAATCACCTGGCTAAAATCCAAAGCTGTGTTGACTACCCCTAATCAACTTATTCCTCTCTAAATGATTATAAATCCTATCTCCTATAATCCTTTCCAACACTTTACCCACAACTGAAGTAAGGCTCACATGTCTATAATTTCCAGGGGTGTCTCTACTCCCCTTCTTGAACAAGGAAACAACATATGCTATCATAGAGTCTTCTCCATGCTGATCAGATATCCCGACGCAATTTAGTTCCACCTGCCAGCACCCGGCCCAAATCCCTCCAAACCCTTCCTATTCATGTACCCATCCAAATGCCTCTTAAATGTTGCAGTTGTACCAGCCTCCACCACTTCTTCTGGCAGCTCAGTACTTACACCTACCATTCTCTGTGTGAAAAGGTGCCCCTTAGGTCTCTTTTATATCTTTCCCCTCTCACCCTAAACCTATGCCCTCCAGTTCTGGACTCCCCACCCCAGGGAAAAGACTGTCTATTTATTCTATCCATACTGCCCATGATTTTATAAACCTCTATAAGGTCACCCCTCAGCCTCCGAAGCTCCAGGAAAAACAGCCCCAGCCAATTCAACCTCTCCCTATAGCTCAAATCCTCCAACTCTGGCAACATCCTTGTAAATCTTTTCTGAACCCTTTCAAGTTTCACAACATCTTTCCGATAAGAAGGAGACCAGAATTGCATGCAATATTCCAACAGTGGCCTAACCAATGTCCTGTACAGCTGCAACATGACCTCCCAACTCCTGTACTCAATACTCTGTCCAATAATGGAAAGCATACCAAACACCTTCTTCACTATTCTATCTACCTGTGACTCTACTTTCAAGGAGCTATGAACCTGCACTCCAAGATCTCTTTGTTCAGCAACACTCCCTAGGACCTTACCATTAAGTGTATAAGTCTTGCTAAGATTTGCTTTCCCAAAATGCAGCACTTCACATTTATCTAAATTAAACTCCATCTGCCACGTCTCAGCCCACTGGCCCATCTGATCAAGATCCCATTGTACTCTGAGGTAACATTCTTCACTGTCCACTACACCTCCAATTTTGGTGTCATCTGCAAATTTACTAACTATACCTCTTACGGTCACATCCAAATCATTTATATAAATGATGAAAAGTAGTGGACACAGCACCAGTCCTTGTGGTACTCTACTGGTCACAGGCCTCCAGTCTGAAAAGCAACCCTCCACCACCACCCTCTGTCTTCTAACTTCAAGCCAGTTCTGTATCCAAATGGCTAGTTCTCCCTGTATTCCAGGAGATCTAATCTTGCTAACCAGTCTCCCATGGGGAGCCTTGTCGAACGCCTTACTGAAGTCCATATAGATCACATCCACTGCTTTGCCCTCATAAATCTTATTTGTCATTTCTTCAAAAAACTCAATCAAGTTTGTGAGACATGATTTCCCACGCACAAAGCCATGTTGACTATCCCTAATCAGTCCTTGCCTTTCCAAATACATTTACATCCTGTCCCTCAGGATTCCCTCCAACAACTTGCCCACCACCGAGGTCAGGCACACTGGTCTATAGTTTTCTGGCTTGTCCTTACCACCTTTCTTAAATTCTCTAGTCTTCTGGCACTATTCCTGTAGATAAAGACGACATAAAGATCAAAGCCAAAGGCTCAGCAATCTCCTCCCTGGCTTCTCAGAAAACCTTAGGATAAATCCCATCAGGCCTAGGGGACATATCTATTTTTACATTTTCCAAAATTGCTAACACTTCCTCATTATGCAACTCGATCCCCTGTCATCTAATAGCCTGTATCTCAGTATTCTCCTCGACCACATTGTCTTTTTCGAGTGTGAATACCAACGAAAAGTATTCATTTATCCATTCCCCTATCTCCTCTGACTCTCAGCACAACTTCCTACTACTATCCTTGATTGGCCCTAATCTTAATTTAGATTAGAGTGGTGCTGAGAAAGCACAGCAGGTCCATTCCTGATGAAGGGCTGTTGCCCGAAACATCGATTTTCCTGCTCCTCGGATGTTGCCTGACCTGCTGTGCTTTTCCAGCACCACTCTAATCTAAACTCTGGTTTCCACCATCTGCAGTCCTCACTTTTGCCTGGTCCTAATTTTATTTTAGTCATCCTTTTATTCCTGATATAACTATAGAAACACTTCAGGTTTTCCTTGAATTTATCTGCCAATGACATCTCTTGTCCCCTCCTGGCTCTTCTTAGCTCTCTCCTTTGGTCTTCCCTGGCTAACTTGTAACTCTCAAGTGCCCCAACTGAGCCATCACATCTCATTCTAACATAAGCCTTCTTCTTCCTCTTGACAAGAGATTCAACTTCCTTAGTAAACCATGGCTCCAGTGCTCGATAACTTCCTCCCTGCCTGACCGGTACATACTTATCAAGGACCCGCAGTAGCTGGTCCTTCAATAAGCTCCACATTTCAATTGTGTCCATCCCCTGCAGTTTCCTTCTCAATCCTATACATCCTAAATCTTGTCTAATCACATTATAATTGCCTTACCCCCAGCTATAACTCTTGCCCTGTGGTGTATACCTATCCCTTTCCATCACTAAAGTAAACATAACTGAATTGTGGTCACTATCACCATAGTACTTACCTACCTCCAAATCTAACACCTGGCTGGGTTCATTCCCCAGTACCAAATTTAATGTGGCCTCGCCCCTTGTTGGCCTGTCTACATACTGTATCTGGAAACTCTCCTGTATACTTTGGACAAAAACTGACCCATCTAAAGTACTTGAACTATAGTATTCCCAGTCAATATTTAGAAAGTTAAAGTCCCCCATAACAACTACCCTGTCACTCTCGCTCTTTGTTATCCTATTCTCTACATCTTGGGATCTATTTGGAGGCCTTTAGAAAACTCCCAAAAGGGTAACCTCTCCTTTCCTGTTTCTAATCTCAGCCTATACTACCTCAATAGACAAGTCCTCAAACATCCTTTCTGCCACCGTAGTACTGTCCTTGACTAACAATGCCACACCACCCCCTCTTTTACCATGTTTTCTGTTCTTGCTGAAACATGTAAATCCCAGAACCTGCAATAACCATTCCTGTCCCTGTTCTACCCATGTCTCTGAAATGGCCACAACATCGAAATTCCAGGTACCAACCCATGCTGCAAGTTCACCCACTTTATTCCGGATACTCCTGGTGTTGAAGTAGACACACTTCAAACCAACTTCATGCTTGCCGATGCCTTCTTGCGATCTTGAAACCTTAGTTCTGACTTCACTACTCTCAACCTTCTCTGTACTTGAACTACAAATTTGGTTCCCATCCCATGAATTAGTTTAAACCCACCCGAAGAGGATTAACAAATTTCCCCCCACGATATTACCTCTCTAGTTCAGGTGAAGACCATCCTATTTGTAGATGTCCCATCTACTTCAGAAAGAGCCCCTATTATCCAGGAATCCAAAACCCTCTCTCCTGCACCAAACCTGTAGCCATGTGCTTAACTCCTTTCTCTCCCTATTCCTCACTTTGATAGCACATGGCATGGGCAACAAACTAGAGATACCAACTCTGTTTGTTCTGGCTCTAAGCTTCTATCCTAGCTCCCTGAATCTCTGCCTTAAATCCTCATCTCTCTTCCTACCTATGTCATTGGTGCCTATGGGGTGACTCTCTCATCATTAACCTGGCTCTGTTGGGCACCAGCTATCTCCGTATTACTGCAACATCTGACACTTTTATGCTGCCTTTAACATAATAAAAAAATCCCCAAGTAGTTTCAGAGCAGCACAAAATAAGATTTGACACTAATCATATGAAAGACACTTGAACAATAAGCTTGGTCAAAGAGGTGAGTTTTCACGAATGACAGGACAGGTCAAGAGACACAGAGGGATTACAGAGCTGAAAGCCGAAGATGGCTACAACCCCAGCCATGAGACTGATAGTCATATTGATGGAGGGAGCCATTAAGGTGAATTTACCAGCTGCCAGAGTGAACATAAGAACTAGGAGCTGGAGTAGGCCATCTGGCCCTTCGAGCCTGCTCTGCCATTTAATAAGATCATGGCTGACCTTTTCGTGGACTCAGCTCCACTATCCCACCCTCTCACAGTATTCCTTAATTCCTTTATTGTTAAAAGAAAATCTATCTTAGTTTTAAAAACATTTAATAGCGTCAACTCCTTCACTGGGTAGGGAATTCCATAGATTGACAGTGCTCTGGGTGAAGAAGTTCCTTCTCAATTCAGTCCTAAATCGGCTCCCCCTAATCTTGAGGCTATGCCCTTTTGTCCCAGTTTCACCTGCCAGTGGAAACATCCTCTCTACTTTGAATGTATCTATTCCCTTCATTATTTTATATGTTTCTAAACTGCAACCTACCTGCTCCACAGGGTCCTAGGAAGGATCAGTTAACTGGAAGCAGTCACAGTCCACTCCACCAGACCACTGGACCACTCAAATGTAAGAAACCTGCGAGGAAGCAGGATAAGCGTGCCGGCCTGCTAGTAAGACTGAGACTACATGGTTTCAAGACCCCTCCTTCCTAGCTTACTCCTCGCAAATGTACAATCGCTGGAGAACAAGATGGATGAACTCAGCTTCCAGCATGAACTGCAGGACTGCTGCACACTCTGCTTCATGAAACTGGGCTCAACCCATCCTGACTGGGCCATTTTCAAACAGTCCACAGGTACCATGGATGAGTATGCCACCACCGTCACAGACTTTTATCAGCAAGTGTGTGGAGGACTGCATACCGAGGAAGTCAATCCGGATGTTCCCCAACAGGAAACCCTGGATGAATCAGGGCACACAGAACCTGCTAAAAACCAGGCGTGAGACCTTCAGATTAGGAGACCCACTCAAATATAAGAAATCTAAGTATGACCTTTGCAGAGCCATTAAGACAGCTAAGGACCAATACCGATCCAAACTCGAGACCCAGACGGACACCCAGAGACTATGGAAAGGACTGAATGACATCACAGGTTCTAAAAAGAGACAGTGCAAGATAGCAGACGATGACACATCCCTTCCAGATCATCTCAACGCCTTCTATGCTCGCTTTGAGTAGAATGTCAGTGGAGAGGTAACACCTATTCTGACAAGTCCTGATGAACCTATCTCAACAGTCACTGCATCAGAGGTCAGATCAGTTTTCCTTTGTGTGAATCCAAGGAAAGTGATGGGACCAGATGGAGTACCAGGCCGTGCACTCAGAGCATGCGCAGATCAACTGGCAGAGGTCTTCTCGGGCATCTTCAATTTCTCCCTGCAGCAGGCCACTGTCCCTGCCTGTTTCAAGAGGGCCAACATCATCCCTGTGCCTATGAAGGATCATGCAACATGTCTCAATGATTACTGCCCAGTGGCCCTAACTTTGGTGGTCATGAAGTGCTTTGAAAGGCTGATCATGCATTAATCAACTCCAGCCTCCCCACTACTCTTGACCCATTCCAATTTGCCTATTGGACCAACAGATCCAGGTCAGATGCCATATCACTTGCCCTTCACTGCTCCCTAGAACATCTTGACACCAAGAACAGCTATGTAAGAATCCTACTCATTGACTACAGTTCAGCCTTTAACACCATTATCCCCTCGAGACTGACTACTAAACTTAGTGATCTCGGACCAAGCCCCACTCTCTGCAACTGGATCCTCAGATTCCTGACCCACAGGCCACAATCAGTGAAGATTGGGGACAATATTTCATCCTCACTAACACTCAGCATTGGTACCCCCCTGGGGTGCGTACTCAGCCCTCTACTGTATTCACTGTATACCCATGACTGCGTCACCAAATACCAGACTAATGTCATTTACAAGTTCGCTAATGACACTACCATAGTTGGTCGAATCTCAGATGGCGACGAAACAGACTACAGTTGGGAGGTGGAAGACCTGGAAAAATGGTGCACTGAGAACAAACTAGATCTCCATGTCGGCAAAACTGAGGAACTCATTATTGACTTTCAGTGGATGTGACTCATGCCCCCCTACACATTAACAGCACAGAGGTGGAACGAGTGGAGAGTGTCAAGCTCCTAGGACTGGTCATCCACAACCAGCTTTCTTGGACTCTTCATGTGGACGCACTGGTTACAAAGACCAAACAATTTCTCTTCCTCCTTAGGCAGCTGAGGAAATTTGGCATGATGGCGAATACCTTTGCCAACTTTTATAGGTGCACCATCGAGAGCATTCTGTCTGGATGTATCACTACCTGGTATGGCAACTGTACCACTCAAGATCGGAGATGGTTACAGACAGTGGTGAACTCGGCCCGGACAATCACAAAGACCAACCTCCCATCTATAGAATCCATCTACCAGGCCCGCTGTCAAGGAAAGGCATGGTATTTTGTACACTACATTAGTTTTGCTCATGTTGGTTATCGGGTCCTTCATTCTGGTCAGTTGTTGTCTGAGCGTGGCTATTGGTTTTATGTGCCGTTTGACAGCCAGACTACTGCGACCCCTAGGACTCATAACGGCACACAAACCAACAGCCACGCTCAGACAACAACTCACCAGAACGAAGGACCCGATACCCAACATGAGCAAAACTAATGTAGTGTACAAAATACCATGCAAGGACTGCACAAAACACTATATAGGACAAACAGGAAGACAGCTAACAATCCGCATACATGAACATCAACTAGCCACGAAACGACATGACCAGCTATCCTTAGTAGCCACACACGCAGACAACAAGCAACATGAATTCGACTGGGACAACACTACTGTCATAGGGCAAGCCAGACAGAGAACAGCCAGGGAATTCCTAGAGGCATGGCATTCATCCACAAACTCCATCAACAAACACATCGACCTGGACCCAATATACCAACCACTACAGCGGACAGCTGAAACTGACAACCGGAAGCGGCAGGCACAGACCACTATAAACACCGGAGGAAACATCAAAGAAGCGCTTCGCAGGAGGCTCCCAAGTACTGATGATGTCGCCTAGTCAGGGGACGAAACGTTTGCAACAAAAACTTCCAGCTCGGCGAACAGAACCACAACAACGAGCACCCGAGCAGGAGAACCTACACCTCAGGCATAAACTCTTCATCATGCCTGAAACGTCGATTCTCCGGTTCCTCGGATGCTGACCAACCCGTCGTGCCCCTCCAGCACCATACTCTCGACATTGTACTCCATCTGCCAGATCTTTGCCCACTCCCTTGAAGTATCTATGTTCCTCTGCAAAGTTTCACAGTCCGCTGTACACTTTGCTCTGCCGCTCGTCTTAGTGTCATCTGTAAACTTTGACACATTAAACGTGGTCACCAACTCCAAAGTCATCGATATAAATTGTGAATAATTGATCCCTGAGGCACACCACTAGTTACTGATTGTCAACCAGAATAACATTCATTTATCCTCACTCTTTGCTTACTATTAGTCAACCAATCCTCTATCCATACTGATACTTTACCTGTAACACCATGCATCTTTATCTTATGTAATTCAAAGCTTTCTGCGTAAAGCTCAGAATCACATTTTTTATTAACTGATTTTGTAGCAATATTTACATCTTGCCATTTCTTTCAGCAGATCTCACCAATTATGTTTAGCAAACTTAATTGAACTCGCAGTTAACTGGATCAATGTTTTTCAGAAGATATGCCTGCTATAATTCTTGAGGTTGATAAACTAAACATTAACTGCATTGAAATAAATAAATTTGCTTTCTGTAAAAGATCTTGTGTGAAAGAGTGGCCTTTGGGAGCCTAGGACATTCTGACCTGATGTTTAAATAAAAGCACTTGGCCCATTACTTTTATGAGCATGACCAGTTTCAAGTGGAAATGCAAGTACAAATGTATATATAAAGCCTGGAATGACAACAAAGCATAAAGCAGGACTAACCAAAGAAAAGGCTCTGAGAAAAAAATGCTTTGAGACAGCAATGTCTGAATCACAGACTGGTGAGCTCATCCAATCCTGGGAAGCCAAGCTCAGGTGGCTCAGTTTTCTTCTTATACATTCATGGGGTGTGGGCGTCGCTGGCTCAGGCCAGCATACTTTGCCATTCCTAATTGCCCTTGAACTGAGTGGCTTGTGAGAGACATTACTGTTGTCAGAGAGTAAGTTCATTTCCAAGGGTTTGCAGCTGAATGTAGGCCAGACCAGGTGAAGGAAATTCGCTGAAGAACAGTAGTGAACCATCCATGAGTGCTACATGCTCGCCATCAGATTAGCTTTTCAATTCCAGATTTTTCCAATTACTTCAATTTTGTTTGTGTCGAAAGGGTAAATTTTGCCAAGGGATGAGAAATATATGATAGCACAGCAAGCATTTTCAGACAAATTTCTGGCTGTGTGTTACCTGGTTAGAGACAAAATAGACAGGCAAGAGGCAGGAAGAACACAGCAAGCCAGGCAACATCAGAAGATGGAGAAACAGTGACTTCTCCACCTCCTGCTGCTGCCTGGCTTGCTGTGTTCTTCCAGCCTCCTGCCTGTCTATTGTGTGTGTTACCTGTCAGATGTGAGGAGCCATGCTAAATTTATCTTTAGGTAGGAGTGATAAAGCAAGATTAACAAAGTAGGGTAAATGGAGTTCAGCTACATATCAGCGAGCATTTAATATAAGGGTGCAACAGACTCGAGGGCTGGATGGTCTCCTCTGTTCCTATGTCTTAATCACTGGTTTGGATTTTCTGAATCCAGAAGTTTGCAAAGAGTTAATTTGATCATGCCATTGTTCCTTAATTGGAACAGAAAGGTCTGTAGTGCTATTATCTTGAATACTGAATACATGAATATTAAAGAAAACATTGATTTAAACATTCTGTGCAATACTATTGCACACACCACCCCAGCCCCCCAAGGAGAAAGCTTGGGCAGTGCATGTGAAATTCAATAGTCATGATTCATAAGCCACACAGACTGAGTCTGACCTATTCACATTGGGAAAGACAAAAACACGTTGGGTAAAGTAAAACCACACGATAGATGTTGTGTAAAACAAAATTGGAGGATATGAAAGGAGTGGGGAAAGAAATGGGGCAGGGATAGGAGCTGAAGGAGCCACAACAATATTCCCACACTCGTCATAGCTGTGCCTATCGACGTAGCAGCTTACAGTTTTGACAATGATTTGGATTTAATCATTTTATACAAACAGGAGTGGAGTTTGCCTTGCAGTGATCTTTCTACACTTAATAGGCAAGGATACTAAGTTGCACCTAGTTAATCTGGCATCAAACCAGCACATGTGCAATCATCAAAAGGCCTGTTATAATAGTTGACAAAATGATTAGTCATTACCATTGCATAGCAACGCTTTAATTAGATCCTCTTGAGGCCCCTGATTAGCTTGGGGCCCTGTGAAATTGTGCAGGAGACAGTTGTAATGTCGCTCCTGCCTTTAGATGCCAATAAGTAGAGAAGTACACAGAAAGAAAAAAAAACTCATAAACTGTTAAAAAATGATATTCTGACTAACTACTTTTTGGCCAGGAGAGAAAGTCATACATTAATTTATATATGTAAATCAGTAGTTTTACAACACACTCATTTGCATTTCACTATTTTACATTATCAACTGAATTTGTGATTTTTAGAGTGCACTACTACACATAAATACTAAGTGAGACAATTCACAAGTCACTTCCTGTCAACCATACTTAGAGTTGATGAAGTTAAAAATCACACATCACCAGGTTATAGTCCAACAGGTTTAATTGGAAGCACACTAGCTTTCGGAACGACGCTCCTTCATCAGGTGATAGTGAAGGACTCGATCGTAACAGAATTTATAGCAAAGATTTGCAGTGTGATGTAACTGAAATTATACATTGAAAAATTGATTGTCTGTTAAGCCTTTCATCTGTTAGAATACAGTGATAGTTTCACTTCTTTCATGTGTCAATCACAAAACCTTTTTTTTAAAAATTGCATTCTCGGGTTTTGTGATTGACACATGAAAGAAGTGAAACTATCACTGTATTCTAACAGATGAACGGCTTACAATCAATTTTTCAATGTATAATTTCAGTTACATCACACTGCAAATCTTTGCTATAAATTCTGTTACAATCGAGTCCTTCACTATCACCTGATGAAGGAGCGTCGCTCCGAAAGCTAGTGTGCTTCCAATTAAACCTGTTGGACTATAACCTGGCGTTGTGTGATTTTTAACTTTGTACACCCCAGTCCAACACCGGCATCTCCAAATCATAGATTTGATGAATGCTTTTGGTTTTGTTGAACTGAGGAACATCACAATACAATCCTGTCTATCAGGGACCCGTTAATAATCACATTGATCATCAGTGAATAACAGAATAAATGAGAACATTAAATTCCATTCAAGAGCAGATAATTTCAGCACTTTTTAAAATAAAAGTGCAATAAATGCCCACACTTATTCATTTGCTCTTAGTTGTAGATTTCATGCTCAGTTATGTTCTATTAAGACTGCAAATCAAGTTGTGACAGTGAAACATGACAATTCTACAGTCTGCTTTGTCCCTGTGTATGCAGTTCATTGTACTCAATGCTGAGTGTATTTGGATTTAATCGCCTTATACAGATACAATTGAAAGGCCAGGAGAAGAAAGTTATAAAGCTATTGAGGTAAACCAAAAATAAATTGTGCACAATGATGCAATCTGCAATTATGTTAACAAGTTTACAGTTTTTACACTGTTCTGCATAATAGCCAAATAGCCCTCTCAAAATACCAATATTTCAAATAATTTATACACAGAGTATTTTCAGTTGTTTATAGCCATGTGGCTGGAGCCAGAACACAGCTATTACTTTTAAATATAAGCGTTCTTGCCAACATACCATTGCATGTCATGCACCCATTTACAATACAAAGGAAATAAAATTTGCCTTTTGTTTTCAAACTGGGGAATACAACATGATATATAAGGGCTTGAGGAATCTGCAACAATCTTGTGATGATGTCATGGAGCTGTCTGTGTGGAGTTTGCACATTCTCCCCATGGCTGTGTGGGTTTCCTCGGGGTGCACCAGTTTCCTCCCACAATCCAAAGATGTGCATGTGGATTGGCCATGCTGAATTGCCCTATAGTGGCCAGAGATAGAGTCATAGTGTCATAGAGAAGTACAGCATAGAAACAGACCCTTTGGTCCAACTCGTCCATGCCAACCAGATAACATAACCTAATCTAGTCCCGTTTGCCAACACTCAACTCATATCCTTCTAAACCCTCCCTATTCATATACCCATCCAGATGCCTCTTAAATGCTGCAATAGTACCAGCCTCCACCACTTCCTCTGGGAACTCATTCCATACACACATCATCCTCTCAATAAAAACGTTGCCCCTTAGATCCCTTTTACATCTTTCCCCTCTCACCCTAAACCTATGCCCTCTAGTTATGGTCTCCCCCACCCTGGGGAATTGACTTTGTCTATTCATCCTATCCATGCCCCTCATGATTTTATAAGGTCACCCCTCAGCCTCCGACACTACAGGGAAAACAGCCCCAGCCTATTCAGCTTCTCCCTATATAGCTCAAACCCTCCAACCCTATCAACATCCTTGTAAATATTTTCTGAACCCTTTCAAGTTTCACAATATCCTTCCAATCCTCCAGAATTGCACATAACATTCCAAAAGTGGCCTAACCAATGTCCTGTACAGTCACACCATGACCTCCCAACTCCTATACTCAACGCTCTGACCAATAAAGAAAAGCATACCAAACGCCTTCTTCACTATCCTATCTACCTGTGATTCTACTTTCAAGGAGCTATGAACCTGCACTCCAAGGTCTCTTTGTTCAGCAACACTCTCCAAGACCTTATCATTAAGTGTATAAGTCCTGCTCTGATTTGTTTTTCCAAAATGCAGCATCTCGCATTTATCTGAATTTAACTCCATCTGCCACTCCTCAGCCCATTGGCCCATCTACGAGAGTAAGTGAGGGCTGCAGATGCTGGAGATCAGAGCTGAAAATGTGTTGCTGGAAAAGTGCAACAGGTCAGGCAGCATCCAAGGAACAGGAGAATCGATGTTTCGGGCATAAGCCCTTCTTCAGGAATCTTCAGGATTCCTGAAGAAGGGCTTATGCCCGAAACGTCGATTCTCCTGTTCCTTGGATGCTGCCTGACCTGCTGCGCTTTTCCAGCAACACATTTTCAGCTCACCATTGGACCATCTAATCAAGGTTCCATTGTACTCTGAAGTAACCTTCTTCGCTGTCCACTACACCTCCAATTTTGGTGTCATCTGCAAATTTACTAACTATTCCTCCTAAGTTCACATCCAAATCATTTATATAAATGATTAAAAGCAGGGGATCCAGCATCGATCCTTGTGGCACTTCACTGGTCACAGGCCTCCAAATCTAAAAAGCAACCCTCCACCATCACCCCCTGTCTTCTACCTTCAAGCCAGTTCTGTATCCAAATGGGTAGTTCTCCCTGTATTCCTTGAGATCTAACCTTGCTAACCAGTCTCCCATTGGAATCTTTTCAAACACCTTACTGAAGTCTATTTAGATCACATCCACCGTTCTGCCTTCATCAATTCCTGGATTACGTGACCCCACACAATCAAACAGCCATTTTTCATCTCCTATCTTGTTACAGCTAAAAATGTTCAAAGATAATGAAAGAAAAATCATAGCGGACAGAGATGTGAGCAAACAAATGGAATTTAATACAGAAAAAGTATGAGGTGAATACATTTTGTTTGAAGGAATAGGGAGGAGCAATATAAACTTAATGGCTCAGTTCTAAGGAGCATACAGGCTAACAATGAACAATGGTTCTTTGCACCGTTTTTTTAAGGTGGTAGGGCCAATTAAGGCAGTACATTAAAAAGCAAAGGGAAAGGAATCTCGGACTTCATAAATAGAGATGCTGAATACAAACACTGGCAACATCCTTGTAAATCTTTTCTGAACTCTTTCAAGTTTCACAATATCCTTTCGATCCTCCAGAATTGCACTCCAGATAAATAAAGCTAAACCATTATAAAGCTTTGGCTGAGCCACTGGTCAATGATTGCATCCAGTTCCGATAATCAATGTGGTTTATGTGTATGCGTCCTCTGAAATGATGCTAACAAGCCATTCAGTTGTATCAATCATGATAAATAGAAAGACTGACCACGGCACTCCTTAATGACATTGGTATGACCAGCCTTGTCATTTCTGCAACATTCTCCTGACTAACATCCAGGGAATTGTGCCAAAACTGGGACATCTGTCACACAAGCTAGTGAATCAACAACCTGATATAGTCATACTCTTGGAATCATATCTTATGTTCCAAACGCAACCAAATTATGATCTATCTCTCCATCCATGGCAGTATCATTAGGAGTAATCATTACATTGTCTTTGTGAAGATAATATGCCATCTTCACATTGAGGATACCCTCCAACATGTTCTGTGGCACTGCTGAGTTAAATAGATTGCAAATAGATCTAGTAACTCAAACCTGGGCATCTCTGAAGGGCTGTAGATCATCAGCAGCACAATAATTGTATTCAACTACAATCTGGAATCTCATAACCTATATTGCCATCACATTGGGAGATCAACCCAATTCAATAAGCAACACATGCCAGGAGCAGCATGAGATGTACTTAAAACTGAAGTGTCAACCGAATAGATGTACAGATCAGGACCACGTGAATGCCAGCAGCATAAGCAGCATTTGTTAGACCAAACTAAGTGATCCTACAATCAATTAAACAAATCTAATCCAGTCATGAATAGTGATGGACAATTAAACAGATTACTGGAGAAGGAGACAGCACAAATATTCCCATTCAATGATGGTGGAGCCCAGCACATCGAGGCAAAACATTGAAGAATTTATCCATCTTGGGTTTCAGTATAGAATGCTTTCATCTTCAGCCAGAATTGCTGAGTAGATGATCCATCTCGGCCTCTTCCAGAGGCCGCATCATCACAGATGCCAATCTTCAGCCAACTTAACTTACTCCATGTAATCTGAAAGAATGGCTCAACTCACTGAATGCTGCAAAGGATATAGGCCCTGACAACCTTCTGGCAACAGTACTGAAGACTTGTACTCCAAAGCGACTGTGCCTCTAGCCAAGCTGTTCCAGTACAGTTGCTACATTGGCATCTACACTATCTACAATGTGTAAAATTGCCCTGGTATGTCATGTACACAAAATGCAGGGCAAATCCAACCTGCCGTACGACTGTCCCAACAGTCACCTTCAACCATCTGCAAAGTGATGGAAAATGTCATTAATATTGCTATCAAGAGGCATTTACTCAACAATAACGTACTCACTGATGCTCAGTTTGGGTTCGACATTGACTGATGAACACCAGATTTCATTGTAACCTTGTTCCAAACATGGATAAAAGAGCAGATTTCAAGAGGGGAAGTAATGGTGACTGCACTTGACACAAAGGCAGCACTTAACTGAGTCGAAACGTGTGACACTGAAAAAGCACAGCAGGTCAGGCAGCATCTGAGGAGCAGGAGAATCGACCTTTCAGGAATAAGCCCTTCGTCAGGAAGGGCTTCTGCCCGATATGTCTACTTATAGCACTGAACAGAGTCCAGCAGTAAGAAACCTTAACAAAATTGGAATCAATGGGAATCAGTGAAACTTGCCGTGCCAATAGGAGTCAGATCTAGCAGAAAGGAAGAAAGTTGTGGTCGTTAGAGGCCAATCATCTCAGCCAAGGATATCTCTGCACATACTCCTCTACAATTCATAAGTCTTCTTCCAAATAAGGTGGTAGATTAAGCCAGTAACCACCCCATTCTCAGGTTTTTCATGCTTTGAGAGTTTGAGATAACCAGGGTCTTTGAAATTGAATAATCATAGAATCCCTACAGTGTGGAAACAGGCCCTGGCCCAACAAGTCCACACCAACCCTCCGAAGAGTAACCCACCCAGACCCATTCCCCTACCCTATTACTCTACACTTACCCCCGACTAATGCACCGAACCTACACATTCCTGATTCAATCATTTAACTTAGACATTCAGTCATTTCAATTGAAACTATTTTTCAAAAGCCTTTGATGAAGAGACATCAAGTCAACTTCAGTCTGGATAAGCCAGTTAGTGTATATTTTCTAATCAACCTGTTCAGAGATATTATGACAGATATCCAGAGCAGGTGAAACTTGAACCTGGGCCCCTTGGCTCAGAGATAGGGACACTACCACTCTGTCACAAGAATGCTTGTCTGGGTCCTATTGTATTCGATGAAGACAGGAGAGTATTTCAATCCTGGCAAGGTTAGCACAGAGGCTCAGTGGTTAGCACTACAGCTTCACAGCACCAGGGACCAAGGTTCAATGTCAGCCTCAGGTGATTGTCTGTGTGGAGTTTGCACATTCTACCAGAGTCTGCATGGGTTTTCTCCGGGTGCTCCGGTTTCCTCCCACAGTCCAGAGATGTGCAGGTTAGGTGAATTGGCCATGCTAAATTGCCCATAGTGTTAGGTGCAGTAATCAGAGGGAAATGGGTCGAGATGAGTTACTCTTCAGAGGTATGGACATGCTGGGCTGAAGGGCCTGTTTCCACACTGTAGGGAGTTTAATCGAATCCACAAAAGATGCCAGGTGATCCTCAGCGGCCATCTCTTTGGAGCTTTCTTCTGATTAATTTTTTAAATTTAACATTTAATTGTGGAATATGTATGCTGTACTCAGTACGACAAGGGGATATGAAAAGGATAACTTAGGGTACACTATGAGTTATACCATAAAGTCCATGGTAATTTCCCATTTGTCCAACTAGTCTAGAGGCATAGAGTCAAAGTTATAGAAGTATACAGGACAGAAAAAGGCCTTCAGCCCGAGTCAATCACCTAAGTATTCTAATTCCCTTATCCAATACCTGGCCCATAGCATTGCATGCCATGGCACAGCAGGTGTATATCTAAATACATCTTAAATGTTGTGGGGGGTTTTCTACGACTCCTTCAGGTAGTGAGTTTCAGATTCCTATCACCCCCTAAGTGAAAAAATGGTTCATAGAGCATAGAACATAGAACAATACAATGCAGAACAGGCCCTTCGGCCCTCAATGTTGCGCCGACCTGTGAACTAATCTAAGCTCATCCCCCTACACTATCCCATCACCATCCACGTGCTTATCTAAGGATTGTTTAAATTTCCCTAATGTGGCTGAGTTGACTACGTTGACAGGCAGGGCATTCCACGCCCTTACCACTCTCTGAGTAAAGAACCTGCCTCTGACATCTGTCTAAAATCTATCACCACTCAGTTTGTAGTTATGCCCTCTCGTACAAGCTGACGTCATCATCCTAGGAAAAAGACTTTCACTGTCTACCCTATCTAATTCACTGACCATCTTGTATGTCTCTATCAAATCCCTTCTAAGCCTTCTTCCTTCCAGTGAGAACAGATCCAAGTCTGTCAGCCTTTCCTCATAAGACCTTCCCTTCAGAACAGGCAACATCCTGGTAAATCTCCTCTGCACCTTTCCAATGCTTCCACATCCTTCCTGTAATGGGACAACCAGAACTGTACACAATATTGCCGCACTAGCGTTTTGTATAGTTGCAGTATAACATTATGGCTCCGGAATTCAATCCCTCTACCAATAAGACCTAACACACTGTATGCCTTCTTAACAGCACTATCCACCTGGTGGCAACTTTCAGGACGCTATGTACATGGGTTCCAAGATCCCTCTGCACATCCACACTACCAAGAATCTTTCCATTGACCCAGTACTCTGCCTTCCTGTTATTCTTCTCAAAGTGAATCACCTCACATTTAGCTGCATTGAACTCCATTTGCCATCTCTCAGCCCAATTCTGCAGTTTATCCAATTCCCCCTGCAACCTGCAACATTCTTCCACACTGTCCACTACTCTACCGACTTCAATGTCATCTGCAAACTTCCAACCCATCCATCTATGCCTGCATCTAAGTCATGTATAAAGAAGACAAACAGCAGAGGTCCCAAAACAGATTCTTGTGGCACACCACTAGTAACTGGACACCAGGCTGAATATTTACTATCAACCACTACTTGCTGCCTTCTCACAGAAAGCCAGTTTCTAATCCAAACTGCTAAATCACCCTCAATCCCGTGCCTCTGCATTTTCTCCAACAGCCTACCATGTGGAATCTTATCAAAGGCTTTACTGAAGTCCATGTACACTACATCAGCTGCCCTACCCTCATCTACATGCTTGGTCACCTTCTCATAAAACTCAATGAGGTCTGTGAGACATGATCTGCCCTTGAAACTATATTGACTATCTGAAATCAAATTGTTGCCTGCTAGATGATTATAAATCTCATCTCTTATAATCCTTTCCTACAACAGAAGTAAGGCTCACTGGTCTATAATTACCTGGGTCATCTCTACTGCCCTTCTTGAACAAGGGCACAACATTTGCAATCCTCCAGTCCTCAGGTACTAAACCTATAGACAGACAATGATGACTCAAATATCAAAGCCAAAGGCTCTGCTATCTCCTCCCTAGCTTCCCAGAGAATCCTTGAATAAATCCTATCTGGCCAGGGGACTTGTCTACTTTCACTCTTTCTAAAATTGATGACATCTCTTCCTTATTAACCTCGATCCTTTCTAGTCTAATATCTCATATTTCATTCTTCTCCTCTACAATATAACCGATGAGAAATATTCATTTAGCACCTCTCTGATCTCCACAGGGTCCACACACAACTTCCCACTTCTGTCTTTGACTGGCCCTATTCCTAACCTAGTCATCCTTTCATTCCTCACAGCCTCGTAAACCTCTGTCCTTTACCTTAAATCTATGTCCCCTGGTCGTGGAGTCATAGAGTCATGGGAAACCAGGGAAAAAAATGCAGGGCTCCTAGTAGAGATATTTGGATGTTTGGTGGCAGAAGATTGGAGGGTTGCTAATGTTGTGCCTGTATTTGAGAAAGGCTGCAAGGAAAAGCCAACAAATTATAACTCGGACGTTGTTAGAGGGGATCCTGTGAGACGGGATTTTCAAGCTGTACAAAGGGGAAAAGTTCCTTCCTGTCTACCTTGTCCATGCACCCCATAATTTTATATTTCTAATTCTAAACTTCACACTTGCTTCCTCATACCTGTCTTCATCTAACTCTATCAGCATAACATTCTATTCCTTTCTCACTCAAAATAATGAACTAGCTTTCTATTAATTGTATCAATGCTATTTGACTCCTTGAGGCACCAAGTTCCATATTCTGACGATTCACTGAGTGTGGACATTTCTCCCGAATTCCCTTTTGGATTTATTAGCAACCTTTTTTTACGTTCCTTTGGTGGGGAGTATGCAGAAATAAAGACGCATAACTTAAAAATTAAACTGAAGGGCCCGAAACATCAATTGTCCTGCTCCTCGGATGCTGCCTGACCGGCTGTGCTTTTCAAGCACCACACTCTCATTGAACATAGAACATAGAACATTACAGCACAGTACAGGTCCTTCGGCCCTCGAAGTTGCATCGACTTGTGGAACCGATCTGAAGGCTACCTACCCTATACTATTTCATTTTCATTCATGCATCTATGATCTCCAGCATCTGTAGTCCTCACTTTCTCCCAGGAGGGACAGAGTGGCCTAATCCTGTACTCATGTTCCTCTCTACATTCTAGTCAGTGTCTGTTCCATCTGTGAGCGTGCATCAGCCAACCTACTGAGCAGAACCTCTGCTCCATCCATTCTCTCCAGTAAAACTGTGCTGCCTTCGACATTGCAATGCATTCCCCAATCCAACCTAACCCAGAATCTCTTGGGAAGAGGCAAAGTATAGATAAATCAGACCAATGGTTAAAAAAATAGAAAGTTCCTGTAGTTTGACCGAACAGCTTTTCTTGGGAGGAGGGGAATGGTATGCAGGAAGGGGTGTTGATTAGAGTGAAGGGAATGCAATTTCTCTTCAATTAGACAATGAGAGGTGAGACAGTTTAAATGAAACTGACACATCCCAGCGAGATTACACTTGTTGCTGCTGCACAATGAAGCATTGAGTGAAAGCACTCAGCTAAATAGCATTTTCAAAGTTGAGAACGGAGCCATTGATCTTCTGTTTAAATGCTGACAACGCACTGCAAAACCTAAAATCTACTCATCACAAGGGGAACAAGCTGAGACAGAGAGAGTTAGAGAGAGACGGTTCAGCTGAATGGATATTACTTATTCCATTTGCACTGAGCTGAGACATTGCACTTCCTTGGTAAACCCCTTATGTCTGATGAACGGATACCTTAACCATTCTGTTGCCAGGTTGCACTGCATTAAATCCTTTCAATGGTTTGTCCTTTGTCCTTGAGGGACCTGCAATGCAGTGCAAGCAGCATCAGGGCACACAAAGTGAGTGGATCTGTTCAGCAGCCAGCATTTTCCAGGGGGGTTGAAATGGAAAATCCCAGGTTCACTGCTTCTTCTAAAACACCAGCGTCCTAATCTGCATTTTAACGTGCTGCTCGGTTTATTAGCTGTTCCATTTGGTGCATACTCAGCATTTGGAACAAAGACTGAACTTTGAAAGATCTGGTTTTATCCAGCATACTTCAGGATTTTCCCGAACCGCCCTTGCAGACTCACCTCTAAGAAACTAGAAAGAAAATAGTGTTTCTTTTAAAATGTGTAGTTCAAAGCTTTAATCCACTTAACTTTTATACAATGATAAAATCTCAAACCACAGAAACCCCCATGTCTCTGGCAAATGATCTTATCATTTGCTTTTACCTTGGGCTATAGAGAATGACCAGTAACTGAACTGTTGTCTTTCCTAACAAATTCACAGCTTCTATTCTGTGAAGGTGCCTGTGGCAAGATTGTCAGACAAAAAAGGCTATCCAGTTCAACTGTACTTGAAACAGAATCACAAAATATGATACAGAAACAAATTGCTGGAAAAACTTAGCAGGTCTGTCAGCATCTGTGGAAAGAAAGCAGAATTATTGTTTTGAGTCCAGTGACCCTTCTTCCGAACTGATAGTGGGCTCGGAAAAGATGGTGATGGGAGGTGGGAGGGGGAAATGAGTGAAGAGGTGAGACAGAAACCAGAGAGAGAGAGAGAGAGAGAAAGACAGTTAAGTAAAAAGGTGGATGAATGTGAATACTGTTTAACAATGATGTGGAGGTGCTGGTGTTGGACTGGGGTGGACAAAGTTAAAAATCACACAACACTAAGTTATAGTCCAACAGTTTACTTCCAAATAAACCTGTTGGACTATAACCTGGTGTTGTGTGATTTTTAAACTTTGAACACTGTTTAAGGGTTAAGTTTTGCTTTGGCAATGTTCCTGTCAAGTACCATGGGGCATTTCATTACACTAAAGACACAATATAATGTCTTTCTGTTGCAGGCCCACTGCTACCCAGACATAGCAGTGGGAAGACCTCCAGCCCCAACAACTCAATAACTAAACCGTGGCCCAGTTACAGTCAGTGTGGAGTGGCAGGTTGCCAGTTCAAGTACCACTCCAGAGTTTGAGAAAGAGGTCCAGTACTGTGTGAGGGAGCATGGTGCTGGAAGTGCTGCTGTCTTTTGAATCATAGAACCCCTACAATGTGGAAGCAGGCCATTCAGCTTATCGAGTCACACCGACCGTCTGAAGAGTATCCCACTCAGACCCATTCTCTACCTATCCCTGTAACAGCCTGCTCATCACTGCACACTATGGGCAATTTAGCATGGCCAAACCACCTAATCTGCACATTTTTGGATTATGGGAGGAAACAGAAGGAAACCGACACTGACACTGGGAGAATGTGCAAACTCCACAGAGACAGTCACCTGAGACTGGAACTGAACCCGGGTTCTTGGCGCTGTGAGGCAGAAATGCTAACCACTGAGCCACCGTGCCATGAGAATGAGGTGTTACGCTGAAGTCCGATCTTCTTGGTCTGGTCAATGTGAACGTTCCCATGGTTCGATTGTCAAGAAAAGGGGAGTTCTCCCTGGTTTCCAAGCCAATAATTATCTCTCAATCAACGTCACAAACTCAGATTACCAAGTCGTGATCGGATTACTGTTTGTAGATGGGCTGTGTTTATTGTCACGACAGTTGGAAAGTGTATATTCATTCACAGTGCCTGTAATGTCACTGTCCATGACACTGTGGTAATGTGTCTGCATTAAACAACAGAGCCAATAAAAAACGTGTCTTTATTGGACCTTACTAGTGCCTCAAGCGCATGTAAGGTGGTCGTCTTGTATGTTTAAGAAATGTCTCTGGCTTGTTTGGACAGTAGGAGAATGTGAGGACTGCAGATGCAGGAGATCAGAGTGAAATAGTGTGGTGTTTGGATAGTGTCAGACTCCAATGTTTATTGCTTCCTTGATATGCTACTGGACAGAACCAAACTACATTTGTGACTATGTATGCATACAAAGATCATTTTTAAGAATAAAAGTATATTTTTGAAATTTAAAAAGAATGTCTTTCCTAGGAATTCAAATCCTGGGATCTCAATCTGCTCAATGCCCAAATCCAGACACTTGTCCACCCAGTTGCTGAATTCTTGCTCCCTCCCATTCACTCTCTGCCTTACTGTCCACCATCCTTGGGGGTGGAGGAATAAGGTGGTGAGTGGGAGGGAGACAGTAGGTGGTCAGGAGTGGAGCGGCCAGGCAGGTGGCAGCTAGGCTGGCGAACTGGGGGGGTGGGCAAGGGGTAGGTGGAGGGTTGCTGAATGAAGTGGTGAATAGGGGAATAGAGGAACTGAGTAGGCAAATGTAGAGCCTGGCATTGAGGAAGCCAAGTGAAGCTGCAAGGAAGGTGAGGTTGGTGAGGCTTCCTTGTCATCAGACAGTGACACTGAGCATGCACACTTGGGCAGAACTGGCGCTGACTTCTGGCTCTCGATGTACATTGATGATGTCAGCAATGTCAAAATCCTCTGCCAGTGCAGCATCAGGGGATATGGTGATAGGGGAATGCGTAGGCAAGTCAGCTGCTGCATTTCCTACACTGCCTCTATTACCACACTTCGAAATGACGTAATTGACTGTAAAGCACTTTGAGATATCCTCTAGTCATGAAAGGCATTATATAAATGCAAATCTTGTTTTTCTTTTCTTCCTGTGGAATGATGTTGAAGAAGGAGTATTGGGAATGGAAAGCCATGTTCTTTTTCCCCTTATCTGTACTAACCCACTTAGAGTCATAGAGATGTACAGCATGGAAACAGACCCTTTGGTCCAACCTGTCCATGCCGACCAGATATCCCAATCCAATCTAGTCCCACCTGCCAGCACCCAGCCCATATCCCTCCAAACCCTTCCTATTCATATACCCATCCAAATGCCTCTTAAATGTTGCAATTGTACCAGCCTCCATCACTTCCTCTGGCAGCTCATTACATATCCGTACCACCCTCTGTGTGAAAAAGTTGCCCCTTAGGTCTCTTTTATATCTTTCTCCTCTCACCCTAAACCTATGCCCTCCAGTTCTGGACTCCCCAACCCCAAGGAAAAGACTTTGCCTCTTTACCCTATCCATGCCCCTCATGATTTTGTAAACCTCTATAAGGTCATCCCCCAGGCTCCAACAATTCAGGGAAAACAGCCCCAGCCTGTTCAGCCTCTCCCCATAGCTCAAATCTTCCAACCCTGGCAACATCCTTGTAAATCTGTTCTGAACTCTTTCAAGTTTCACAACATCATTCCAATAGGAAGGAGACCAGAATTGCACGCAATATTCCAACAGTGGCCTAACCAATGTCCTGTACACCCTCAACATGACCTCCCAATTCCTGTACTCAATACTCTGACCAATAAAGGAAAACATACCAAACGCCTTCTTCACTATCCTATTTACCTGCGACTCCAGTTTCAAGGAGCTATGAACCTGCACTCCAAGGTCTCTTTGTTCAGCAACACCCCCTAGGACCTTACCATTAAGTGTATAAGTCCTGCTAAGGTTTGCTTTCCCAAAATGCAGCATCTCGCATATATCTGAATTAAACTCCATCTGCCACTTCTCAACCCATTGGCCCATCTGGTCAAGATCCTGTTGTAATCTGAGGTAACCCTCTTCGCTGTCCACTACACCTCCAATTTTGGTGTCATCTGCAAACTTACTAACTGTACCTCTTATGCTCGCATTCAAATCATTTATGTAAGTGACAAAAAGTAGAGGACCCAGCACCCATCCTTGTGACACTCCACTGGTCACAGGCCTCCAGTCTGAAAAACAACCCTCCACTCCCACCCTCTGTCTTCTACCTTTGAGGCAGTTCTGTATCCAAGTGGCTAGTCCTCCCTGTATTCCATGAGATCTAAACTTGCTAATCAGTCTCCCTCTTGAGAGCTTTCATGTTGGCAAGCAGCAGGCTGGGGGAGGTTGCCAAGACAGGGTCTGTTTGATTCTTACTCATGTTTTGGAACTTTGGTTTGGTATACACAGGAACATGAAACATAACCAGAGAATGCCCATCAGATCGCTTGAAATGTTAGATGATTGTCCTTCATTCTAGGACCCACTGACCTTATTAAAACAAATTTCAGAACTGCCACCTAAACATGTTGCTAGCATTCACTTTCAGCTGTTTATTATTTATTGGTGAGGAGTGTATTTTGTTCACTATTGTTTGTAGATATGTGGGTCATGTTGGGTTTCACCACCACTCAGTCGTCCTTCAAAAGCACACAATAGGAGCAAAGTATGTGAATATAAATTGTGTCGCATGTTTCCTGTGAAGGCAAAAAACAGCTCGGTCACACTTTGGTTATAAAACCTTGGCAGTAAATCATTCTCAAATCAATTAACTGTGACAGGCTAAGTAATTGATCTGTAAGAACTGCTGCTTACCAGTACAACATTCCTTGAACTGAACTGAACTCACCAAACTGGTTTAGCTAACCATTCATATGCTAGAGTCGATTGATATAGGTGTGAAGGTTAAGTAATGGATTTAATTCTGTGTTACATGCAAGGCATAATTCTTGAGACACAGCTTACATTCTTGCACGTATAGCATGACTTTAACACAGTTAAATTTAAGGACTCCATATGCTGTATGTATACCATGTTGTGACTCTGCCTAACCGTTCACCTGCTTTGTGTCTGCATTTGCACTCACAGAAATATGTCGATTTGCTATAATATCTGCCTCAGAACTTATAATGTTTTTTTACTGTTTTAAATAAACTAACCTACAGAGTCAACTAATCTCTAACAAGCAACTGATCATGAGACCATTATCATTAAGAGGACATATGTCATTCTACACAAGTATTTTAAACGCTTGTTCAACTTTGCAGTGACTAACCCTGTCTTGCTGACTGGGTTCCGACATTTAATTGCACATGATTTTTTTAGTTTGCGCCAAATATGGTATTTGGCAGCTTCACTTTACCATCATGTGAATGTATTCCTCACAGAAAGACAGAAGGTTCAGGGTGAATCTAAAAGCAAAGTTAATGATTCTTTTGCCAATGCATGTGACTTGGTGGAAAAAGCCTGCACTTTGGAGCTGCCTGTGACACCTGTGTAACATTTAACAGCACTGACAATATCTTCTCTGTCTTTTTGTTCGTTTTACAACTCCCTTCCGAAGAGTTCCCTAATTTTTTTTGGTTTGCTAAATACCTATTTTTTTTAACCTGAATTTCAGCTGATATTTCATGATGTAACATGATGTATACCTTAGCCAGAGAATACGTCTCACACCTGGTGATGCACTGGTGTTGTTGCATGTAACTATGCAGCATTTGAAATAACTCCATAGAGGTGGGCATCCCAACGTCAAGTCACCCTTTATTTACATGTGCAGAGTCCTTGACACTGATCCAGCTCTCTCAGATCCAGCTCTCAGAGTGTCAGAGTGGTCTGACATTCTTCTTCTTATCTGTCAGCCAGGATTCCCTGATGGGACCAGATTAACAGTCCCAATCAGGCAACTCATATTCCATGAGTTCTACTTGGCTAACCTCGTTACAATCTCTACAGAAGTAAGTTGGGCTTATTAGATAATAGTGTTATTCCATCCAGATATGCTGTGAGCCACCGAGTGTGCCTTGGGTGATGGTCCACAATGTCAGAGGATGTCAAAGGGGTCATAGAGCTGTATGGAAACAGACCCTTCAGTCCAACTAATTCATGCTGACCAGATATCCTAAACTAAACTAGCCTCAATAATTGCCAGCATTTGGCCATATCCCTATAAGTCCTTCTTATTCATATATATTCATATATTTACATATATATTCATACATATTCCTATTTATATCCTCTTCATTCAACCAGATGCCTTTTAAATGTTGTAATTGTACCAGCTTTCACCACTTCCTCTAGCAGCTCATTCCATACACGCACCACCATCTGTGTGAAAACTTTGCCCTTTAGGTCCCTATTAAATCTTTCCCCTCTAACCTTAAACCTATGCCCTCTAGTTTTGGACTCCCCTACCATGGAGAAAAGATCTTAACTATTCATTCTATCCATGTCCCTCATGATTTTATAAATTGCTAGCCAGGAGGGCTTGTCTGCTGTGAACCTTGGCCCAGCACTTGACAGGGACATTGGGTATGGTGCTGAAAGAGACTTGACAAAGAGCTAGGTATGCCAAAAATGTCAGAGCACGAGTGCCCTAAACTTCAGACGATTACAGCTCCAACTGTGTCATGGAGACCTCATCTCTGATGGCGATGCCCTCCCCCTAGACAGGCTGCCACCTAGAGGTCACCTTTATGAAGTTGGTGATCTCTCCATGGCGATAGGGCCACCCTCCTGAAGGCAACATGCCCATGGCTCCATAAAATGGCCTGTAATCAGCTTCCTGCCTCCATAGGACGTTATTAGACTTTCCTCCCCCTCCTGCTGCTGGGAACATTTCCAGGTCTCGGGACAGCAACCAGACAGAGCCAGTAAAATCCAGCCCATTATTTTCAGTCTGATTTCCTTATTCTGGTTTATTGTAGCTTTGCTTTGGCACAGCTTATCAAACAGTACTGCTATTTAGATATGGCTATTACGTACTCCAGATAAAGACTGAGTATAACCAAGAATATATCTATGAATTTTGTCTGTCAGCAGATTGTGGTAGAATGGAACTTATCTCAGAACAAAAGTGGCAATTATTAACTGGGCTCAGTTTAATTCATTTGCAGTCAGCATAAATGTTAAAACAATACATAAAACTGCTAGCTGTAGCAATGGAAAATGTCCAGAATTTGCAGTGTTCTTCCAGTAACTAATAGACCACTTGTTAGTTGCCTTATATAATATGCAAATCTAGGCCATGTTATTAATTATTTGTTAGTACATTAAAACACAAGCCGGGATTGGTTCTCGGAGCCAAACATTACACAATGGAGCCATTCACTATATGTTTCTGAGCCACTAATTACAAAATAATCCTTTTATTCAAAGTTTTGTGTCATAATTGAGAATAAAGCTGAAAAACAGTCAGAGCAGCAAGTCCAGTCATAGTGTGTTAATACTTAAAGGGCCATAAAGTGGGACTAGCCATATATAATGGTGAGATCACTGTCATAGTTACATGGTTGACAAAGATTAAGGGGATGTTGGACTTTGTTTTTAATACAACTCAAGTAGCCATTACAAAGAAAGTCTTTGCACCTTACTGAATTTCTGAAAAGCATGTTGAAGCTTGTTACTCAATTACTTTTGAAGTACAGCTCCTGTTCCTTGTACAGAAATCCACGACATGCTCTTCCCTTCACATTGAGATGACTCGACCTAATACCATTCAGGTTTAGTGAGCTTGAAAATGCAATCATAATATTTTGATACAATATATGACAATTATGTTCTCATTTTGCAATGTTACGTAATTGGGACAATGTTGTATTATCTCAAAGGTGAAAAGTCCAGAGTTTAGAAGGTACCTCATGAAGGTTACAAGACTTTAAGTGCAATCAATATTATATGATGTTGTTACAAACAAGACCCGTGGCATTGTTTGCAACTCTGAGATTATATTGCACCAACACACAGTACCATCTATGGATTTTTGACAAATTAAATGGTCATTCTACAGTGTTGCTCACGGTGAGTAGGAAGATCTGCTGTGTAATGTATCATGGAATCTCAGTGATATAACTTCACTTTTTAATTGAATATTATTTGCCATTTTTGACTACATGTGACTATTGTTCTTGGGTAAGCTGTTCAGTTAGACTTTGGTGCCCTTTTAGTTTATCTGCATATCTGAACAATATACAGGGGTACATTGAGTTTTGAATTTCAATGACCTACAGTAGTTTTATTTGTGCGTAAAGAATCTGTTTCTGGTGGCAGTAATAGTCTTTGTGATCAACTGTATTCCTGTAGTGGCAAGAGTTAAGTGACAGTGAAAATCAGAACAAATCAGAGAATCATGAAATATTTACAAAGAACAAAGAACATTACAAAGAACAAAGAACAGGCCCTTTGGCCCTCTAAGCCTGCGCCCATCCAGATCCTCTATCTAAACCTGTTGCTTATTTTCTAAGGGTCTGTATACCTCTGCTTCCTGCCCTTTCGTGTATCTGCCTAGATACATCTTAAATGACGCTATCATGTCTGCCTCTCCCACCTCCACTCTGGCAACCTGTTCCAGGCACTCACCAACCTCTGCAGAAACAACTTTCCATGCATATCTCTCTAAAACTTTTTCCCCCTCACCTTGAACTCGTGACCCCTAGTAATCGAGTCCCCCACTCTGGGAAAAAGCTTTTTGCTATCCATCCTGTCTACACCTCTCATGATTTTGTAGACCTCAATCAGGTCCCCTCTCAACCTCTGTTGTTCTAATGAAAATAACCCGAATCTACTCAACCCCTCTTCATAGCCAGCGCCCTCCATACCAGGCAACATCCTGATGAACCTCCTCTGCACCCTCTCCAAAGCATCCACATCCTTTTGGTAATGTGGCAAACAGAACTGTACGCAGTATTTCAAATGTGGCCAAATCAAAGTCTTAAAAAACTACAACATGACCTGCCAACTCTTGTACTCAATAACCCAGTCCGATGAAGGAAAGCATGCCATTTGCCTTCTTGACCACTCTATCGACCTGCGTTACGACCTTCAGGGTACAATGGACCTGAATACCCAGATCTCTCTGTACATCAATTTTCCCCAGGGTTTTTCCATTTACCATATAGTTCACTTGAATTGGATCTTCCAAAATGCATCACCTCGCATTTGCCTGGGTTGAACTCCATCTGCCATTTCTCTGCCCAACTCTCCAATCTATCTATATTCTGCTGTATTCTCTGACAGTCTCCTTTACTATCTGTCACTTCACCAATTTTAGTGTCACCTGCAAACTTGCTAATCAGACCACCTATACCTTCCTCCAGATACAATGCAGATTGAGATCATTGAGTCCTTCAAATATATTCAGGCATTGCTGAAATAACTGTAATTTATTGTGGAAGAAATCAGACTTTGCATATGTTAGGGAGAAGGCTAATGGCTATTTTAAGGTCCCTCTTGGCCACTGAGTGCAACAGATAAACAAGTTGTCACATGTGCTAAAGCATTACCAATGACCTTCAAAGATGCTGATAAGGCCAAAAATACAAAAGCTCATTTCATTTTTTAAGCTTAAATTCACATGGAGCAAGGATACATGTTCGATGGATTTTGGCCAGATCCATACCAATCAAACAGTCGCTAAGACTCACCCCTTCTTGTTCTCCTCAATTGTCCAGACGATTGGTATCACACCCTTCCACATTGGTAGGTGCCAACCAAGGAACTGCCCCAGGCACCCAGTTGACACCCATGGCTCAAAGGAATTATGATGATGAGGCCTGAGACCCAATTTCTACAGAACCTTTGTTTTCCAGCTTCTGGTTCATGCTCTGAGCATAGGAACCATTTCAGCTTCTAAAATAGACCTAGACCAATTTTTAGCCCAGAGATTTAATACAACTTACAACTAATAGTATTATTTTCTCTAATATATCCTAGCAGGCTTTTTCAGTTATTACAGTTTTGTTTCTACAGGACTGTGCTTCATTTGGCAATGATTGTGCTCACAACGGCAACTGATGTTCCACATTTTTCACTCAGTGAACCCAAGCCATAGTTGGAATTGTACAGCATGGCCGCTAGGCAGAAGTGGGTACTGCAGATGCTGGAGATTAGAGTCAAGATTAGAGTGGTGTTGGAAAAGCACAGCAGTTCAGACAGCAGGAAAATTCTTCATGAAGGGCTTTTGCTCGAAACGTCAATTTTTCCTGCTCCTCAGATGCTGCCTGACATGCTGTGCTTTTCCAACATGGCCAACACACCAGTTAAACCCTCATGTTCGAAAATACTTTGTCTGCCGTGACCTTCACACCGGCATCATGGACAAGAAGGTCTGACTGAGAAAGTGAGTCTCTATTCAATGCTGTCCGACAGTGAGAAACACTTGTTTTCTTATTTTACCTGAAACGGTTCAAACCACATTTCATCAGACCCTCCAGATTGCTTTAATTTATGAATGATCAGAAAGATACCGCTATCAATATTTTAAATTACATGACTGGTGACAGAGTGTGATAGTTCAGGAATGGAAGTGCCCTGAGTGGTTTGACATCTGCATAGTGAAGAAATTGGAACCAAGCAGCTGAGAGTTCTTCGTGCTCTGTGGAGATCATCCAAGAATTGAAAATATAAAATGTTGGATCTCTAAAATCAACACACTGCCTGTTATCCTGTTCCAAATCCTTTTTTTTCAACATGTTTTGTCCTTTTTCCTCCACAATACTTGATGATGATGAGTTTTTTTTGACAAAGATGTTGTTAAACTTGAAAGGGTTCAGAAAAGATTTACAAAGATGTTGCCAGAGTTGGAGGATTTGAGCTATAGGGAAAGGCTGTATAGGCCAGGGCTAATTTCTCTGGAGCATCAAAGGTGACTTTATAGAGGTTTATAAAATCATGAGGGGCATGGATAGAGTGAACAGCCAAGGTCTTTTTCCTCAGATAGGGGAGCCCAAGTTGAGAGGGCAAAGGTTTAAGATGAAGGGAGAAAGATTTAAAAGGGGCATAAGGGATAACATTTTCACTCAGAGGGTGGTGTGTGTATGGAATGAGCTGCCAGAGGAAATGGTGGAGGCTGGTACAATTACAACATTTAATCTGGATGGGTAAATGGATAGGAAAGGTTTAGAGGGATATGGGCTAAATGCTGGCAAATGGGACTAGATTAATTTAGGATTTTTGGTCAGCTTGGACGAGTTAGACCAAAGGGTCTGTTTCCATGCTGTACATCTCTATGACTCTACAGACTGCACTTTGCTTGTGAATGTGAATCAATGTTTTGGTGGCAGCAAAGACACAGTCACTGGAGAGATGCATTGTGGGACAGGAGTAGTGAATCATATCACCCACCCAAATTCTTCCATCAAATATAAGCCCCCTCCACCCGAGTTGTACGTAATAGCACTTTGAAATATTACTTTCCAATATTTGACATTTGATTATGCACAACACAAGCCAAAATCTTATACAGGACAAATATCCTACACAAATTCAGTTCTTGAATGCAGAAAGTATGTGTTATGGTACACTATGTCAGTCCATATTTTGGCCATAGCATTTTAGCTTGCGTTACTTGTGATTGATATTTTTACATTGTGAGTGACTTCAACTACAAAAATAGTTTAAGTAGGTCAGTAGACACTGAGAACGTGAGCTCTCATCTTGTGGGGTATTGAATTGGCAGGCAGGTTTGCTCTGGGTAAACGCAACTCTTTTACCTCTATGATCGAAACTTTGAAATGTGCAATAATCTTTACCTGTGCCACACATTACTTTCAATTTGCATCACATCTAGTAACTTTAGATACTGTTTTGTTTTAGCACAAGTACCTGGTGCCTTGAAATTTGTTGTTTATGTGGGGAAAATGTACAACACATTTAATTGTTTCAATATAACAGAAAATTTTTTTTGCTTTCTTTGGTTTTGATAAAGAGTGTGTTTTTCACACTAGCTTCATTAATTCACTAACCAGGTATAGATTGAAACCTCAAAACATGAGTAGCTCTACAGCCACAATTTTGTCTAGTCCACCATCTTGGATTACCCAGGGAGGTTGGTACAATACGACATTTAAAAGGCACCTGGATGGGTATAATAATGTATAGGATTTAGAGGGATATGGGCCAAATGCTGGCAAATGGGAGTAGATTAATTTAGGATATCTGGTCAGCATGGACAAGTTGGACCAAAGGGTATATTTCTGTGCTTATGACTTCATGGCTCTAATTCAAAAGCCACAGTGCATTATGTGGTTACCACTTGTTAAAGGTCAAAGTTGAATGGCACAGGAGCCAGTTTTTGGAAATCTCTGAGATTGAAACATTTATCTCCATGTATTTTTATGCTCTTTCTGTGAACCCTCTTCCTGTAAATGCTGTTGCTGCTCCATCTATCAAAATCAAGACAATTGCATTGTTTCTTAGACCAACACATTTTTTCCTGGCAATGTAGAACTATGGAAGTAATTATCTCCTTTCCATGTACAGTCTGCAGATCTTCAAAAGACTAGCTCAACCTCACCAAATCAATGATTTGTGTTTTTGCTTTGTTGTCTCTAACCATATGGTATTTCAATTAACTAGGCAATACCTTAAAATACTCATGTCAAAGAGGCCAGTGATGAATCTCAAATAACTTTTCTTCCATTTTCTCTGCTGTGGGTGAGTGGGAAATCCTACACTGAAGTATTGAACAAAATGCTCCTTTAATTGTGAAGTGCTTTGATGTTTTAACAAACAGATTAATGGGTAGCTGAGAGAGCAACATTGTAACAAGAGTTTTGTTTTTAATTAATGTACTCATATGAGAAAGTTTTGTGGCATAGGGAGTGGTGTCCTTGTGCCTGAACACAGGGCTCAAGTCCAACTCCAGATTCTGATGGTGTGCTCATCACACGGCTAAACAGGTTAAATACCAACCTGCAAACGCAATGGCAGGTGCTAAGAGTGAGAGGTGGGAGAGACTCCTGATCAACCGGCATGGTGGCTCAGTGGTTAGCACTGCTGCTTCCCACCGCCAGGGACTCAGGTGTGATTCCAGCTTTGGCCGACTGTCTGTGTGGGGTTTGCACATTCTCCCCATGTCTGCATGGGTTTGCTCTGGGTGCTCTGGTTTCAAAGGATGTGTAGGTTAGGTGAATTGGCCACATTGTTCAGGGATATGCAGGTCAGGTGCATTAGTCAGGGTAAATGTAGATTAATAGGATAGGGGAATAGGTGGGTTACTCTGCGGAGGGTTGGTGTGGACTTGTTGGGCCAAATGGCCTGTTTTTACACTGTAGGGATTCTCTGATTCTAACCATCCTGTGCCACCTGCCAGACTATAGCCTCAGCTTTAGGAGATCAACATCTTCCAGATAAAACAAGCTATGGAAAATAGATATAAGCACATGCTTGTCTACCTCCTGAATCACTGTACCCAGAAGCCTGCCATGTCTTAAATACCCATCTGTGTGTGTCATTCTGCCTATTCCACCTCATTGCCACTGCATTTCTCCCAGTTCCTGTCCTGTAGCAAGAAATATACTCAACTAATACACTTCAGATCTCAAGAATGAAAAATGGACGTCAAAATCCTTTATTGGTGGGATTTAACCATAATTGAAGGATTTCCTTACATTCACAGGCTCTTAAGTGGTTTTAAAATAATTATTACCATCAAGATGCAAAATCTACATTTACAGATCCTTAAGGTCTGTCTATCTTGCATCCTATTTTAGTTGTTGAGAGTTGGGCTATAGATCTGCAGTGGATTGGTCCATGGCTCTAGGTAAAGTGCTACAGTTGTTTGTTTGCTCTCGGCTTTCTACAAGCTGGCTGACCAGAAGGCTTCCCCCTCTTATCACCTACCATCAGGCACAATGGAAGGATTCACAGGCTGATAATTATTCTATTTGGTCACATTACAGAAGTATTTTCCACAGCTAACAAGTCCTGGATGTCAGTGTTAGAGATGCAGAGTCAGCCAGATCAGCTTCAGATTTAGTTGACAGCAGATGATGCTCATTTGACACTGTAGCGCTTGGGAACTTGGGATGCTGTGGTAGTGTCTCTACTTCTGAGGCAGGAGACCAGGGTTAAAGTCCCACCTGCTCCAAAGCTGTCATAACCTGTCTGAACAGTTTGATTAAAAATGACAGCATGTGGTACCGTGGTAGCTATTTTTGAGTCAGTCCCATCTGCACCAGAGATGTGTCTGAACATATAGAGAGCTGCGTTAATTTGACTTGCTCATTTGACTTGGTATTTCAGAGCTGGTTCTTGGGGCTATTGTGGTGCTCTGATAGTGTCCCATCTCTGGTCCAGAAGACCTGGATTCAGATCCCACCTGCTCCCAAAATGTGTCCCAACATGTCTGATCAGGTTGGTTTAAAAGCAAATATTTGAGCTGAGTTCTTGTTCAGTAGGAATTTGGCTTTTGGACCAGTAATGGGTCTAGAAGAGAAAGGTGAAATTTGGTGTTTGTGCTAAATGATGGATTTACAATAAAATCCATGTAAAATTTTGAAGGACCTTTGCGGCTGAACTCAATAAATAAATGAATAGATTCAAACCCAAAGCTTCTGGCCAGAGGTAGGGACACTATCATTGTGCCACAAGTCCTCCTAAGCTTTACTGTAGCAAACAGTAGTACTTGTACAATATGTCTGATGTGTAAGTTGATGGCATAAAGGACTAGGAACTATGGAAAAAAGCTGGTTTTAACCATCAGTTTGCAGGTATCAGTGGAGTATCAGTACCACTGAGACATCACCGATGAGCTGCCAATCTTGGAAGAAAAATGGCACTGAAAAAATAAGCTTTGAAAGATCCTCAAATGCCTGAATGACTGGAGAGTAGAGCTGGTGTGATAACGATACCTGTTTGAATTTAATTGGTTCTTGGAACAGAAATGTAAGCTTTGGCAAAAACATTCATTTGGATAAATTAATGAAAACATTTGCAAATTAATTCATAACCATGATTCAGAATTATTCACTGAAAAGGGTGACCTTTGTTCTTGTATGAGCGCAGGCTTTAATAATAGGATATGCCAGGATGCCACATTAATGTTCTGGCCATGGTTTCTGGCATTGAAGACTGGTGAATTAGCAAATGGAGAGGCCTGTGACCTTACAAGTGGGAATGCCATCAGCTGCTGTTCAGCTGAAGAGCAGCACATACAAGCATGATCTGACTGGCATTGTACCAGCAATCCAGCCTGGCCAAGTCCAAATCTGCACATCGCTCATTTCTGAAATTATTACAGATTGTTAAGAAGCTCAAGTTAAATCAGTCCTTTTTTTTCTGAAAGGCTGTGCCATTCCCACCATTGAAATACAGCAACGTTAATTAATACACACAAACAAGGTCCCATTTTCCTGTAACAATAGTCAATGGCCAGAAGATTCCAAAAGCTCAAACAAGAGAGACTATTACAGCAAATCACTTACAACAGCCACGTCCTTCACATATCAAAGGATTTCTCAAGTGCTTTTTTTAAAAACTAGAGAATGAACTTAGGGCTAACCATTCTGTTTCTAATCCATTAAAGTTTGGGATTTCATCAGTTGGCCTCAATTATTAAGTACATTTCATGTTCTCACACTGCTTGGTGCATTAATCCTCCAAGGAGTTTGCTGCAGCTTTATAAATAATCTGCAGTTCAAACATACTCACAAGAACATACATAAATGGTCTTTGCTAACCACACAGTATGCCTATAGTAAAGAGTACTCATTGCCTTCTTTATTTTAACCTATTTTAGACAGGGATCCCATTGGCCATGCAGAGTGGAAGATCCTTGCTATAAATCTAGGATTCACTGCTACTTGAATTTGGCTACTCTTCATAGCTTCCTGCAGTTCACATTGGAGATAGGGGAAGCTATAAATAATAAAAGAAGTCCTTCTAGTGAGAAAAGAGTGGTCAAACCTCAGCAAGGCATTGCCACAGCATAAAATCTACAATACACAAATGCCAAGCAAAGACTATCTCCAACAAGAAAGAATTTAATCTTCACCCCTCGACATTCAATGGCACTGTCATCACTGGTTTCCCCCACTATCAACATCCTGGAGGTTACCATTGACCAGAAACTCACCTGGAGTTGCCAGATAAATGCAGTGGCTACAAGGCCAGATCAGAGGCTAGGAATCCTTCAGTTAGTAATTCACCTCCTAACTACCCAAAGCCTGTCCACCATCTAAAAGGCACAAGGCAGGACTGTGATAGAATACCTTCCACTTGCCTGGATATGTGCAGCTCCAACAACAAAAAATGAAGCTTGACACCATCCAGGACAAAGCAGCCAACTTGATTGGCATTACATTCAGAAACATTCACTCCCTCCATCACCGATGCTCAGTAGCAGCAGCGTGCACTATCTACAAGATGCATTGCAGAAATTCACCAAAGATCCTCAGACAGCACCTTCCAAACCCACAAACACTATCATCGAGAAGAACAAGGCCAGCAGATGTATGAGAACACCACCCTCTGAAAGTACTCCTCCAAACCATTCGCCATCCTGACTTGGAAATATTGCCGTTCCTTCAGTGTCATTGGGCCAAACTTCTGGAAGACCCTCCCTAAATGGCATGTACCAACACCAAATGGACTACAGCATTTCAGGAAGGCAATTCACCGCCATTTTCTCAAGGGGCAAATAGAGATGGGCAATAAATGTTGGCCCAGCCAGCGTCCCCATTTTCCTATCAACAAACAAGACAGAGAGCTGGAATTAATGGTATTTGGAGGAAAACCCGCATTTTACACTGAGTTCCTTAATCATGGCATAGAGAGAGATAATTTATATTTATATTATGCTTTCCACAACTTTAGGACATCCCAAAGCTCTTTGCAGGCAACGAAATACTTTTGAATTATAGTTCATGTTGTAATTTAGGATATCCTGGTAGCCAATATTATCAAAGTACAGCTCCACAAATAGCAAGGTGATAATGAGCAGCTAATGTGTTTTTGTGATGTTGGTTGAAAGATAAATATTGGCCAAAACACCAGGGATAACTCCTTGTTCTTTCACTGGAGTCTCGATGTCATGTGTCATCTAAACTACAGCATGTCTAAGTGTAGCACCCTCTCCATTCTGCACTGGGAAGTCAGAACAGATTTTGTGCTCTATTATGAGAACATAGAACTAGAAGCAGGAGTAGGCAATTCAGCCCCTTGAGCCTGCTCCGCCATTTCATGGCTGATCTCACCTTGGCCTCAACTCCCCTTTCCTGCCTGCTGTCCATAAGCTTTCCATTACTAATTAAGATTCTGCCTATCTCCTCCTTAATCTCCACACCACACTCTGGGAAAGTGAATTCCACAGATTCATGACCCTTTGAGAGTAATAATTCCTCCTCATCTCTGTTTTAAATCTGCTACTCCTTATCCTTAAATTATGACCTCTCGTTCTAGATGTCCCCACATAAGGAAACATCACTTCTATGTCTACTTTGTCAATCCTCTGCATCTTATATATTTCAGTTAGATCACCTTTCATTCTTCTTAACTCCAGAGAGCGCAAGCTTAAACAGCTCAATCTCTCTTCATAAGACAGGCCGCTCATCTCTGGAATCAATCTAGTGAACCTTCTCTAAACTGCCTCCAATATAACTACATCCCTCCTCAAGTAAGGGGACCAAAATTGTACACAATACAGGTACTCTCAGTGCAGTCTCACTGATGCCTTGTACAGCTGCAGCAACACTTCGCTACTTTTATACTCCATTCCATCAACAACAAATCTACTTACCTTCTCATTACCTGCTGCACCTGCACATTAGCTTTCTGTATTTTGTGTCCGGAGTAGGACATTAACTCACTACATTCTGACTCGTTGCAAATTTCAGCAATAGTAAGACAGGTCTGAGAAATACCAATAGAATTGTATTTTTAAAAAGCAGTGATGACTATATATTATATCAGAGAGTTGTTTTTATTAAAAATATACATAAATGTGGCCCTTCATCTTTATGTGGAGTCCTACTCCAGAACTTGGATGGCCCTGATTTGTAATCTGGCCAATCAGGTTGTTCATTGATCTGTGAATTCTGTGATTGGTAGACGGCAAGAATGCCGGAGCCTTCTGATCAGGCCTGCTTGATGTAGAGTGACACTCCTCAAGCTACACTTGCTGGTGACGGGGCAAGTGAGTGGTTCCAGGAAAGTCGAGTTGCAGGAACAGACGCAAACACGTGCTTTGTCAACCTTCTACCCCATGTGAGAGAAAAGAAGAATCTTTATAAAATGAGGAGATTTTTGGATACCAAAATTCTTATTCTGAAAGCCCAGTTGATGTTTAATATCCATAACTCCAGAAGGCCACAAAATGGTTACTGTGGGCAGTTTCACAACCCAGCAATACCAAAGCCACACAAAGAACAGGTCAGACAGAGAGGCACCAGCAAGAGCACTACTCCCAGGACAGGATAATGGAAGCACCTCACCACTTCAGAGGAGACATTAGCACCTACCTGTGAAGAGGAATGGAAGCTCTGAACCCATCGATACTGTCAGGATGTTGGTTTGTATAGAGAATTAGGACATTCCTCCGATAACTGTTTTTCGATTAGCATCATTCTAACTTGATTACTCCGTTTCCAGATACATTCCAGATTACATTGTATTTTCCCCATTTCTAATTAGCCTTATTGTACAGGATTGTTATAAAAAACTGGCTTTCTTCCTCAGCTTGAGGAAGAGAAATTCTGATCTTCCTGCACAGACTGTCAGTTCTGTGTCAGCCTAGTCGATTTCTCTTCGGGCGATATCGTTTGTAATAAACAGCTTGTCAGTTTCACCCGATATGGTTTGTATGGTCTCTGCTTTACTGGGCTAATTTCTCAACAGCAGTCTTCCCTTCATATACTATCTGTTGAACTGTTGGTTAACTTAGAGAAGCACACTGGCTTTTACATCTCAAATTAATTTTACTGGAAGTATTAAAAGAGAAGGTAGATAGATTTTTGAACTATCGGAAAGTTGGCAGCTAGACTGAGCTGGCACGAAAGAGGAATTGAGGCCATGGGGCACATTAACCATGATATTGTTAAATGGGTGGACAGGCATGAGGGGTTGAGTGGCTTACTCTTATGTATAATGTTCTTTTGTAAGTCAGCCTATTGCCTCCAAAAAGCTGGTTTGATAGTGAAAAGTGATCTTAAAACCTTCGAGTGTCAGATCTTTAATGCATTGTGACAATCAACTGTTGATTCTTGGAAATAACACTGGAAATATTACATTAAATAAAACTAACAAAAGGTACTTTAAGCTATAAATATTTCTAATCAACCTGTTCAGATGTGTTAGGACACAACTCTGGAGCAGGTGGGAGTTGAACTCAGGTCTGGCTTCCTTTGAACTTCACCGAATTCTGCAAGAAAAATGCTGAGGTAGCCTTATATGGTATAGGATTGTGTCTTTTCCTCATATACAACCCCGCCATCTAGTGGTAACCTTTATGCTGAGTTTGGGAGATATTTACCAGAGCTTGAATTCAGTGCATTATATTTTATAAATGGCTATTATATTGCTCAACAATGTCTTACAATTGATTTTAAAAAAGACCTTTACAATCTGGTATGCGCGGAAATGAGTGAGCTACTCTCTGGAGATCAAAGATCCAATCTGATTTGAGAGAACGTTCAATTGTTCTTTATAATGTGATATTCAATAAGACAGTAATTGTACAGAACACTAATAATTTGACATTTGAGGAAAAGCTAGACCGTCTGTGGATGTAGCCTCTGGAGTTTAGACGAGGAAGAGGTGACTAAATTGAAACATACAAGATCCTGAGGGGACTTGACCAGGTGGATATTGGAAGGCTGATTCCTCTTGTGAGAGAATTTAGAATTAGAGGTCACAGTTTAAATATAACAGGCTGCCCATTTAAAACAGAGATGAGGAATTATTTTTCTCTCAGAGCCTTTGGAATTCCCTTCCTTAAAAGGAGGGAAATGCAGAATCTTTAAATATTTTTAAGGCAGAGGTAGATAGATTCTTGATTACCAAGGGAATGAAAGATTATTGGAGATATTCAGGAATGCAGAGCGAAGATTAAAACCAGACCAGCCACGATCCTATGGAAGGGCTGAGTGGCCTTCTCTTGTGCTTTGTTTCTATTTGTAGAGGGGGAAGGTAGGGTAATATTTTGGGTGTAGACCTTCAGGAGAACAAAATGTTGAGTGATCTGTTGGTTATTGTTTCATTTCAGTTTCCAGCATTTGCATGGTTTTCTTCTTATTTTATCTGATCGATCCTCTACCCAAGTCACAAGTGATCTCAAAGTGGATTAATAATAGGTATTGTCTCTTAATTCTGTTCTTGCTATGCATTGCTGCATTTAATGATTTTATGGAATAACACACTGTAAAGGACAATGGGATATTCTCATAAAGTACAGTAGATCCCAGGTCACCAAAATTTAAGACACTAATTTACAAAATATGACAGGACTTTTAAGATTTAAAATAATTTGTAAGTCACAGTGTCAGTACAAAGTAACTATGTAGAGCTTGAAGGCCCTGTCTTAGAAAAATGGGCAAATATTTTTTCTCTTTCTAAACACTGACAGCTCTACAGTAAACCTATCGCATTCCGTTACTTAATTTCCTAAGTTAACTTCTTTAGTGAGGGACATTATTTTTAGACCCCTTTTCCTTCCTTGCCTGTCAACTATGGCTGAAAGTATTGATGAACAAACAAGTTAAACCCACACTTTCATTGGGAAAATGGATACCAAAAATGCTGTGAGAGAACCTGACAACATCTGTGTGGGGTGTTACCATTATGAGGTTTAGAAGGTTTTACAGTGATACATTCTGGCACAACATCTTTAAGATGTACGTTTCAATGTATGTTAGGATGGGCATATCGCTTATTATGGATGTATGTAAAGATATTTTTATGATTAAAGTATATTTTTGAAAAAAAAGATTCTCCTAGTTCGAGGCTATCTCATTGCAATTCAAGTATGCTGACTGTCTGAGGTCTTTGTGCTGAAGTTAAATGGACATCTGTTTGTGTATCGGACCCCAGCGTGCCTTAAGTAAATGTAAATATAATCTTGTACAAGTAAGAAATGACTTGGGTTTGTTTGTTGGATACAGTCAAACTCCAATGCTTGTTTCTTCAGATACTACTGTACACATCCAAACTGCTTTAGTGACTATGTATGTATACAAAGATACTTCCATGAATAAAATATATTTTTGAAATAAGAAAGGCATTTCATCCATTCTTGACAGCAAGCCTGGGTGGTTAGATTAATAGAGATCAAAGGAAAGCTTATATTGTTTTACTGAAAAGAAGGTGCAAAATATTTACTCTTGGAGACAATGGCAGTCATCTCTGAGAACAGCATGAGTGGGTTGTATATCTCCCAGACTCGCTGAAAGATGCTGTAGGCATTAGGTTGTAATTAATACACTGTTGACAGTTTGTTTATGTCTAAGATGGAACCAAAGTTAGCTGATTAGCCTTTCCATGGGTTAGCTGATTAGCCTTTCCACAAGGTTGTCTAGTTTCACATGACTGTGAGAAAGAGGACAGAAGCAACCATTTTTGAGATCAGGTTGCAGGCTTCCATATTAGTCGGCAAATATCATATACTAACTCACAGTGGTTGGTAAAATCTGTAGCCATTGGAAAGGCAGAGAGCAAGAGATAGAGGTAGCCAGACATGCACTTAAATCAGAGAAAATGCTAATTCTATGGTTCGCTGCACAACACGTAGGTGGGAGCTCTCACTCATCTTGTATAAAGTGAATCTGTGAGTTATAGAATCATAGCCTCATAGAGATGTACAGCACAGAAACAGACCCTTTGGTCCAACTCGTTGATGCCGACCAGATATCCTAACCTAATCTAGTCCCATTTGTCAGCACTTGGCCCATATCCCTCTAAAGTCTTCCTATTCATATACCCATCCAAATGCCTTTTAAATGTTCTAATTGTACTCACCTTCACCACATTCTCTGGCAGCTCATTCCAAACATGCACCATCCTCTACGTGAAAAGGTTGCCCCTTGGGTCTCTTTTAAATCTTTCCCTTCTCACTCTCAACGTATGCCCTCTACTTATGCACTCAGCCACACCAGGGAAAAGACTTTGTATATTTACCCTATCTGTGCCCCTCATGATTTTATAAACCTCTATAAGATCACCTTTTCAGCCTCCGACGCCCCAGGGAAAACAGCCCCAGCCTATTCAGCCTCACCCTATAGCTCAAACCCTCTGACCCTGGCAACAACCTTGCAAATCTTTTCTGAATCAGGATTTAAACTAAGCTGGAAGTTTTACCAGCCCAGCCTACGAAGAAGGAACCTTCAGATTAACCTTCACAGTAAAAATCTGTTCTGGAATTATACATTATCCAGCTGGAAAAGGAAAAAGGAAGTAAGCCATCAGCACCTGGGAATTATTTTAGACTGGCTGTTAGGGGATGGCGTGTGCACTAAGATTCAGTGTACAATGTAGTGGGAGACGTTTGGTTGTAATATCAGTTAGATAGGGAGCCTCATTTCTGTAGTTAAAAGCATAAGCTACCAAAAAAAACTATTGTTTAGTCAGCTTTTTTTTAGTTATTTGTTACAGTAAACATTTTAAAATATGAAACCTTGACTTGGTATTCTTTCAGCTGTTAACTGGAAGCCTGAATTTCTCTTTAAAAGCTAGCAATCTTTATAGAGACTGTAACAGGGGAAACCTTCTTCATAGTTTGTGTCCTTCACAAAATTACTGTTGAAGTCAGTGACTTGGGAGTGTGGTGATATCAATCTCTCTCTGGTATTATACTGTTGTATGAATCCAGTGGACGATCATGGAATTTTAAAAGTAGGTAGACCCATTCTACCAGTGAAATGATGTTTCAAAAATGGAAACATCTAACTTGAAGGAATAAATTACTGGGGCAACATTGCTGATGGGCAAGTTGTTGGAGGGAATCGTGGGGGACAGGATTTACATGTATTTGGATAGGCAAGGACTAATTAGGGATAGTCAACATGGCTTTGTGCATAGAAAATCATGTCTCACTAACTTGATTGAGTTTTTTTAAGAAATAATGAAGAGGATTGATGAGGGCAAAGCGGTGGATGTGATCGATATGGACTTTAGTAAGGCGTTCGACAAGGTTCCTCATGGTAGACTGGTTAGCAAGGTTAGATCATATGAAATAAGGAGAGGATTAGCCATTTGAATACAGAACTGGCTTGAAGGTAGAAGACAGAGGGTGGTGGTGGAGGGTTGCTTTTCATACTGGAAGCCTGTGACTAGCGGTATGCTACAAAGATCGGTTCTGAGTCCACTGCTTTTCTTCACATATATAAATAATTTGGATGTGAGCATAAGTGGTATAGTTAGTAAGTTTGAAGATGACACCAAAATTGGAGGTGTAGTGGACAGTGAAGGTTACCTCAGAGTATAATAGAATCTTGATTAGATGGGCCAATGGGCTGAGAAGTGGCAGATGGAGTTTAATTTAAATAAATGTGAGGTGCTACATTTTGGGGAAGCAAGTCTAAGCAGGACTTATACACTTAATGGTAAGGTCCTGGGGAGTGTTGTTGAACAAAGAGACCTTCGAATGAGGTTCATAATTCCTTGGAAGTGGAGTCTCAGGTAGATAGGATAGTGAAGAAGGCGTTTGGTATGCTTTCTTTTATTGGTCAGAGCATTGAATACAGGAGTTGGGAGGTCAAGTTGCAACTGTACAGGACATTGGTTAGGCACTGTTGCGTGCAATTCTGGTCTCCATCCTATAGGAAGGATGTTGTGAAACTTGAAAGGGTTCAGAAAAGATTTACAAGGATGCTGCCAGAATTGGAGGGTTTGAGCTACAGAGAGAGACTGAATATGCTGGGGCTACTTTCCCTGGAGCATTGGAGGCTGAGAGGTGATCTTATAGAGATTTATAAAATCATGAGGGGCATGGATAGGGTAAATAGACAAGGTCTTTTTCCCTGGGTTAGGGGAGTCCAGAATGGGAGGGCATCAGTTTAGGGTGAGATGGGAAAGATTTAAAAGGGACCTAAGGTGCAACGTTTTCATGCAAAGGGTGGTGCGTGTGTGGAATGAGTTGCCAGAGGAAGTAGTGGAGGCTAGTACAATTACAACATTTTAAGAGGCATCTGGATGGCTATATGATTAGGAAGGGTTTAGAGGGATATGGTCCAAATGCTGGCAAATGGGACTAGATTAGATTAGGATATCTGGTCGGCATGGACGGGTTGGACCAAAGGGTCTCTTTCCATGCTGTACATCTCTATGACTCTATGAAACAGTTGAGCAAGATGAATTGGATTGGCTGTGTTTGGTGCCACCACAAATCCAGGGTGTGCACTCATCACACATGCAGTCACTATGTCTGTACTGTCACAGTCAGCAATGCTACAGGTCATGTCCTGATTACACTAAATTGAATTAATTGTACCACAGAATGTGTTGCCTGTTTAAAACTTAGAGAGACACTTAAACCACAAATTCAATTTATTGAAGTGTAGTGTAGTGAGCAGCGTGAAGAGAGATGCGGAGAAGTGATGCATGGATGGGTTTGGGGAATAGCCAGTGTGGTGTCTTGATGAGAATAGTGGTAAGGCACGAGGTGGTAGGCAGGGGGGCGGGGTCAGATAGCAGAACAGGGCAGTGTGGCCTCAAAGTACTGAGGGGTAGTGAACTTTCAATAGGCAGTGGGCACACAATGATGATGTAAGCAGCACTGTGAATATGCCAACCTCCTGTTCCAAGGCAAATTGATGATGTCAGCAGCACTGACCTCCTCTTCTTGTGCAATGGCATGAAATGGTGAACTGGATTTTCTTTTTATTCTTTCATGCGTTGAGTATTTATTGCCCCTGCGTATTTGCCACTGAGGTGTAGGATAGCTCTGTCTTTGTTGGTTCTTTCAAACAGCCTTCACAGTCATGATGGGCCAAAGGGGCTCTTGTGCTCTATGAATCCCCAAGAAAGGCCACAATTCAGTGGACTGGTTTATTCGATTTGACCCAATTTCTGTCTCACTGGCCGACTCATGGGATGCTACAAATTGTCTCTCAGTATTTCAGGTTACGTTGAAATGTGATTCAGTTGAACATTTTTTTTCTAGGTCCACATGTCTGTCAAAATCTGGAACCTTTTCAATTTTTCCAGACAGGGCTCATCTCAGTCATATCAGGAACTTATCAACCTGAAACATTGAACCTGGTATCTTCCTATCCCATATGCCAACATTATAGAATCATATAGATGTACAGCTCGGAAAGAGACAATAGATAGACAATAGATGCAGGAGTAGGCCATTCTGCCCTTCGAGCTTGCACCACCATTCAATATGATCCTGGCTGATCATCCTTAATCAGTATCCTGTTCCTGCCTCATCTCCATAACCCTTGATTCCACAATTCTTGAGAGCTCTATCCAACTCTTTCTTAAATGAATCCAGAGACTGGGCCTCCACTGCCCTCTGGGGCAGAGCATTCCACACAGCCACCACTCTCTCTTCAGTCTTTCAGTGTGAGGTAATCCCGCCATTCCAGGAATTGACCTCGTGAACCTACGCTGCACTCCCTCAATAGCCAGAATGTCTTTCCTCAAATTTGGAGACCAGAACTGCACACAGTACTCCAGGTGTGGTCTCACCAGGGCCCTGTACAGCTGCAGAAGAACCTCTTTGCTTCTATATTCAATCCCTCTTGTTGTGAAGGCCAGCACGCTATTAGCCTTCATCACTACCTGCTGTACCTGCATGCTTACCTTCATTGACTGGTGTACAAGAACACCCAGATCTCTCTGTACTGCCCCTTTACCTAAATTGATTCCATTTAGGTAGTAGTCTGCCTGCCTGTTCTTGCCACCAAAGTGGATAACCATACATTTATCCACATTAAACTGCATCTGCCATGCATCTGACCACTCACTTAACTTGTCCAGGTCACCCTGTAATCTCCTAACATTCTCATCACATTTCACCCTGTCACCCAGCTTAGTATCATCATCAAATATGCTAATGTTATTGCTAATACCATTTTCTATATCATTAACATATATTGTAAAAAGCTGCGGTCCCAGTCCCTTCGGTCCAACTCGTCCATGCTGACCAGATATCCTAACCTAATCTAGTCCCATTTGCCAGCATTTGGCCCATATCCCTCTAAACCCTTCCTATTCATAGACCCATCCAGATGCCTCTTAAAATGTTGTAATTGTACCTGCCCCTACCATTTCCTCTGGCAGCTCATTCCATACACGCACCAGTGTCCCAACATGGAGAGTGACATATAATTTATAACTGAGGCACTATCACATTTGGAAAATCATAATCAGCATTTTTTTTTTGTAAGATCATGGTTACCATTCTGTATTAATGAAGAGGGAGTATATTTCATAACCTAGATTGTTGAAATGCAATATGCGGTATCCAATGGGAAAGGGGGCCAGAAATTGGTTTAAATACTTTCTAAATCCTTCCGGTCTACAATGACAATTGGAATTGTTGTTTGTTCCTGAAAGTTCTACTTGTAGGTATCTATTAGCCATCAACCAGCTCAATCAATATTTTTTCTTGCCTTCCTCTGGGAAGAATAACTGCTGCTCAACACCTTCCCAGGTGACATACCATAGATCAGGAACCCACATCATTTGGTGTCAGCATGGTGGCTCAGTGGCTGGCACCAGGGATCTGGGTTCGATTCCAGCCTTGGGCATCTATGTGTGTGGAGTTTGCACATTCTCTGCGTGTCTGTGTGGGTTTTCTCCAGGTGGTTTTCACCCACAGTCCAGAGATGTGGATTGGCCATGCTAAATTGCCCTGCAATGTCCAAGTACGTGCAAACTAGGTAGTTTAGCCTTGGGAAATGCAGGATTATAGGGATTGGGTAGAATGCTCTTCAGAGGGTGGATGTGGACTCAATGGGCTGAATGGCCTGCTTCCACACGGTAGGGATTCTATGATTCATCAATTAGCTTTAACCATAGCTCAGTGGTAGCTGTCTCTTCTGCAAATGAAAGGATTATAGGTTTGTGTCCCATGCCAAAGATTTGAACACATAATCTGGGCTGGCCTGCAATACTGATGGAGGGCTACATTGTTGGAAATGCCATCCTTCAGGTAAGACATTAAACCCAGACTCCATCTTTTTCTTGGGTGGATACAAAAGACCTTATGACATTAAAGGCAGAGGAGCTCTCCTGGTGTCCTATCCAATATTTGTCTTTAACTAGCATCACTTGGGGGAGGCAATGGCCTCATGGTATTATCATTGGATTTTAGATCCAGATAATGTTCTGGGGACCTGGGTTTGAATCCTGCCACAGCAGATGGTGGATTTTGTATTCAATAAATATCTGGAATTCAAGAATCTAACGATGATCTTGGATCCATTGTTGATTGCTGGGAAAAATCCATTTGGTCCTTTAGGAAAGGTAATTGTTGTCTTTACCTGGTCTGGCCGACATGTGACTCCAGACTCACATCAATGTGCTGACTCTTTACAGTCCTCTGGGCAATAAATGCTGCCTGGCCAGTGATGTCTTCATCCTGTGAAACAATAAATAAATCAGATTTTCTGATCATTACCTCATTGCTATTCCTTGGAATCTGCTATGTGCACATTGGTTACCACACTTCTTACATTATAACAGTAACTATGCTCTAACAGATATTACCTCAATTTTAAAAGACTATAGACTTACAAGTTATAAATATCCTGCATGATGCTTTCCATAAAGTCAAATGCAATACTGAATTTCAATAATTTGTGAAGTACAAGGTAGCAAACTGTAAATAAAAACATAAAGTTTCAAATGTAATGTAGTTGACATTTCTAACTTCAACCATTACCTTTTGTGATGCAATGCTCAAACGGATATTTGATTGTTAAAAATATTCTCCAACTGTTGCAGAGTAATTTCTCCAATTGCACTGCTGATTGTTATGGACACATTGTAAGTTCTCTTATTTGTCAATGGTTGATGTATTTTCTATGCAGGAGGTGTCTTTTCTTACCCCTTTAAGAGAGGAGCAGCAAGCTTTGTGAATTTAAAAATAATGGTTATTCTCACACACTATCAAAAATGTAAACATGTCTCACACTATCAATTTCTATCTCTCACTCTCTTACATACACAAGATTGGATACAGATAAAGACATTGTACTTTTACAAAATACAATTATCTCAGTCACATCCCGTGTGTCAGGTCTCAGATAGTTTAAGTTGAAGTGAGGGTCTCAGTAGGCAATAATTTCTCAATAGGTTCTGGTGTTTCTTGTAGTTAAAGTTCTAAGAAGTCAATGCTCAGCTGAACTTCAACTGAAATGGCTTAGGTGAAGTCCTGCGGTTTGGATGCCCACTCTTTGTGATTTCACTAATCTGCATGATACTTAGTGCGCACACCATTTCACTCAGTGCAATTCCAGTGTTTGCTCATCTGTAGTTTTCTGGGATTTACACATACGCATTGTGCATGCATTGTGTGCTTAGTTATATGTTGCGCGTGCACAGTCAGCCATTTCAATCGTAATTCAGAAAAAAAAATCCAGTGATATTCTCCACAAGGTCACTGACCTCATGAATGATGGGGCTTTACTGTACTTTGGTTCCTGATGTCATATAGCTTTTTTCCAAGTCTGATTCACAGATTGGCTGAACAAATGGTTTTGATGCTTCAGTGATTCTAATTGCAAGCAACAACTTAGAAACATGGTAAGTCGGACCAGGAATGGGCCATTTGGTCCTTTGAGCCTGTTCCATCATTCCATATGATCCTGATTGATCTTTTGTCATAATGCCATATTCATACTTTCTCTCCATACCCTTTGATGCCTTTAAAATCTATAAATGCATCTATCTCTTTCTTGAATATATTCAGTGACTCACCTCCACAGCCTTCCAGGCAGGGTGTTCCACAGTCTCACGACCTTTTAAATGAAGAAACCTTTCCTCATCTCAGTACGAAATGACATATCCTGTATCCTGAGACAGTGACCCCCCTGGTTTTAGACTCCCTAATGAGGAAAAACATCCCCCCCCCACATCTAGTCTGTCCAGCCCTGTTAGAATTTTATATATTTCAATCAGATCCCTTTTCATTCTTCTAAACTCTAGTGAATACAGGCCCATTCGAACCAATCTCTCCTCACAGGATATTCCTGCCATCCCTGGTATCAGTTGAGTGAATGTCTGCTACACTCCCTCTTTGGCAACCATATCCTTTAAGGTAGGGAGACCAAACCTATGCACGATACTCCAGACGTGTTCTCTGCAGTGAGACATCCTGACTTCTGAACCAAAATCCTTTTTCAATGAAGGCCAATATACCACTTGCCTTCCTAATTACTTGTTGTATCTACCTGTCTGCCTTCATTGGCTGGTGTACAAGGACACTTAAATTGCTTCCTATATCTACATTTGCCAATATATCACCAATTAAGTATTACTCTGCCTTTCTGATTTTCACACATAGTATATAACTACACAACTACCAATTGTCCTGCAACTGCCACGTATTTGCCCACTCACTCAACTTGTCTAAATCACCTTGAAGCCTCGTTGCATCCTCTCACAACCTCACCAGTTTTGTGTCATCAGCAAACTTGAAAATGTTGCATTTAGTTCCTCACCAGGTAATTTATACATTTCATGAATAACTGGAACCAAGTGCTGATATTTGCGGTACCCTACAAGTCACGGCCTGCCCTCAGAAAAAGAGCCATTTATTCCTAATCTCTGTTTCCTATTTTTAAACCAAGTCTCAATCCCTATGCCAGTATAACATCCCCAAATGAAAATGTGCTTTCATTTTCCCCGCTAATTTCTAGCTGCTCCTTTAAGCAGAGCAAGAAACTTTGCTGTCTCACCACATGACTTTTCACAATTTGAACTATTTTCCAGATAAGAACTTGTGGCTATGTAGATTCCAACATCCTATGTTGTGCTTTAAATCCCTTGAGATTTACCCAGTCATGTCTGGATGGGAAAAACCATGGTGTTACAATGGAATATTGATTATGATCATTCACTTCTATTATCACAACTGAATTTCAAATTTCCTATTGCAGAGATAGTCTGCAAATGCCTTTGTGTTGACTCTGACAGAATTCAATTGGGAAGAGTGATCCTCTAATTTAGCCCCGTAATTGTAAATAAATGTATAACTACCCAATTAAACCACCAAAATGATCAATTTGCCTGACTGACTGCTATTCAGGTTAAAACTAATCCACACCAGGTTTTGTATTAACAGGGAAATAACTATTTGACTCTATTTATTGTAAACAAGCTTATTCTTTAACAAATGGCAAATTCTGGAGGCAACTGCCCACTGTAAATGCACTGACTTATTTGTGGAGTTCATACTTTTCAGTATCTAAGTGGATTTGAAGGGATATGGTACAGAACAGAAAGTGGTTGTTTCCATTAGGAATCCCACTGACCTACTGAACGTGAACTAATTCTTACCCTACATCCTTTACACTATGGCTGAAAAGGATAAAAGGGCATAGCGGTAAAAGATTAGTCAATCTAGTGGTTGCTAAGAATTTCCTGTTGGTTCTTAGCTATAATGATTTCCTTCACAATTCAGTTAATTACAGAAAATACAGGAAATGGTTGCAACAGGAAATTTCTTCCTACAATTTCATTCTGACAAGAAAGAGTAGACTTGGATACACGCCACTATTTGATCCTGGCCACCCTGAATGCCTCTTCTGCAGCTGACTTTTTTCTTTTACTGAATATTGAGTATTCACTGCTGAGTCCTGTGGAAGCAGAGTGACTCAGTAAACTAATCAATGATGTAATCACCTTGTCATATCAGTATCAGTAAGGAGATTGCATTTACTATTTGTGCTTGTTTTTCCTAACTGGTTATTGCATGCTATCACTTTACTGGCTTTGTAAAGAGAGGCACCAAAGTATGATTAATGTTGCAACATTATTATGTTACCAATTGTTTAAATTGGTAACAGATTTAACAGATGCAATCATGAAACTTTTGCAATAATTTGTGCTAATAGTTTCCTAATGCAAAATTATTGGTTGAAGAAACGTCTCTTTCCCATTAGACACAGGGAAGTCCCCCACCCCTCCAATTGGATTAATTAGCACACTCTTGAAGTGTGAACTTTCTCAATGGCCAAAATGGTGCTTTGGAAAATAACTTCATCAGGAATTAAGCTCACAAGATATTTATCAACAGAAGTCCAACCTTGCTAAGATGGGAAAACTACTTGGGATGGATGTTATTTTTACGGTGTCAGTTAGCTGATGGCTGGTTACTGATGCCAGCAGTGTGGGTTCAATTCCTGCACTGGCTGAGTTTACCATGAAGGAAACTCTTCTCAAATTCGCCCCTGCTCTGAAGTGTAATGACTCTCAGGTTAAACCTCTACCAGTCATTTCTCTCTAATGAGAGAGCAGCCCCATGATCTGGTAGGTCTATGGCAATTTTACCTTTCATCGTTAATTAGATTAATTGAGATTGAATTTTCATATACAATTATTTCCCATTCTCGAATAAAAAGTCTTTTCAGATTTGTCAAGTAAACTGGCCCATGCTGAATTTATGCTGACTCACTCTGATTAATCTGTATATTTGTAAATGTTTACTCACTTTACCTTGAAATATGGTTGCAGATAATTTGGGTATCAGGAGGATTAAGACAGGATGTTTTGAAACAAGTGTAACTGTCATATTCCATTCCAGATTGTTCACAGACAAAGCCTTACATAGGGCTGGAACAATGGCACAAGTTTTATAGTTGGTTCTACTTCTGACAAGCATATGGTATTCAAGCCAATGCTTTCATTAGTTCAATCATAAGAAACAAGTCAGCTTCTAATGTGTGTGTCAATGGATATAATTAAAAAGGAATTTGTCCACAATGACAAGTGGAAAAATAATATGTTAATATTTCACTTTATCCATAGCATGCTGATTGGGAAGCAAGAGGTCAGTGGACTATGGCACAGAACAAGACTTTTCATTATGTGCAAGAGAACTGCAATACATACAAAGAGTGGAATCTGTGCCACAGTGACATCTGGAGGTGTTATGGCCAAATGCCATTCGTTTCATTGCTCAAGGTCATTGATTTGTAGCCCATACAGACAAATAGGCAAGATTGCAGACTGTGATCCTCAGAAATGCCAGCAAAAGGTCTGCTTACCCCAATTAATTATAAACCTGAGACAAAGTATAAATTTAATGTGAAGCAGAAAAAGATTCCAGTTATAACATCCCACATGGCAAGTGAAAATTTCACTTCAGTCACTGTACAACATGGCTAGTGGTGCAATCAGTTGCTGTAGCTGGGGTACTGGTTCAGCCAGTGAGTATCTTGTATACATCATGTGGAACTCCTGCAGTCTGGTGAGTTGCGGAGGGGAGCTCTGTTTCTCTTTAAACAACTCACAAAGAGATAGAGTGGGTTGCTCAGCCGAAAGTGCAATGCAGTCTGCACCTCCTACAGTTCAAGGTAGAGTGAGTAATCATTGAGAAATACACAGGTTAATCAGTGAGTCAGCAGAAATTTGGCACTTGCCAGTTTGACAAACCTGAAAAGATTTTCGATGAAGTGTTAGAAAATGGTGAATATAATAATTGTATAAGAATATTTTATTTAGATTAATCTAATTGACAATAAAGGGTAAAATTGCAAAGCCAATTTTGACAGTATTAGGCAAGAACTTTCAAAAGCTGATTGAGCGCAGATGTTCGCAGGTAAAGGAACAGCTGAAAAATGGGAAGCCTTCAGAAATGAGATAACGAAAGTCCAGAGAAAGTATATTCCTGTCAGGATGAAAGGAAAGGCTGGTAGGTATAGGGAATGCTGGATGACTACATAAACTGAGGGTTTGGTTAAGAAAAAGAAGGAAGCACGTGTCAGGTATCGACAGGATAGATTGAATGAACCTTAGAGTATAAAGGCAGTAGGAGTATACTTAAGAGAGAAATCAGGAGGGCAAAAAGGGCACATAAGATAGCTTTGGCAAATAGTGTTCAGGAGAATCCAAAGAGTTTTTACAAATACACTAAGGACAAAAAGGTAACTAGGGAGAGAATAGAACCCCTCAAAGATCAGCAAAACAGCCTTTGTGTGGAGCTGCAGGAAATGGGGGAGATACTAAATGAGTATTTTGCATCAGTATTTAATGTGGAAAAGGATATGGAAGATATAGAATGTAGGGAAATAGATGGTGACATCATGAAAAATGTCCATATTACAGAGGAGGAAGTGCTGGATGTCTTGAAACACATAAGAGGATAAATCCCCAGGACCTGATCAGGTATTCCCTTGAACTCTGTGGGAAGCCAGGGAAGTGATTGCTGGGCCTTTTACTGAGATATTTGTATCATTGATAGTCACAGACAGGTGAGATGCTGGAAGACTGGAGGTTGGCAAATTTGGTGCCACTGTTTAAGAAAGGAAGTAAGGACAAGCCAGGGAACTATAGACTAGTGAGCCTGACGTCGGTGGTGGGTTAGTTGTTGGACAGGATGTACATGTATTTGGAAAGGCAAGGACTGATTCGGGATAGTCAACATGGCTTTGTGCGTGGGAAATCATGTCTCAAAACTGGATTGAGTTTTTTGAAGAAGTAACAAAGAGGATTGATGAGGGCAGAGTGGTAGGTGTGACCTACATGGACTTCAGTAAGGCGTTTGACAAGGTTCCCCATGGGAGACTGGTTAGCAAGGTTAGATCTCATGGAATTCGGGGAGAACTAGCCATTTGGATACAGAACTGGCTCAGAGGTAGAAGACAGAGTGTGGTGGTGGAGGGTTGTTTTTCAGACTGGAGGCCTGTGACCAGTGGAGTGCCACAAGGATTGGTGTTGGGTCCACTACTTTTTGTCATTTATTTAAATGATTTGGATGTGAGCGTAAGAGGTATAGTTAGTAAGTTTGCAGATGACATCAAAATTGGAGGTGTAGTGGACAGCGAAGAAGATTACCTCAGACTACAACAGGATCTTGATCAGATGGGCCAATCGGCTGAGAAGTGGAGATGGAGTATAATTTAGATAAATGTGAGATGCTGCATTTTGGGAAAGCAAATCTTAGCAGGTCTTATACACTTAATGGTAAGGTCCTAGGGAGTGTTGCTGAACAAAAAGACCTTGGAGTGCAGGTTCATAGGTCCTTGAAAGTGGAGTTGCAGGTAGATAGGATAGTGAAAAAGGCATTTGGTATGCTTTCCTTTATTGGTCAGAGTACTGAATACAGGAGTTGGGAGGTAATGATGCGGCTGTACAGGACATTGGTTAGGCCACTGTTGGAATATTGCGTGCAGTTCTGGTCTCCTTCCTATTGGAAAGATGTTGTAAAACTTGAAAGCATTCAGTAAAGATTTACAAGGATGTTGCCAGGGTTGGAGAATTTGAGCTAAGAGGTTGAACAGGCTGGGGCTGCTTTCCCTGGAGTGTCAGAGATTGAGGGGTGTCCTTATAGAGGTTTATAAAATCATGAGGGGCATGGATAGGATAAATAGACAAAGTCTTTTCCCTGGGGTAGAGTCGACCAGACTAGAGGGCATAGGTTTAGAGTGAGAGGGGAAAGGTATAAAAGAGACCTAAGGGGCAACTTTTTCACGCAGAGGGTGGTACGTGTATGGAATGAGCTGCCAGAGGAAGTGGTGGAGGCTAGTACAGTTGCAACATTTAAAAAGCATCTGGATGGGTATATGAGTAGGAAGGGTTTGGTGGCAAGTGGGACTAGAATGGATTGGGATATCTGGTCGGCATGGATGATTTGAACCAAAGGGTCTGTTTCTGTGCTATACATCTCTATGACTATGACCTACCAGAACATAGGGTTGTTCTTGCATTAGAGATAAAAGGTAACTCTCAATGCCAGCAAAACCAAGGAACTCATTATTGACTTTCAGCAGGATGTACTGTTAAACTCATGGGAGTTTAACAACAAGCTCTTCATGTGGACGCATTGGTTACAAAGACCCAACAACGTCTCTTCTTCCTCAGACAGCTGAGGAAATTTGGCGTGACAGCGAATACCCTTGTTGACTTTTATAGGTGTGCCATCGAAAGCATTGTGTCTGGATGTATCACTGCCTGGTATGGCGGTTACAGAGAGTGTTGAACTCGGCCCGGACAGTCACAAAGGCCCTCCTCCCTTCTATTGAATCCATCTACCAGGCCCGCTGTCAAGGAAAGGCTGACAGTATTCTTAAAGCTCCATCCCACCCTGGCAATGTTTTTCTACAACCTCTACCATTGGGGAGAAGCCTGAACATGTGCAGAAGCCTGAACACATGCACCAGCTGGTTTCGGAACAGTTTCTACCCTACTGTTGTCAGAATATTGAATGGACTCACAAACTCTTAACATTCGCCCGTATCTGTGTTTTTGGTTTTGCTGCTGTTTACCTATTATTTATTTATCTATGCTACTTAACTCTGTGATCTGCCTGTATTGCTCGCAAGACAAAGCTTTTCACTGTGCCTTGGTATACATGACAATAAATAAATAAATTTAACTCAAATTCAAATTCAAAGAGTGGTGCTGGCTAAACTTGAGGGTCATTAAATTTCAGGCCAGGGGAGAGATTGAGGAGAGTCCTTCATGGTAAACTCAGCCAGTGCAGGAATTAAACCACACTGCTAGCACGTAACTGCATCACAAACCAGCTGTTCAGCCAACTTAGCTAACCAATCCCGTAATTACATCTATCCCAAGTACTTTGCCATCTCAGCAAAGTTTGACTTTTGTTGATAAATATCTTATGAGCCTCCATTTGTGCGCCTGCACTCTTTAAATTCGAACGTCATACAAGAGGAAGAAGATGTTTCCTTCACAATATTTGAGTCAAAAGATATTTCCAATTAAGTGAAACAAAAGTGTCAGGTACTTCATATTTTTTTTCTTTTTTATTCGCATGTGGGACATGGGCATCATGTTGGCCAGCATTTATGCCCATCTCTAGTTGCCTCTGAACTGAGTGGCTTGCTAGGCCATTTCAAAGGGTAGTTAAGAGTTAACTACATGTATTATTTATGTAAATTGTACATACAATGAAGCAGCATATAATCAATGAGTTTGAGGTTAATAAGTAGCTGTTGTAAACACAAATAAAACCCATACATTTGCTGAAATAAAGGATACCTTCAACTCTGACAACCATGCAGCAAACCCTCTGGTATGTTATAATACACATTGCAGGTTCCACATGTTATCAGGGTAAAGCCTCTTTGTGACTGGTCAGATAAAATAACTACATGTTGCTTGACATCTAGAAAGCTCTTGGAGCAGAATCTAAAAAGTTGTTGCACAACTGAAATATCCACTTTTGTTCCAATATCTAGCACAGATCACATGCAAATCACATTGCTGACATTTATTCCAAAATCTTTTCAACTTGGAGCTAATGAAACTAAAATTTCAGACTGTGGGAAATGCAGTCACCTATATAATGACTGTGACCTATAGAGCAGAGTATATCATTGGCAGGAATTTTGCCTCATCTTTGTACTTTAGATCATCAATATAAAACTACAAAATTAGGAAAATGCATACCCTATGCCACCTCTGCTGATAATGTACAAAACTATAAATGAAAGTTGTAAACCAATTGCTCAAGTTTGGTAACGTTAAAGTTGTTAGTGACTGTCTTCTTTTAAAGTAAACATAACCAATTGAAATAAATTGGAGTAAATACTCAAATATTATTTATAAATATTATTTATTGAATACAAGGACTAATTAATAGCTATTTTAATACAAATATAAGCAAGAGTTGAGTGTTTAACTGCTCGGGGTATTGAATTTAATTCGAGGAATATATAATACTCACAAGAAACTACTGATGAAATAAAACTGACTGCAATGTTCTATGACCATTGCTGTATCATTGGCCAATACAGTATAGCCATCTGTCAAGAGTAATTATTCAGGGATTTTCAAAAGAGTTAGTTGTATCATAAAATCAACTCACCTTCTCATTGATAACTCCACCTATACAGTGCATTCTTGTACTGGTGCTAAATATCAATAAAAGATGTTTTACTCTTTTTAGATTTGTAAATATTATTCTACAACTGTAGATTTTACTAATCATGCATCTGTTCACATTTCAAGGTTTTCATTGTGTTTTCTGAAAAGGCAAAGCACAATACAATGATTGCTCAAGTATCCCTACTTTGGCTGCACTGAGCATTTTAGTGAAGTGATTAAGATTGGGAGGTCAGTCAGAGGTCAGTCAGGTGGATTTGGAGAATGCATTTAAAATACTGTGAAAAATAATAAGCTAATTTAAACATACATGGAAAGACATGAGGAATCTCCCTCATTATCTACCCTGGAACCTTCATCATTTTCATGGATAATTGAGGTTCCGTTCCATAACAAATACAGCTCCCTATGTGTCAGAAAATCTAACCTGTTACCCTTATCTTACTTTTAGAATTAGAATCCCTTCAGTGTGGAAACAGGCCCCTTGGCCCAAGTCCACACCAATCCTCTGAAGAGTATTCCACCCAGACCCATTACCCCACCTTATTACTCTACATTTCCCCTGACTAATGCACCTCACCTACACATCCATGAACACTATGGATAATTTAGCATGGCCAATTCACCTAACCTACATATCTTTGGACAGTTGGAGGAAACCGGAGCACCCAAAGGAAACCCATGCAGACATGGGGAGAATGTGCAAACTCCACACAGGCAGTTGCCCGAGGCTAGAATTGAACGCGGGTCCCTGGCACTGTCAGGCAGCAGTGCTAACCACTGAGCCACCGTGCCACCCTTTTGGGTAGTACAAAATGTGATAATGAATTTCCTTTCCTGCAGTGTCCAAAGATCTGAACAACATGAAGTACTTTTCATCTCACCACTCTATGCAAACTTTAAACATTTCTAATTTATATTAAGGAATCCAATTTAATGAAGGACTGCTCACAAACAGAAAATGTCCTTGTATCCTGTCCCTATTTCACATCTAGAGTTAAGTCTAGCATAGATTGTAGCAGTTCCACTGCACCAGAATTCAGCTACACTCAACTACAGCTATTTCATTAGGACACATCAGAAGAAACAACGTGCATATGTATTGTAATTTTCACAGTGTGAGACATCTCGGAGCACTTTGCAATCAATGAAATATTTTGCCTAAGAGTGCAGTCAATGCAAAAATGTTGCCAACTTGGGTATAAACAGCATGAGATTAATGATCAGGCCATCTACTTTAGCAATCGGTCGAGGGATAATTGTTGAGCACAATACCGAGAGAACTGTCTTGCACATCTTTGAGCTTTTGCGTATAAATGATGGGGGTGGGGCTTCTCATCAGAAAGATGGCTCCTCCAAAAGTGCAGCACTCTCAGAGTATTATCTTAAATCATGTGCTCAATAGTCTGGAGTCCAATTTGTATTCACAACCTAAATCAGAGCTATGAGCCAAGGAGAATCGACTTCGAGGATCAAGGCTCATCTGAAAGGGGTGGACTTATTCGCCCTTGCTTCTGATTCAAATCTTAATACCTAATTCACATCACAGAGGTTGTTTGCTGACATTCGACATCATTCAGGTCAAATTCACAACTTTTCTAAGAATGAAGTAGCCCATGCCAGCCAAAAGAAGGACCAACTGTATTCATGCTTTGACTGACCAGTGACAGATAACATTCACAGCAATGTCAGGTGATAGGCACCTCCAACATGAAAAAAAATGCATAACACCACCACAAACCTCCAACACCATTATATAGTATTCTGTCATCTACACTATGGTAACACCAATAACCAGAATTTTAAATGGAATGGAAATATCAAAAACATAGCTAAAAGGGCAGAGGCTATGAGGGATGCTGATGTACTGATCGCTCACATCTTCTCTAACTAAAAGCCTCAAAATGAGGAGTGCATAGAACATTCATCTATTTGGTTGATTCTTAACTGCCCTCTGAAATGGCTCACCACCTCCCTCTCAAGACCAATTAAGGATGAGCAACAAACTTTGGACCTAGTCAGCGACACCCACATTCCATAAATATTTTTTGAAAAACTTTTGCTGTACGGTTTAGCTGCAGCAATATTAAAAAGATTTTAGTGTGTCAGGATTTGAGTCACACTTCACAACTAAAATTGTGTATCCACACAAACAGCAGCACTTCACATTCCATAGTATACTTGTCACTGACAAAAGAATTAAAATTAAAATCTCGGCCTCCAATTTAAAACAACCTTTTAAAAATCGTTCCAAATCTTGCATCTGTACTGCCAACCCAGAAATCTATCCCACTCAGATGTAAAGAAATCCTGACATTAGACTTAAATTCACCTTTCACTGTTCAAATCCTGGGTCCCTTGTACTATTGGTAACTTTAAAAATAGGGGTCCAATTTTATTTCTGAACTATCTGTCACTTTATACATATTATCAGGGCCCTATTACAGTTACCTCCTTTCAGTGCACAAATTTCTCTGCTCTCTTTCACCAGTGACAAACAAACAAGAATTTACAAGGTAAAATCTGATATGGGAAGTGTCGCATTTTAACACAACTTATAAGTTCATAAAATATAGGAACAGAATTAGGCCATTCTGCCCATCAAGTCCGCTCTGCCATTCGATCATGGCTAGTATGCTCCTCATCCCCATTTTCCCGCCTTCTCTCCATATCCCTTCAACCCATTACCAATTTAAAAATCTGTCTAACTCCTCCTCAAATTTCCTCTGTCCCAGCATCCACTATACTTTGGGAAAGGGAATTCCACAGATTCCCAACCTTTGGGAGAAGTTGATTCTCCTCAGCTGTGTTTTGAATTTGCTATTTCTTATCCTAAGACTATGACCTCTCATCCTAGAATGCCCCAGAAGAGGAAGCATCTGCTCCACGTTTCAATATCTCAATTTTATCTCCCCTCATTCTTCTAAATTCCAGACAGTATCGGCCTAAACTGCCCACCTGGATTTCACTTGCTTTGTTAATTATTACTGTCCTGTGACAAGGCATGTTTAGTGTCAAGTCCAACAGCTCAAGATTCTTTTCAGCTTTATAGAAATTGAGATTTTTTTCCCAGATTGTCCCACCAGAAACTTATTTTATTGAACTCAGGAAATTGGGTAAAAGGAGAGATTTTGGATAAAAGGAGAGATTTAAGAAAAGGAATTGGACATGAGCAGAAAAAAATGTGAAAGGCATAACAGAGAAAAGAAAGAAGACTTAAACAGTGCAAGACAGGAATGAGGAGAGAGGATGGAAAACAAATGGGGAGGAATCTTTTCCTTAGCTAAAGATCAACTGGTAACTTACCAATATAAAATACTGCCCCACCAAACATAAGCAAAGCTAAGTTAAACACAATTAATGTCACATTGTCCTGATGTGTATTCATTTCCAAATGGTTCTCCACACTGTAATGGGGAAACCAGCTTAATCCATTATTTTGTTTCACATTAACAGCCTGGGTTTCCTCTGGGTGCTCCAGTTTCCTCCCTCAGTCCAAAGACATGCAGGTTAGGTGGATTGACCATGCTGAAATTGCCCCATAGTGTCCAGGGATGTGCAGGCAGATTAGCCATGAGAAATATAGGGTTACCGGGATAGGGTAAGAGAGTGAATCTGGATGAATGCTCTTCACAGAGGCGGTGTGAATTCAATGGGCCAAATGGTTAGTTTCCACACTAAATGATTTTGTGTGTTGTCATGATGAATTACTTAACAGCTAAAAGATAAACAATTGAAACCCAATTTTTAAAAAAATCTTTTATTTTTGAAAATTGGTACATTGACCATCAAGGTACAAATGATTACCAAAATCTTTCAAAAATCAGACAACATAGTTACTTACAAAATAACTGTACAACCTAATGATACAAGCTATCTGAACCACTTAGGATAGCTTACACATCGTCTTCCTCATCATCACTAATCACATACTTCTTCGCCTTTTTGCTGGTACCTTTATCATCATTCTCTGCTTTTCTCTTTCCAGCATGATCAGATTCCTAAATGAGGGAAAGGGTGGAGAGAGAGAGAGAGAGAGAGAGACGGGGTAGTAGTATGGATAGAGAAAATACATAGAATAAATATCCTTCAAGTTTATATACGCAAACAGTAACTTGATTTTGTAAAGAATTTTCTGAGTTAATGATGCACATCAGTGAATTACCTCATGAAAAGAACAAACAAACAGATCGTTTCTATAGCCAAACATGTGATCAAACAGCTTTATGGGGTGTAGGTTTGCTCGCTGAGCTGTAGGTTTGATATCACAAACCTTGCAACAAACAGCTTTATGTTGGGAGAAGACACAAGAGTCCTTACAATAGGAAACATGGGTTAAGCCTGAACATTGCAGCTCCACCTGGGATCTGCCATTATTGGCTTTCCAATGTGTTAAGTTATTAGTACACGTGCTGCTTACTGCCTCGTTAGGAAATCCTGAAGACAGACATTCTTGAGAAACTCGGATGGTACCCAAGCAATTCCTGCTAGTTTCAACTGCCTTGCAAAGTGTGACAACACAAACGATGACAGCTACCAAGTAAGAGAGTTTGAATTTTTAAAAAATTATTAAATAGAGCTAAAATCTATTTCATAAAATAACTTAAAATCTCTTGAAATAGGTACTGTTTAATAGAATACATTTTAAAAAATCCAACTTCCTGAATAAATCATGTTCAATATTTTGCATAAGTTAAAGCCATCATAACCCATTGATGCTTCTTTCAAAGTCAAAATTTACAATGTTTGCACATTGTTGGTTTATACAATTGTATGCTATGTGGTTCCCCCTCACCATCTTCCCACCTTCATGCTTCTGTTCTCCGGCTATAATGGGAGAGCATTTGCGCCAACCACTCATCCAAAACTAAAATCATAGATTATGCAAGTAGGAAACAGGTTCTCAAAGAAAATGTCAGCTCTTGGTCAATTTCCTCTCTTCCCCAACTCAAAATAGAATTGTTAACAGCCAAATTTTTAAAAAAGCAATGATCACATAATATAGCAAACTACCAAGGATTCTCAAACCTCAAATTTCACTCATTTGAAAGACAGTCATAAGGTCCACCAATCCAGTCAGTAAACATTCAACAGACTATCAAAATTCAATTTTTTTCAACGAAGGGATAAACTCTCATACACATGCCAGAATTTGAAATTATATTGACAATTTTCTAGTAAGATAATACTCTGCGGCATCAATGGTCAATTAATATATTGATATATAACAATTTATAAAAGATATTCTCATAAACATTATATATCAAATTCAAAACCGGGTTTACAAATTTTCAGATAGTTTATCCATTTTGGCTTGATAGAAATTCATCTACTTACCATCCACAGAAACCTGAACAACCGAAATGTAAAAATATAACAAAAAAAAACAAACGAACTGCGGATGCTGGAAATCAGAAAGGGTCACTGGACCCACAATGTTAATTCTGCTTTCTCTCCACAGATGCTGTCTGACATGCTGAGTTTTTTTCCAGCAATTTCTGTTTTTGTTTTAAAAATATGACGATTGGCCTCAAATATTTGGTCAATATTTTTGGACAAAAATCAGTTGGTGGCACAGAGATGGGCATCATGTTTCTCACATTATTGAAAATTTCTATTTGCATTTTACATACAATTTTACAGTACAAACCTCATCACTATCAAGTTTCTTGGCTTTTAGGAGCCTCTGTGCTTTGTCATCATCTGATCCCTCATCACTGTCTGAGGAATAAATCCGAGCACGCTCCTCTGAAAGATATAAAATTATGCAAATTAAACCAGATTCTCATGACACCTTCCTCTGAATGAAACTACATTTTTTTTGCTTCAAACTCCAGTCTTCCCACATACGATTCATTGATATTCATCTGGTTCTTTTCTCCTCCACTGGCTCCCAAATTAGTCTTTACTGTCACTGACTTCAAATTGACACTTCACTTTTTCACTTACTGAGAAACTTTTCCATTCCATGATTATCTGAAGGCAAACCCCCTGTCAAAAAAAGGTCCAGCTCTTAACCTTTTCCAAATCAACTGATAGCCTACAACCTAACCATGTCACACCTAGCTCTCTGCTTCCAGTCTGATAATTGAATATGTTCTTATTTTCTTTTCCTCTTTGTCAATTTCTGTGACCTGGTTTATTCCATTCTCCTTCACATTTCATATAGCCATACCTCTCCAAGCGCATTTCTTAGCCATGCACTCTATGAAGCTGAAGAGAAAATGAGGTCTGCAGATGCTGGTCATGACTTAAATCAATGACGATCTTACTTGCATCTGATACGACACAGAGGTGAACCCTTCTGTTAATTAAACCAAACACCCAGAAAAGCTCGCTTTACCACATAATCTGTTAAAATATGAGTTACAGAAAATTCCCAAATTCGACTGGCTTAAAGAAAATAATATCAATGTTTTTTAACTCTAAAAGTGAACATTAAAAAACAATTATTCAAAACTCTAAGCCCCCCTTTCTCATATCTGCTTATTACCTGCCTCCAATTCTATAACAATATGCTGTTCCAATAAGACATTTATTAAAATTACATCAACTTAATTTTAAAACCACACAACAGCTGTCTTCTTCTGGGACTTTACTTGTCCAGCTGTTGAATTCCCTGGTCGTCTTCTTTCTTTTTACTGCGAGTATGTTTCATATGAAAAGGTCCCTTTGGTAGACAGTGTTTCCTAATTTCTTGGGTCTCTCTCGATGGCAGTGCTCTCTCTGCAATTTTCAAAATACCTGCATTTTTAAACTCTCAACATCGGATCGTCTCATTGGTTCGATGTTGGTAAAACAATAAATTCAAACTCGATTGAGTTTTTGTATCCTGGAGCATAATTTAAACTGATTGGTTAAATTTGAATTGCTGTCAAAACAGCAACAAAACCTCAGGTATCCATTTCATAGCCAAATGTTACATATTTTCAATTTTCCAGTACACTCTGCGACTGCCATCTAGTCATATACACAGAGGCTTGTAAGCTCTCAGTTCAGAACAGCATTCACTCTCAAAGGTACAGTACATGCCTTCAACTTCATAACATCCGACAACATTTTAAAGACAAATTTGCAGGTTTGCTGTGCAGATCTAAGGCAACCTTACAATTAATGAAATGTGTATATGTGAACTGAATATGAATGTGATCTGATCTGATATATTTAATATGCTCCCATTAATAATACATTTAGTTACTGACATGGTAATATTGCACTGCTGATTATTAGTAGACTAAGGTTAAGTTGTGTACAAAGAAATTAAACATGAATGCATGAAATGCTCACATCCTGATACAACATAATTTCAGCACACAAGTTTCTTAGAACTTGTATTTTGAAGTATCGATAAAAATGATTACTTTTATCATATTCTTGCAACATTTAGTCTTCTAACGTAAGACATTATTACACAAGTATAAGCAGAATTATTGGCCAGGAATGGATTAGTTTTCAATTAAAACATTATTATCATGCAAATTATGAGGAAGATGGTGTGTACAATGTTTGCTATATTTGCTTAATGATGTGATAGGAGATTTGAACTGTTTTCATGGTCATGCCTCATTACAATAACACTGTGAGCCACTACAGCACTGACAGACAGCCACTAGCTGCAAGTGGGAAGGTTTTTTTTGGGTGGGAGGTGCTGGATGACCATTCATGCTTCCTCCTGGCTTCATAAAATTAGTGAGGAGAAAGTGAGGTCTGCAGATGCTGGAGATCAGAGCTGAAAATGTGTTGCTGGAACAGCGCAGCAGGTCAGGCAGCATCCAGAGAACAGGAGAATCGACGTTTCGGGCATAAGCCCTTCTTCAGGAATGAGGAAAGTTTGTCC
>NC_057745.1:14861518-14862693 GCF_004010195.1 Chiloscyllium plagiosum | reverse complement strand
TTTGGAGGTGGCGGGAGTGACGGCGGATGGTGCGCTGTACATGGGGATTGGTGGGGTGGTAGGTGGGGGCCAGTGGGGTTCTGTCCTGGTGGCGGTTGGAGGGGCGGGGCTCAAGGGCGGAGGGGCGGGAAGTGGAAGAGATGCGGTGGAGGGCATCGTCGACCACGTCGGGGGGGAAATTGCGGTCCTTGAAGAAGGAGGCCATCTGGGTTGTACATTTATGGAACTGGTCCTCCTGGGAGCAGATGCGGCGGAGTTGAAGGAATTGGGAGAACGGGATGGTGTTTTCCAATCCTCCCACTTCCTCCAAACGAAAGGAGTAGCCATGGGCACCCGCATGCACCCCAGCTATGCCTGCCTCTTCGTAGGATATGTGGAACAGTCCATCTTCCAATGTCCGATCAACCATGAATGGTGGAGCAGGCTTGAGGGGCTGAATGGCCTTTTCCCGTTCCTTTATCTTATGGTCCTAAGTGCATCACCCACATTCCAACAATATTGTAATCATATTGTAGGATCTCGTAGGATATGTGGAACAGTCCATCTTCCGCAACTACACTGGCCCCACCCCCCACCTATTCCTCCGCTACATCGATGACTGTATTGGCGCCGCCTCGTGCTCCCACGAGGAGGTTGAACAGTTCATCCACTTCACCAACACCTTCCACCCCGAGCTCAAATTCACCTGGACAGTCTCAGATTCCTCCCTCCCCTTCCTCGACCTTTCTATTTCTATCTCAGACGACCGAATCAACATGGACATCTACTACAAACCGACCGACTCCCACAACTACCTGGACTACACCTCCTCCCACCCTGCCCCCTGTAAAAACGCCATCCCATTCTCCCAATTCCTTCGACTCCGCCGCATCTGCTCCCAGGAGGACCAGTTGGGCTTATGCCCGAAACGTCGATTCTCCTGTTCCCTGGATGCTGCCTGACCTGCTGCGCTGTTCCAGCAATACATTTTCAGCTTCATAAAATTAGTGGCAGGAAATATTTTTATTTCATTACTTTTCTGCCCAGTCTGCAGCAATCCCTTTAAAAACTACTGGCTTCACCAATCAATAATCTGTTTCATTGGGTCATTAGCACTCAAGATAGTGGAAAAGCAAAATCGCACCAGGGAACTAGATAGGGCATTGGAATTCAACTGTGGCTTGTCTTAAAATCAC
>NC_057745.1:14854274-14861454 GCF_004010195.1 Chiloscyllium plagiosum | reverse complement strand
CATTTGAAAATTTCAATGCAAACCTTTCAGAAATATCAGAATTGTTACATTCAGCTTTTCAGCAGTAGAATATCAATTGTCAATGTCAAATCACTAAAATGACTTAATTTAGTTATATATCCTTGTCTGCTATTTTTATCAAAATGACACTAACACCAAAACAAGAAAGCATCTCAGTAAGCTAAGCATGGAAAGTGGGAGTAGGAATCCTGCTTTTAAAATGGCTGAACATTTCCTTTCATCCCACAATTGCTGACGAGAATGAAACTAAATTAGCCACGCGCTCCTGCAATTTCTTTCTGCTGTTTCATTTGAAACAATTTTTTTTTACACCTTTACACATTTATTAACTTTAGCGGTGAAAGTATTACATGGTATTTAAAAATAATCTAGATTTATTTCACATTTGTAATTGGGGGTTCAAGACTCATAAACTAAGATAGGATTTGCATCATCTACAATTCTACTTGGACACACTAACTATTCATACAAGCTGGTGTAATACTTCAAGTAAAAAAATTAAAATAACATTCACAAAATTACTGTTTTTTGCAGTAGAAAAGAATCACAGTGGTGATATGAAAGGAAATTTCGTAACTGAACGATGCTTTATTGTTCTGTGAGAACAAACTGATCTGTACACAAAGATCTCGATCATGTTCCTTACCTCTAACCCCTCCCTTGTATTTGTTCTTGATGGCTGCAAGGCTGATGGTCTCATCACCTTCTTCCTCCTCATCGTACCGATCAGGTTCCAGGTAAGAGGAGCTAAGGCCTCTCTGACTCTGCTTTTCTCTCATTCTGCGCTGCTGAGACTCTCTTCGAATAGAAGCTTTTAGACGCTCCTCCTCTTTCTGTCAAAATCAAAATACGCTTTTACATTTCTACCTCACTTCAAAGTGATTCTGAGTAGTCACGAATGCACACGCAGAAATTTACTCCATTGATAACTAACTATTGTTCCATATATGTAAATGCTTTTAAGACAATGTACCTCCATTTCAATACTTTCCAATAGTTCTCACTAAGATTCATCTACCTTTATCATTTCAGAACGCTGGGATTCCGGATCTCTACCAGCCATGGGAAGGATTCGAATCTTTTGTGTTTTTGAACACCTGTCTGCAAGAGACAGGGTCATCTTCCTGTGAGTTGCACTGTCCGTAGAGTGAGGCCTGTGATACATTCAGATAAAGATGACTTAGTCCTAACATCTTTTGTAAAAAGGCCATATTTATCATAAAAACTATTCCATTTATTTTTTAAGTCTTCAGTATAAATATGCTATGCAGCATGATGCAAACTCAGTGAGCTACTGATTTTAGATGAGATAGAATTAGGGCATCACAGTTGGCTTCAGAGAGAGAAAAATAACCATTTACTCTAATAATCCACTGGCTATCATCTGTAAAGTGCATTTAATTTGGAACATAGGACAGGTTCTTTTGTTCACCTGTCTGTACCAACCATGACATCATTCTAAGTAATCCAATTTTCCTGCATATGGGCCATATTCCTCTATTCCCTGGCTATTCACATATCTGTCTAAATTTGTTCATGTGTCTTTCGAAATGCTTCTTAAATGTTGCCATCCTGTCTCCTTCTACCATTTCCCCTGGCAGCATATTCCAGGCACCTACTACCCTCTGTGTACAAAATCTGCCTTGCACATCTCTTTTTAACTTTCCCCCTCTCACATTAAACCTACACCCCCTAGTATTTGACATTTCCACTCTGGGAAAAAAAGACTCTGATTATTCACCCTATTTTCAGGTGAGAAAAGGATCAGCTGGGATCCAATGTTCAGTCAAAGAGCCTGCCAATACCAGTTAACGGTCACATACCAGAAGAGGGCACTTGAGCACGCACAGAAGACATTCAGCAACTTCCTCTGCACTTCAAACCTGGCTCATGACTAAGGTCGCAACTTTTGTGATACTACAGAAATATTATTTTTGATAAACAAAAACGTTGACTCAATTTCTTTAATAGGCCCCATGAAGGAAACATTTGCTTTCTTGAATTTGCACAGTTTACCATAAAAAGTAACACTGGCATTGAATCAGCTTAGATTTGAGAACTAGAACTGACAGTGTTTCAGGCCATTTCCATAAAGCCTTTCATAAGCTTCCACTGCACGAGTAGCCTTTTTTCAAAAATAGGTTTATAGTCACAAATATTACTACCAAACATAAGCATCCTTTTGAGAAGGGCCTGGTGTGTTACACATGTTTTCACTACGGTTTATTAAACATCAGACCTGTATTTTCAATTCCTGAGGGTTCAACGTACCTGAAAGTAAGTTTGGTTTTGAAGACTGCCTGACCTTGCAAACCAGTTCCCTGTCGAATAAATAGATGGTTATGATCCCCTTGAAGTGGAGCTTTGTAGACATCAAAAACTTCATTTCCAAGATGCAAGGACATACTACAATAATAAAAGAAACTATCATTATTTGCATGTCAACTGCAAAAACATGTTGACTTCTGTGTCTTTAAATGAAATTCAGAAACTCACAGGTCATTGAACTTCATCACAAGAATTCTTTAAGGAGTCAGTTATGAGTTCAAAAATTTTATTCAGGCAATTGAGGCAGACTACATATTTACACTATGTCGTGGTTCCTAATAACCTTGAACCAACTTGTTTTAAGAACTTGCCTATATCAGACATCTATGTAATTCAAGCTCAACAAAACAATAACAAAAATCTTGCCGGTGTTTCAAAATACAGTTGTTTCTATGCCACCTTTCAGTTAGGTTCCAGAACACTGCACATCATTACATGATCAAAATAATGAGAACGAAATCCATCAATACTCCTCTGTAATAAACATGAGAACTCAGTGTGGCAAAGTGGCTGAATGAGCTGAATTCCATTTAACATAGCTGCCTGCTCACTGATCAAAGTACATTCTCCAGCAAAGGAATTAGAATTGGGAATTCCTACTCATCCCCAACTCCTCTTCAGACTCCCCCAAAACCCCAATGTACAGTACAACATTTCAGTGAATCAACTGGCTGAACCACAAGATACACTTAACCACAACCCAAGGAATGCACAGGGTGGTAAATTATGGAACTCCCTCCCACAACAGACAATGTCAGCTCAATTGGTAGTTTGAAATTGGAGATTAATAAATATTTGTACAATAAGCACAAAAAATGGGAAGATCGTTGAAGCTAGAGATTCAGATCTACCATGGTCTCTTTAATGGTGAAGCAGGTCTACTCTTGTTCACATATTCCTAACTGAATTTATTATTATGATATTCAGACAGCAACGCTGCTCTTGTGTCAAAATTCTTAAGTGGGAAGAATACACTCATAAAGCAGTTCTGTTAGGACCCCAAAATAAGCTCATGGTAACTGAAAAGTAATTAAATTTGCATGATAATATTACTGCTTCAAGATAATCTTAAAAATTGCTTGGTACTTTGTCAAATTTAGTAATGGATTTATGTTTAATAGTTATGAAAGGCAGTTTCAGAAACAACACATAAGGTAGCATATATCTGCAACTAAGGTAAAGCCAAATCCTTAAATATAAATGAATATAAAAAGCCCTAGTGATCACCTTGAACACAACTTAGTTTGTATGACTGGAATAGTCTTTTCTTTTCAATGCCTGTTTGTTAACTTTACAACACGTACTAACTGATGAGCAGAGTTCTGTACATGCTTTTAGGTTCTTATGTTGACCCCACATGATTTCAGAGCTCTGAAAATAAGCAGTATAAACTGGGGCTCTCAAAAGTAAACACGTATATCTGGTGGGTATAGTATTCCTGCCCCATCAGGTTCACATTTTCTGTAAGTGCATTCTTTTTTAAGAGGCTCCATAACATAAGAGGCTCCCTACTGATGGTAGACACAATGTCAACAGCAGACATTCAAAATACTTGTCTCTTTGTCACCCATTCTTTACCACAAATGCATTATTGTATACATACATGAACGCCCACATTTATATTTACTCTTAAAGTAGCATTCCTTCTACATTGCTAGGATCATGACCATCAATGCTGGTGATTTCTCATGGATATGCAACAAATTGTTAGCAAACTTAAATCAAGGTCCTCATGACAAATCAGAATATATTAAAATGTAAAATGCATTAGAAAATTGTATTTCAGCTTCTATAACCTTGGTCATTCACATTTTATTTATAACAAATATTACCAACCTTCCATCTGACCATTTTACTATTCGAGCATTACTTTCGCGAGTTTCATTTCCGTCTTCATCTTTGCGTACTCGCCAGCGAATTGTGTTTTCAACCTAAGACCAGAGAGTAAAAGTTCACTTTGAAGATGTCAATGTCCATGGTACTATCTTATTGAGAAAGTATAATAACAACTTCTGCCATCGTTCGAAACAAAGGACATGCAACAAGATCTTAGTTCTCAGCTGAGTTTAATAGTCATCCTATGGAGTAGATACTACCTTTAATTTAAGCCTGGTTCTTCCTTCTTCATCCAACATTTCCTCATCTTCAAATTCATCTTCATAGTACTGGGGATCGAATGGTCTAAAACAGAAACCCATACAAAAAGTTTGTAATTTGAAAACTGACTACAAGTGGCCATGACTACTATAGTATTTTCTCAAACAAGATTGCTATGAATACTCCTGGTGTATTCTATACAAATTTAGAAAGGATGTCACAAACCTACCAAGCTAGTCTGCCTAGCCCAGGTAATGATGTAGAATACACCAGAAGCTAATGATTTCAGCTAACAGTTGGACACACAGCAAACCAAAATATAAATAATTTAACAGCTAGTCAACAAGATGAGAACTAAGTTTTAACATTTATCACAAAAACAGTTTTGTGGTATATATAATTTTTTTTTAAATGACCAAAGTATACCTGCCATTAATCAATGTAATTTAACAAAGGAAATGTTTGATTGCATACTTTACTTGTCTCACCAGCTATACCTGTACCTTGGTAAGAGAATTAATTCATTAGTTGAAGTGAAGGTGCCCATAGGTATCAGCAATCATAATATGAGTGAATTTTATCTTCAGTCTGTGACAGAGAAAAGTGTGTCCAAAACTAGTACTTTAAGGGTCTGGATTACGCACTTAAGTCTCTAGAGTGGGAGTTTATTCTCCTGATTCAACGGCCAAATCAGCAGAATGCAAGCTAGAGGGAGTATGACCACACTTTGTATTTTCTGGCACTGCTTTACATAATGATGATGGTCAGAGACTCAAATTGGATGATAAGAAAGAAAGGATTCAAATCTAAATGACACAAAGAAAGCTAGCAATGAGTGAAAATTATAAAAAGCTAATTGTGATTAACTGAATGGGCAATGGGTTTTAATGTGGGCAAAAGTGAGATCATCCATTTACAGAGTACTTTCTAAATGCTGAAGACGAGGAGTACTGAAGGACCAAAAAGCTTTGGAAGGTGTACACAAAATTAAAATGTAACAACATAATGATACTAAAATAACCACGGAGGTAAAAGTTATGCTACTGCTATATGAATCCATGGTGAAACCACAGCTGGTGAATGAAGAGCAGTTCTGGGCACCTCAACTGAAAAAGGTATCTTGGCCTAGAATGAAATGCAGCACAGTTTCTTTTTACGGCATTAACCTGATTTACAAGGAGAGACTATAAAAATTAGAGTTTATTACCTGAAAGTAAGGAGATTAAAAGGTGATCTGGTCAAAGTTTTCAAGTTATTAAGGGCAGCAGAGTGGCACATAGAGAAAATGTATTCTTATGTTGGGGAGGGTGTCTGGGACTAGATAGTATAGCTATTAAAAATACCTTTCAGGAGATAAACTAAAAAACACTTATACATATAAAAGAGTAGTACAAGATTGAAATGCACTTCTGCAAAAGGAAACTGGTGCTAGATCAACAGTTTATTTCAAATCTAAGATTAGGTTAGTTGTACATTACCAACGTATTAAGGGATATGGGGCAAATCTGACAGAAGAAGATAGGCTGAAGATTGGCCATGATCTCAATGATTGGCACAAGAGGGACTTGAGGGGCTAACTGGACAAACCCTGCTCTTATGGACCATGTTATAGCATGGTCTCTCTGACAGTTTTGCTTGCCAATCAAGCCTGGAGCCAAACCAAAAGAACAGCTGGAAGACTGATCCAAATCATCAAAGGACAGAATAAATAAAGTGAAGATATTTGGGATTTTGCACTTAAAAGGAGGCAACTAAGACACAAGTCCTTCTTTACACAACATGTCGAATAGATTTCTGAATAGACTAGTGGGGGAAGCAAGTTCCTGAACAATGCATTTATGGATGTGCTGAGAGGGGGCAAACAGTTCTTTGTATCTCTGCTGTGAATTAATCAATGTGGCCTGTACAATCATACTAATATTCAAGATGTCGTCAACATATGGGTCTGAAGTACCTGGGCTCCACACTAAGAAAGTTAGGCAGTTTAACAAAATACAGGTCATTTCCTAAATCGGTGTTCACTTTTGGAATCTCTACTTCTATCCGAGTTTCTGGGATTGGTTCTTCTTCTTGATGTTCCTGATCCATGCCATACTCATCCTAAAGTAAAAAGTAAATCATTAAGCGGTAAAAGTAGAAGCAAACAAAATATCGATCAGACCCTTGGTTTAGTAGTTATACTGTTTGCCCCACGTCAGATGAATGCAGGACTTAAACTCCATTTCATAAGGTCCAAGAAAGGGGAGGCCAGAAATTCTGGGCAGACGTTCAGCCAAATATTCTTATCGGTGACATGTGAGTGGCCCAACCCCTTATCATACTGCTTCTGGAACTCCATAAATATCTGATGCTGTAAGGGACAGGCTTATCCTATTGTCTGGCATGAAAGTAGTTATAGCTATTGAAGCCTCATGAAGTGTTAATAAAGGTAGAGTAGCACAGTGGTTACATTACTGGACTAGTAATCCATAAATGTGGAGAAAGTGAGGTCTGCAGATGCTGGAGATCAGAGCTGGAAATGTGTTGCTGGAAAAGCGCAGCAGGTCAGGCAGCATCCAGGGAACAGGAGAATCGACGTTTCGGGCATAAGCCCTTCTTCAGGAATGGGGAAAGTTTGTCCAGCAGGCTAAGATAAAAGGTAGGGAGGAGGGACTTGGGGGAGGGGCATTGGAAATGTGATAGGTTGAAAGAGGTCAAGGTGAGGGTGATAGATCAGACTGGGGTGGGGGCGGAG
>NC_057745.1:14838400-14852838 GCF_004010195.1 Chiloscyllium plagiosum | reverse complement strand
GATGGATTTGACTGAGACAGGGTTGGGGGAGGGGAAATGAGGAAACTGGTGAAATCCGAGTTCATCCCTTGTGGTTGGAGGGTTCCTAGGTGGAAGATGAGGCGTTCTTCCTCCAACCGTCGTTTTGTTGTGGTCTGACGATGGAGGAGTCCAACGACCTGCATATCCTTGGTGGAGTGGGAGGGGGAGTTGAAGTGTTGAGCCACGGGGTGGTTGGGTTGGTTGGTCCGGGTGTCCCAGAGGTGGGTTGGGTTGGTTGGTCCGGGTGTCCCAGAGGAGTCAAATCCATCAAATTCAGCATCGCCTTCCTAACCTGAGATCTTCTTCCCGACCTCTCCGCCCCCACCCCAGTCTGACCTATCACCCTCACCTTGACCTCTTTCCACCTATCACATTTCCGACGCCCCTCCCCCAAGTCCCTCCTCCCTACCTTTTATCTTAGCCTGCTGGACAAACTTTCCCCATTCCTGAAGAAGGGCTTATGCCCGAAACGTCGATTCTCCTGTTCCCTGGATGCTGCCTGACCTGCTGCGCTTTTCCAGCAACACAATTCCAATCCATAAATGTGGGCTAACGATCCAAAGGAATGAATTCATTTTGTTCCAAGCAATTTAAATTTAATTATTTGTTGTTTACGTTCTGGAAAATAAAATGTAGTATCAGAAACTGTGGCCATGAAGCACTCCGAGTTCACTGATATCCTTTTGGGAAGGAAATCTATTAATTCCTGTATAAATAATCTGGCCTACTAATATCTTGCTTACTTTCCTTTCTATGCAATCCCCCAACCAGTTCTCCTTCAATGCAGTTATGCATTTCATTTTAAAGTTACAGAAGGTTTTAATCAAAGTAGACACAGAATGTTTCCACTTGTGGAGAATGGCGAAACCAGAGACCATAATTCTAAGATAGTCACCAAAAAAATCAATTTGGAAATTCAGAGGAAAGGTCTTTACTCTGGAATGCAGGCAATGTGAAACTTACTACAACAGACAGTAGCTGAGATGAACAGTTTTGATGCATTTGAGGAAAAGCAAGATATGTTTACATAGGAGAAGGCAATACGGAGCAATATGATAGATTTAAATGAGGGAGGTGTGAGGAAATTTGAATAGAGCACCGTATTGTGCATGTATTGATTAGACTAAATAAATAGCTTACTTCTGTGTTGTATATTCTGCATGATTCGATACATGATTTCAACGTTGCTTAGCCTAACTTTAAAACTCAAAATCTGAAAACCATTTAAATTAAATTTGAGGAAATTCAACTTAAAGTTCTCTAGTTTCTGCATCAGTGGCTGTGATGGAAAACCCGACTTACTGGAAATGTTTAACAAACACTTACAATTGGTTGGCCTGGAGTGGGAGGCTTTTCACCTTCGCTGTCAGACGAAATATCATCTGCACCTCCAAAGAGATCATCCCCTTCTATTTTATCTGCAGTACAGTTGAATATTTATGAAAATATTGCACAATGGTTTTTAGCTTATAACACCAACATAAAAGTATTATTTAGTTCTTAAAGTACCGACCATTTGTGAACATTTTCTTTAAAACAGAACGATACCTTTGTCTTTTACATCACTGTCAGAATCAGAATCTGAAGCAATTGCTTTCCTTGACTTTTGTCTAATGACATCATCTTCACTGTCACTGCCTCTTGCAGAAACTGAAATGGGAATTGAGAACAATATTAAAAAACAAGCATTTGATTTAGAAACTTATTGATATTGATTCTCACCTTCCTTATACTGTCATGGAAGTTCAATGTAGAAGCAATAACAAGAGCAGGACCACTCACTATCAAATTCACAGAGCGATTCTTCCAAAACGTGAGATTGCACATATTAAAACTATGAACAGTTTTGAAAAAAAAATTGATTAATGTATCTAGTGTTCCATTTGGAATGAAAGATACAGAATTTTTCCATTAGGTGCATTCTAATAAACTGAGATTATCTCAATTTTAAAAAATTCTTTCATGTGATGCAATCATCACTGGCTGGGTCACCATTTACTGCCATTCCCTAACTGACCTTGAGGAGGTAGTGCTATAGGTACATTCACAGCGCTGCTAAGAAGGGAGTTTCAGAATTTTGACTCAGCAACAGTGGCGGGTGATACAGTTCCAAGTCAGGATGCTGTATGGCTTGGCAACAGAGGTAACTGTGATGTTTCACTTCCAATGTTTGAGCTGATGCTGGATGGTCCATTCAGTTTTGCTCCTTTTGCACTCTCATGGTTTGATGTGATTGATTAGTATGCCAGGTTAATTCAGGGGCCATTTATGTGTCAACCACATACTATCAATCTGGTGTCACATGTCACTCTGACCAGGTACGGACAGCAGATTTCCTTCCCCAAAGGACATTAACAAACCAGATAGACTTTTTGTTTGTGACAACTGACAATGGTTCATGGTCACTGTTACTGAGTCTGGCTTTTCATTAACTAATTGAATTTTAGAACACAGCCACCACGGATGATTAGAACCTGTGCCCAAAAACTTTAAACTTGTTCATTCAGGGTAATTACCACCACACCACTGCCTCCCTTTAAATACAAGTACTGGCTCTTGGACTTCCACATGCAGGTTCGCTATTTTATTTATCCTCAGGAATCTCTGATGGATGCATTTAGAATGACAAGTCAAATGGCACTATCACGATACAACATTCTCTTAAAAAGACAGAAAGAAATTTAAACTCAATGTTTCTGAGATCACACAATTACAAATGGGAGTAATTAAGTAATATGCTTGGTTTTGGCTAAAACCTAGGAAGTCTCAAATCTTCTTTTGCAAAAGTGGAACATCACCTGAAGCCACAGATGGAAAGTGGAAAGCAGCATACAACAAAACCGTTGCTTCTGTTGACTGTCAATATGCCGAACAAACATGACTCAAAGTTCTTTCTGAAAAGTCAGGTTAAGTTGGACGGTACCGATGGTTCAACAAACCTGCCCAATGGATACCTGAGTGACCTAGGCCTGAAGTACATCAAGTTCATTCCTGATTTACACCAACTAATTTACCTGATTTATGCTCCTGCTCATCATCTGAAAGGTGCTGTTCCTCATCTGAATGATGCGATTTTTCCTCTTCATCTGATTGGTCACTTCTGGACTCTCTCTCCCATTTCTCATTCTCAGAATGCACTTCCTTTCCAGACAGCTCAGCATCCGATTGGTTACTGGCAGCATCGGAGTGGGAATGATTACTGGCAACATCAGATCGGGAATGGGCGCTGCCAGCATCTGAGTGAACGACGCCTGCTTCCGACTGGGATCGTACACTGCCGCCATCAGATTGCATGCTACCAGCATCCGAATGGACACTGCCAGCGTCAGAACAGGAACTACCAGCATCTGAGTGTGCACTTGCAGCGTCAGAGTGCACACTGCCAGCATCAGATTGTGCACTGCCATCATCAGAGCCCACACTGCCTGCATCAGAATGCATGCTGCCCGCATCAGAACGATTGTCGTCATCATCATTGTCAAACTGTTGTTCTTCAGAGCCACTTTGTTGTTCTGTCTCTGAATGCTGAACATCATCTTGATCAGAGTGCCCAGAAACGATGGACTGGTTATCAGATCTGTCATCGCTCCCACTGTGCCTTGACTGCTCTTCATCTTCACTGTCCTCGCCAAATAACTCTTTATTGCTAGGCTTTGCATTCTCTCTCCCATCTTCATCTTCATTCCCATCATCCCTTTCGCTCTCACTTCCTGAAGGATTGCTTTCTGATGCTGCTTGTTCCACCTCTGACTCAGAGCCTGATGCAGATCCAGAGTCAAAATCTGTGGAACAAACAAATCAATGTGATGAATCTAGTTTAGTGTCCATCCTTGTTCCATACTCACATTAAAGAAATTGTGACATTAATATGTTAGTATTTCAATAAAACTGCATGTAAAACTATGAAGCAGCAGAACAAATGGGCAGGCTATCTGGGACTTGTCATTGTTTTCATATGTTCTTAAAACCTGGAAGCATAAATCACAAACAATACAGCCTCAACACATCTGGAGAAGCACCATACAAGAATGACAAGCATTTCCATCATTGTACAAGCCAAAAATTTCACAAAACACACAAAGTCCTTCCACATCCTCAACATAAAGAAACTGTGCCCCCACTGTGTAAATACTTTAGATTAAAATAGATAGGCTGAATTATTTTCAACACTACCCCTTCCCCACAGGTAACTTGTTAGTAGGTACAACAAAACTAAATCCTTTACATCCATTCATTTATCCTCAACTGGCAATGGGAAAATGTTCAGAAGAGTTGGACCACACCATAATATTAAAAGACTAAAATAGAGACATCAACTGATTAACACTATAACAATGAAGAATGTTAAAACAAGATGAGAAAGTCTCTCCAAAAAGGCTGCTGGCATAAAAGCCACAGTGTCAGCAGACTCCTAGGAAAAAAACCCTTGACCCCGGCCTCCTGGCTCAGAGGTAAACACACTACTGCTATGCTACTCTACCATTCTATTAGCCTTAAAAAAATCAACCTTATAGTTGAATTCAAGCACAAGATATTACTGGAAAATATCAGTGAACTGATTGGATTTTATCAATACAGCAGCATTTATGGCAGGTTTGCCTGCTACTAGCTTGAAAACAATCAAATTAGTTGAATTCAGTTTTGGAATGATAGTAAGATTTGAAAACATGGTCTCTAGGAAGTTGAAAAGTGTGGCGCTGGAAAAGCACAGCAAGTCAGGCAGCATCCAAGGAGCAGAAGGGTCAAAATTTCAAGCATAAGCCCTTCATGATGTCCTCACTTTCTCTCTAGATAGTCAACCTATTACTACAATTATTCAGCAGCTGTGCCCATGTCACCTTTTAATTCTCACTCAGTTCTTCTGCTCTCAATTTAACAGGAAAATTGGATATTTTTGATTGGATGGGTGGGGGGGGATGGCTTTTTGCACTTCACCATAAAAATATTACAAAGTCTAGGAACGCACAGTCCAAATCTGTATGTTAGCCCACATTTAATGAATAGCTTGCAGAATAGAAGAGACTATCCTTTTGTAAAATGTATGATGAACACAGAGCTACTTTTGTTACAGATCTTTAACACAAATCAAGAGGTGGCATGGTGGCTCAGTGGTGAGCACTGCTGCCTCACAGCACCAGGGACCCGGGTTCAATTCCAGCCTCAGGGTGACTCTCTGTCTGCGTGGAGTTTGCACATTCTCCCCGTGTCTATGTGGGTTTCCTCCGGGTGCTGTGTTGTGGGGGTAGAGTGAGGGGGGGTCAGGGTGGTGTGGACTCGATGGGCTGAATGACCTGTATCCACATTGCAGGGATTCTATAGATACATTGCGTGTTAGCCTTACAGCTGATGGCCGGCCCTGCTGCCTGCAAACCCCATCCAGATGGGAATAAGATGTGTCCAGTGGAAATGGGCAGCAGCTGGACCACGGGTTAATGATAAAACTCCAACTTTCGTCGCTCTTTTTGATTCTGTTGACAACTGAGATCGGATCAGATTGAGTCACTTCAGCGAGAGGGAGATTCTGGGCGAATGGTCCCAGGTTCCTGCGGAGATTCAGATCCAAACAGGGCCCCAATCAGCAAAGAGACAACAAACTGGTGTCCACACGTCTCCATCAGGAACCTGAGAGCATCACCAGGGGAATATAAACCTCTTCAGTTCGGGGCTGGTTACACACCCCGCTCTTCAGACACATTCCCCCGGGTTGCTGTTACCTTTCTGATCGGCCTCACTCTCCGCATCACTCCCAAACAGATCCGACATATCCGCCATCTTGCCCAGTCGCAAAGACAGCGGCTGTCACAAATGGCGGCATCACTTTACGACATCCGTCGCGCGGCAACGCGTGAGTTAGCCAACCTGTGCGCAGGAAGGAGAAGTGGTTCGGGAAACCTCCCAGCCGCCGGATGGCGCTGCCGGCAGAGTTCCCCTCCCAGCCGCCAGGGGCACTGCAGGGAGTTTCTCCTCCCAGCCGCCGGGCGGCGTTGCGGGCAGATTTCCTTCCCAGCCACCGGGACGTGGGGGGCTGGAGGCAGATTCTCCTCCCACCCGCCGTGGGGCGCTGCAGGCAGATTTCCCCTCCCAGTCATAGGGGACATTGAGGGCACTGCAGGGGCGAAGGAGGCTAATTCCCCTCCCAGCCATAGGTGGCTCTTCAGGCAGATTCTCCTCCCACCTAAAAGGGACACTATAAACAGATACCGCTCCCATCCACTGGGAGATGCTGCAGGCAGATTCTCCTCCCAGCCACAAGGGACACTGCAGACAGATACTGCACTGCAGGCAGATTCTCCTCCCAGCCACAGCGGGGGCGAAGGAGGCTAATTCCCCTCCCAGCCATCGGGGACTCTTCAGGCAGATTCTCCTCCCACCTCCAAGGGACACTGCAGACAGAAACCGCTCCCATTCACTGGGAGATGCTGAAGGCAGATTTCCCCTCCCAGCCAACAGGGGTCACTGCAGGCAAATATCGCTCCCATCCACAGGGAGATGGTGCAGGCAGATTTCCCCTCCCAGCCACAAGAGACACTACAGACAGATACTGCTTCCATCCACAGGGAGATGGTCCAGACAGATTCTCCTCCCAGCCACAAGGGACACTGCAGACAGAAACTGCTCCAATCCACAGGGAGATGATGCAGGCAGATTTCCTCTCCCAGCCAACAGGGTCACTGCAGGCAAATTCCTATTCCCAGCCACAGTGGCTCTTTTGTGCAGATTCTCCTCCCAGCCACAGGGGGATGTTGCAGACATATGTCTCTCCTTCCAGCACCACTAATCCAGAATTTGGTTTCCAGCATCTGCAGTCATTGTTTTTACCTATATGTCTCTCCTAGCCATAGGAGGCATTGCAAGCAGATTGAGGGGGAGGGGGAAGAGGGGGAGGTGCTGCATGCAGATTCCCCTCCTAGCCACAGATGTACTGTAGGTAAGATTACTTCACCTTCCAGAGAGATACTTTATGCTCATTAATGGCCCTTATTCAGCCATCATTGTTGTTCACATAGTAGTGGATGGAGGAGAAGGTACCTCACAAGGCAATAAACAATATCTACCACGTGCTTGTGGCCTCCTGAGAAGAATAATCCTCATTCTGAAGTATTCAGTGCCTTTTTGGGAAGCAGATGTTAGCAGGTGGAGTCCTCGGAAAATGTGAGGACTGCAGATGTTGGAGTTCAGAGTCAAAAAGTGTGGTGCTGGAAAAGCACGGCCGCTCAGTCAGCATCCGAGGAGCAGGAGAATTGATATTTCAAGCATAAGCTCTTCATCAGGAATGAGGGGGGTGAAGCATAAGCTCTTCATGATGAAGAACTTATGCTCGAAATATTGTTTTTCCTGCACCTTGGATGTTGCCTGACTGGCTGTGCTTCTCCAGCACCACACTGTTCAACTCTGATCTCCACCATCTGCAGTGCTCACTTTCTCCCAATGCATTAGTTCAGCAGGCCTTCTCAGTAGGAGGCAATATAGATTTCTTGTCAGCAGTCTGGCCAGAATGTGGGATTTTCATGACCTGGAATAAACAATACCATAGACATTACAGTACTGATGAGGTCATTTGAAATTGGTAATTTTACTTGTGTACTTGATTAGCAGAATCTTAATGCTTGCATTTTTTCTTGCTATAATTTTATTGTCATGTACTGTGCTGTGTTGAGGGATACCATACAACCAGACCTTTGCCACTCAAATACCATGCAAAGCAGGACAAAAACTGCAAAAAGTTACAAATGTAACATGTTTAAAAGTATAAAATAAGAACAGCAAATGGTGGAGAAACTCAGCAGGTCTGGAAGCATCTGTGTAAAATGAAACAGAGTTAATTATTCATTTATGTAATGTGGGCATTGCTGGCTGGGTCAACATTTATTGTCCGTCCCTAGTTTAACAACCAGAATTTCTCAGCTCCCATCAGTTATGAAGAAGTCATATTGGACACAAACCATTGACTCTGTTTCTTTATATACAGATGGCAGACCTGCTGAGCTTCTGCAGCATTTTCTGTTTTCATTTCAGATTTCCAACATCCACAGTATTTTGTTTTTGTTTGTGGTTTAAATAAAGTATTGCACCAGGGAAAGAACTAAAGGATTTGTCAGTATTACAGCCAGTGTTTGGCTGTCTGGCATACTATTGAGACACAGTATACATATCTATGATACGTATCACTATGATACATATGATACATATCACATGATCTAACACCCCTTGCAGAGTTGTGGCAAGACAAAACCACAGTAAGATGTGTTAATGCTTCTCTTGCATCAGCAGAGTCTCTAAATACTCTTTAGCCATGCAACAGGGCCAAGACTCACATAGCAGAAAAGCAGGAGAGATTAAATGACAACAAGGATGATGATGCAAGCAAAAGAAGATGATAATGGACATGCAAAGAAATAAAAGTTAGATGGATGTGTGGTGTAAATGGGAATAACAGAATCATTACTAAAATGGCTGATGAAACAAAAGGGACCAAAGTAATAACGTTTTTACCAATTGGATTAAGCCTGTATTCATTGTTCACTGTTCAATTTTAATAACCAGAATAAATTTACACTTGCAGGTTGATTTCCCCTGATTGCATTACCATCTAATTCAGTCTAGTTGCATGTTGTATCAAAGTGAGAGAGATGGGAGACAAAAGCATTAAATACGTTGTGAAAAGTTTCTTAAAGTTCTAGTCAGAGCAGTAACGTATTTCTCTGCTAATCGCAGGTAGATAGGATAGTGAAGAAGGTGTTTGGTATGATTTCTTTTATTGGTCAGAGTATTGAGTACAGGAGGTGGGAGGTCATGTTACGGCTGTACAGGACATTGGTTAGGCCACTGTTGGAATATTGCGTGCAATTCTGGTCTCCTTCCTATTGGAAAGATGTTGTGAAACTTGAAAGGGTTCAGAAAAGATTTACAAGGATGTTGCCAGGGTTGGAGGATTTGAGCGATAGAGAGAAGTTGAACAGGCTGGGGCTGTTTTCCCTGGAGCTTAGGAGGCTGAGGGGTGACCTTTTGAAGGTTCACAAAATAATGAGGGGCATGGATAGGATAAATAGACAAAGTCTTTTCCCGGGGTCAGGGAGTCCAGAACTAGAGGGTATAGGTTTAGGGTGAGAGGGGAAAGATATAAAAGAGACCTAAGGGGCAACTTTTTCACACAGAGGGTGTATGGAATGAGCTGCCAGAGGAAGTGGTGGAGTCTGGTACAACTGCAACATTTACAAGGCATTTGGATGAGTATATGAATAGGAAGGGTTTGGAGGGATATGGCAGGTGGGACTAAATTGGGTTGGGATATCTGGTCGACATGTACGGGTTGGACCGAAGTGTCTGTTTCCATGCTGTACATCTCTATGACTATATGTGGAGGTGCTGGTGTTGGACTGGAGTGAACAAAAGCTTGTGATTTCAAATAAACCTGTTGGACTTTCACCCGACGTTGTCTGACTTCTAACCTCATTAATGTTGTCAAACAGAGACTGCCCATATAACAAGTCTCTGCAGAAATCATTGTCAGGATTCTTGGAAAGGTGCTGCATCACAGTTCAAAACAGAACATAGCACAACAGATAATGGCCTGTTAATAAAGACCTCCGTGAGTTTAAATGCTTGGTTATAATTCTATTATGATTGGATTTAACTTAACATTTTATTTTCAGACTTGGAATCAAACACTAAATTTTATCTTGCAGTCCAAACTATAAACAAGAGGTCCTTAAGAAGATAACCAGTCTCATTGGCAGTTGTGTGTCCTATCTGTATTAATACTAGAAAGCGCTGAAATCTGAAAAGATAGAAGTGGCATCTGCTACTTCTACTGATCTGAACAGCATTAAGAAAATAACCCAAATATATCTCAACTGAACTTGAAGCTCAATCCAAAACAACAATTCAAATTGCAGCACGGTGACTCAGTAGTTAGCACTACTGCCTCACAGCACCAGGGGCCTGTATTTGATTCCCACTACGGGTGACTGTCTGTGTGGAGTTTGCACATTCTCCCTGTGTCCGCGTGGGTTTCCTCCCACAATCCAAAGTTATGCAGCTTAGGTGAATTGGCCATGGTAAACTGTGCATAGTGTTAGGTGCATTAGTCAGCAGTAAATATAGGGTAAGGGAATGGGTATGGGTGGGCTTCTCTTCAGAGGGTCGGTGAGGACTTGTTGGGTCAAATGGCCTGTTTCCAATCTGTAGGGGAATTAATCTAATACTACAGAAAATATTTCTCCCTAATGGAATCGCTTTGGCTAATCTTTATATGTCAGCGTTCTCACTGAAAAAGAGTTTGCAATCCAATGTTATGCAGAGGTAGAAGAATAAAATGAATCTTTATTTTGTAATGTTTTATTTAATATTGATAGACCTGCGAACTGTAGTATGGTCATGCTAATTTACAAAGCTATATGCATTGCTGTTCATGATAAAGGTTGCCACTGTCATCATCTTTAAATGTAGGAGACTGCGCTTGAGAATGTAACTTTTAAAAAAAGTTTGTGATTTACATATGAAAGAACTGAAACCAACATGGTCATTCTAAAAGAGAGACTTAACAAACAATCCGGTCTTTTTCAATCTATAATTTCAGCTACATCACGCTGTAAACGTTTGCTATAAATTCTGAGTCTTACAATCTTATCCTCCACAATCACCTGATGAAGGAGCAGCGTTCCAAAAGCTAGTGCTTCCAAATAAACCTGTCAGACTATAACCTGGTGTTGTGTGATTTTTAACTTAATTCATACTGGAAACAAGTTTTAAAGAAGGTTTTTAAAAGTCTGTTTTTTTTTTACATACACAATAATAGAAGAATGTGGTGAGCCTGGTGAAAGCAGACTTGTGTCTAAACTAATTAAATATTTAACCACTGGATAAAAGCAAATTATTGCGGATGCTGGAATCTGAAACCAAAAGAGAAAATGCTGGAAAATCTCAGCAGGTCTGGCAGCATCTGTAAGGAGAGAAAAGAGCTGACGTTTCAAGTCTAACTGACCCTTTGACAAAGTTAGACTCGAAACATCAGCTCTTTTCTCTCCTTACAGATGCTGCCAGACCTGCTAAGATTTTCCAGCATTTTCTCTTTTGGTTAAATATTTAACCATTTGGTTCTGAAAAAGCCTGTTGGAAATGTGACCCCAAAATTGGCTGTCATTCAAATTTACTTGCCTCATATCACTAGAGTTATATAATAGAGTTATATAATAGAGCAAAATGTTCTTTACTGGAAGGGATAATCTAACATACATTAGTTTACCAGCCCAGATTGTGCTTCCTGCTAACCAACCATCCAGAAACTACCTCTAATAAATTGGAACACTCTCCTAAATATGATATCAAAACTGCACGTAATGCTCCAGATATGGTCTCACCAATGTTCTATTCAACTGTAATTAAACTTGAAAGGGTGCAGAAAGATTTACAAGGCTGTTTCTGGAGTTGGAAGTTTTAAGTTATAGGAAAAGTAAATATTTAAAAACTTAGCTTTCTGGCAAACTAATGACAAATATGTAATTTGGTTATTTTCAGTTATTTCTTACTTTAATTATTTGTGAAATATAAGTTTATGGAAGATTGTCAAATGTGGAGTATTGTGTTCCTGTGGCATACACTGAATGTTTACCGGTGAGGCCACTGTCTTTGGTTCAGGGGCCTAAATACAGAAACTGCCCCGTGGTATGCGATTTCAATCCATGCCTTTGGTCTGACCTCATTAATGTGTTGCTGCTGGGCTGCTTGAGCTAGACACCACCACAGAGGCAGTTGACCAGTTCCATGAAAGCTATGTTAGTCAGTTCAGACACTGGCAGTTATGATGAACAATGTCTGTATGTGTATGTGCGTGGTGCAATTTGGCATTCCCAGCTCCATTACAGGTAATTCTGCTTTAATACGCGTTTCGTTAAAGTGAATTCGCTGTAACGTGATTGATGAAATGGGGACACTTTCTAAAGCGCAAACTTTTGAAATGTGTGTTGGCTGTAAGATGATTACATTGCCAATGCTTTAAGTGCGATTTTTGTCTAATGTGGGGCTGCACAAGAACGCAACCATTGTGTTAAAGAAGAACTACCTGTATAATGCAAATAAATAATTATCTTCAAAACTACTATTTTGGCTGCTAGGTGTCTGAAGAGCACAGTCACACATAACCAAATAAGAGCCCAGCAAGTGATAGGCAGCCTCTTTGCAGATGCAAAGAGGTGAAGTCCTGTTTCAAGGGGGCTTTTTTTTATTCATTCATTGGTCATGAGGGTTGCTGGCTGGCCAGCTTTATTGCCTGTTCCCTAGTTGCCCTTGAGAAGGTTGCAGTGAATTGCCTTCTTGAAGTGCTGCAGTTCATCTGTCAGTAGACCCACAATGCCCTTGGAGGGAATTCCAGGATTGTGATTGAGTGACAGTGAAGAAACGGCTATATATTTCCATGATATCCTGGATGATTATGGAGGATCCGTTCCTGATACAATGGGGGATGTGTTTATTGAATGGAATGAGCATGTGCAAGCTGCCTGCTGTATTTGACCCTTGCCTTTTAAACAGGTTCAGTGCAAACCAATTTGAGGTCAGTGAGATTTCAATGTGAATTGAGGATTTGCAAAGTTAAGGTGATTTATCTTCTCTCACAATGGGAAAAGATTGGAAAACCAGAAGGAAATTCAATTTACTTTGACTGTTTTCACGGGGCTCACATCAAATAATGGCACTTGTGTGTGTGTTTTTGGGGAGAACTAAAAAGCACTGAGTATGGGCACCAGTTTTAGTCAGTGCTAATATTGTTCTCTGCACATTTTTGACTTTGCCCATCATAATTGCTAGGCAACTATTTTCTAAAGCTGTTGATAAGTTGCAGTCAAGTCTCAACATCCTGAAAGCAAGAGAGCCACTTACAGCATGAGTTCACCAATTGAAGTGTTGCCAATTTAAAAATTTTGCAACAAACAAATAAAAGTGACTTTCAGGAAATGTGACGTAATCCAACATACCACAAGGTTTGGCATTAAAGTTTGTAAAATTTAATTAAAATTTAACAGTGACTACAACAAGTGCACCCCCTTTGGAGTGGTGGGGTCATAAGACACTGTGCAGGGACACAAACATCAAATTGTTAGGAAAAGAACTACAGGAAACCAAATGTATTCCTCAGGGACACCACTGTTTTCACAGAAAACTGTCCTCAAATTTTATAAGTGGCAAAGTAGTGAGAGGTGTTGGAATGAACAATTCCTCAGTAAGACAGTAAAGAGGACTAAAGCATAGGGTGGAGGAAAGCTACACGCAAGGTAATATACCAGAGATTGACTGATGTATTGGGAGCAGAGAGACAGAACCATAGAAATGATACAGCAGAAGGTGGCCATTTGGCCCATCCCACGCATGCCATATCTCTGCCATTGCTCTTTCTAATTCCATCATCATGCACACGGCCCGTCGCCCTGCAGTCTACAGCACTTAACATGCAGATCCAGGTACATTTAAAGGTGTTTAGGGTCTCTGCCTCCTCCACCACCAAGTCAGGTAGCAAATTCCAGACACCCACAATCCTCTGCATGAAAAAGTTTTTCCTCGCGTCCTTTCTAATCCTTCTGCCTCTTAGCTTGACTCTATGACTCCTGGCATTTGAACTCTCTGAGGAGAAAGTGAGGTCTGCAGATGCTGGAGATCAGAGCTGGAAATGTGTTGCTGGAAAAGCGCAGCAGGTCAGGCAGCATCCAGGGAACAGGAGAATCGACGTTTCGGGCATTAGCCCTTCTTCAGGAATGAGGAAAGTTTGTCCAGCAGGCTAAGATAAAAGATAGGGAGGAGGGACTTGGGGGAGGGGCGTCGGAAATGTGATAGGTGGAAAAAGGTCAAGGTGAGGGTGATAGGACAGGCGGGGGCGGGGGCGGAGAGGTCGGGATGAAGATTGCAGGTTAGGAAATGGACCCACCACCAAGGAACTAACCTCCATGTACAGCGCATCATCCGCCTCCATTTCCGCCACCTCCAAACGGACCCCACCACCAAGGATATATTTCCCTCCCCTCCCCTATCAGCATTCCGTAAAGACCACTCCCTCCGTGACTCCCTCGTCAGATCCACACCCCCCACCAACCCAACCTCCACTCCCGGCACCTTCCCCTGCAACCGCAGGAGGTGCAAGACTTGCGCCCACACCTCCCCCCTCACCTCCCTCCAAGGCCCCAAAGGAAACTTCCATACCCGCCACAGATTCACCTGCACCTCCACACACATCATCTACTGCATCCTCTGCACCCGATGTGGCCTCCTCTATATTGGGGAGACAGGCCAGCTACTTGCGGAGCGTTTCAGAGAACACCTCTGGGACACCCGGACCAACCAACCCAACCACCCTGTGGCCCAACACTTCAACTCCCCCTCCCACTCCACCAAGGATATGCAGGTCTTTGGACTCCTCCATCGCCAAACCA
>NC_057745.1:14826555-14836975 GCF_004010195.1 Chiloscyllium plagiosum | reverse complement strand
CCAGTCTGACCTATCACCCTCACCTTGACCTCTTTCCACCTATCACATTTCCGACGCTCCTCCCCCAAGTCCCTCCTCCCTACCTTTTATCTTAGCCTGCTGGACAAACTTTCCTCATTCCTGAAGAAGGGCTTATGCCCGAAACGTCGATTCTCCTGTTCCCTGGATGCTGCCTGACCTGCTGCGCTTTTCCAGCAACACATTTGAACTCTCTGCCAAGGAAAGCACGTTCCTCCTGTCCACATTATCACTACCCCTCACAAATATTGTCATGTGTCAGCCTTCTCTGTTCCAAGGAAAGCAACCCCAATCTCTCCAATCTCTCGTCATAGCTACAATGCTTCAGCCACTGCAAAATTATCATAGATCTCTCCAGAACAACTATGTCCTTTCTGTAATGTGGTGACAGGTGTGGCCCCACCAGTGTCTTGTACAGTTTCATCATTATATCCTTACTTTTATATTCTGTAGGAGAAAGTGAGGTCTGCAGATGCTGGAGATCAGAGCTGAAAATGTGTTCTTGAAAAACGCAGCAGGTCAGGCAGCATCCAGGGAACAGGAGAATCGACGTTTCGGGCATAAGCCCTTCTTCGATTCTCCTGTTCCCTGGATGCTGCCTGACCTGCTGCGCTTTTCCAGCAACACATTTTCAGCTTTTATATTCTGTACCTCTGCTAATGAAGGAGAGCATTCCATATGCCTTTTTTACAATGTTATCTACCTGTTCTGCTACCATTAGGGTCCTTTGCACTCATCCACCAAGATCTCTCACTTCATCCAACCCTCTCAGTATATTCCAGTTTACTGTGTATACCCTTTTATTGTTTGACCTGCCTAAATGCGTATCCCCATACTTATAGAATTGAACTCCAACTTTCCTGCCCATTCCACCAACCCATCTATATTATTTTGGAGCTTTCAGCTCCAATTATGCCCCCCGCCCCTCCCCCCCAAGTTCAAATCCAATTCGTTAATTTATAAAGCAAACAGCAGGGGTCCCAAAACTTAGCCCTGTGCTACACTACTTGAAACAGTAGAAAATAGAAGAACAGATGCAGTGTTCTTCTATTCTGGCACGGTTTTAGTCTCAGAACTAAAACCGTGCCAGAATTTGCATATTCTGGATTTCAGCATGGGAACTTTGGGCCATGGGCAGTCCAGGTAAAACCAGATGGGATCAAAAGTCACTTGAAGTGTGGGAGAGAGGGGCACACATAGTGGTGAAGCCAATATTATTCTGGAGTCCCACTACTCCAACACAGGGTTTAGCAAATCGACCAAGTACAAGTTTTTAAAACAAATTTGCTCAATTAAAATAGATGAATGAACAATGATACGAGTTTTCCATTTTCAGACACCACCAGCTTTCTCACTGTTGGATTTGAAGTACTCTATCTATATACTCAAGTGCAGTCAAATTACGCATATGCAAATACAAAGCTAAGAATATAGAAATGGGATATAATATAAAATCAGAAAATGCACACACCCACAGGGAAGCACAGTAAGATATAGAAACAGAAAGGTAAAGATGTTCCCATTCTACAGCAATTCCTGTATTTGAAAGGAAAATTGTGTTCACCTATATTACTATCATTGTACTTTGAAAGTAGTTCATTGTGTGACATCTTTGTGATACAGGGGAGTTGCTGGATGGTTGTAGCATGAATCATAGAATCATACAGTACAGTAGAGGCCCCTTGGCCTCTACTGTACTGCCAAAAATACACTACTATTTACACTCGTCCCATTTTCCATACTAGACCCATAGCCTTATAACACTTCAAGTGCTCATCCTCGTACTTTTTAAAGGTTGTGAGTTTTCCCACCCCTACTACTGTCCCAGGCAGTGCATTCCAGACCACCACCACCCTCTGGGTGAAAAGGTCTTCTACTAAGTGTGGTATTGAATGATGTCAATGGCAAAGATTCAATCCTTGTACTAGCTCTAGTGCTTCCTCACCTTACCCCACACTTGTAGAATGATGCCCCTCAAGCTGTACCAATTTTTTTCCCTCTATTAGATGCCTATTTGTGGACAATGGCTAATAATCAAACAGTGATTATGGACTGGTTGGGCTGTAGGGTCTATTTCTGACTCTATGACTCTATATAGTAAGAATCAGGGAACAGTATAACCCCCCCCCCCCCCCCCCACCACCAATAAATGCAGCTTTAAAGAACTAAGTTTTGATTGCTTTTATAAAGAACATGTACAAATATAATGAGTTGAATGACCTCAATCAATGGCTCAAATGACCCAGAGGAGCTGGTGGCATGGTGGTAATGTGACTGGACTAATAATTCACAATTCTAGGCTCATGTTCAAGGGATGTAGGTTTGAATGGCAGCTGATAGAATTTAAATTCAAGCAATGAAAAAGAGACCAGGACTCAAAAGCTAGACTCAGTAAGGGGCGACCATAAAACTCTTGTTGATTGTCATAAAAACCCAGCTGATTCACTGATGCTTTTTGAGAGAATGAAATTCGCCGTGATTTCAGACACAATTTATAACGTTGTTGACTCTTAACTCAGAAATATTCTAGTAAACACCTCAGTTCAAGGGCAAGTAGGAATGGGGAACAAATGATAGCCTTGCCAGTGACACTCACATCCCAGGAAAGCACACCTATCTGAATTTCTGCTTTACCAGTCGGTAACTGACAGGATTGTGCTGTGTGTTGAAATGTGACCTACAGATAAGTGCCAACAAATGGGTCATGATGGTTACCTCTGCCCTGAACCTTTATGCTTTGGGTTCTTTCAAAATTAATCAGCCAAATCAATCAAGCTGCAATGCAGACACATAATTTTCTTGCTGGAAACCTAGCTGCAAAATGAGAGGGACCTCGAAATTTTTCAAATTGCAGGATTCTCCAAGGCATAGGCTGTTTGCACTTCATCCTTCTGCTCTCATAAAGATACTCCAATATTTTCAGTTAAAGGAAATGTAAACCTCCATTAACACAGCACCTGTACTTACATTCCTGAAAATTATGGCATTAAGTGAAATGTATTATTTGAAACACATACTTCCAGAGGAACACATTTAAAAGTTTGAATAATGTTCCCAGAAAGTCAAAGAAGGGCAGAAAAGAAGCACAAATATAAAACATAAGCAAAAAGATTATGTTACAATTTATTTCCTCATATACAAGATTGAGTATCAGGAGGTGGAAGACAATGGACAGTTTTTCAAAAATTTGCCCAGTCTTTATTCAGACAGGCAATACCAAAGATGAGCTGAACAAACAGGAAACTTGCTCAGGAATACTGAATGGTAGCATGGAGCATTTTGTCTTTGCTGTTGGGAGTCGGGTAAGAGTCACATTATGGTGAATGAGCTGCTCATTATTGGAGGGTTGCAGTGGTTGAGGGGTGGACAGGTTGAGGCAGTCTATGTCATGGCAGCAATTGGAAATGAAAAAATTGAGGGCGGGTAACAGGCCCGCACAGGGTGCCCTCGTGGAGGGGGTGTGTTGGAGGCACGAGAAGGGGACTTCAGAGGGTGGCAGGAGTCTTGATGGAAGAAGTAAGCACGGAGGCGAAGGCGGCAGAAGAAATGCTCAATGTCACAACCCGTGTCAAACGCATGGATCCGGGGGCATAGTGGGATGAAGGTGAGGCCTTTACTGAGGACTGATCATTCATCCTCAGTGAGGGGGAGGTCTGGGGTGATTCTAAAAATGCAACAGTGCTGGGAGCTAGAACCTGTTGTGGGGCTGGAGCTGGGAGTGGGGGTGGAGACTGTCACTGGAATGGTTGTGGTTTTTGGATCATGAGTGATGTCATCGACAGAAGTTACATGGGGGCTGGGGGGCCAAAGTGGGGCCTTTGGTGGTATCCATGGGGGCAGAAGTGACATGACGCGTGGCATTGGCGATGTCATTGGCTGAGTTCCAGTGAGTGTCCTGATGAAGGGCTTATGCCCGAAACATTGAACTCTCCTGCTCCTCGGATGCTGCCTAACTGGTTGCGCTTTTCCAGCACCATGCTCTTTGGCTCTGATACCAGCATCTGCAGTCCTCACTTTCTCCCAGCTCCTTATTGGAATAATGGATAGTCAAATACAAACTGTGTTATAAGGCTCCATGTGCAGTGGACCGGTCCCTACCTTTGAGATGGGAGGCCTGGATTCAAGTCCCACCTCCTCTAGAGGTGTGTCATAACATGTCTGAACAAATTGGTTAGAAATGACCTAAAAACCATGTTATAATGGAACTTCTTAATTGAGGGTTACCTGTGTGATATTTTTGTGTGAAATTTTCTTTGAAGAAAGCATATCATCCTTCAAATATCAGTGTGCTATGTTTGTTTAATGCTGACCATCACTTCCACTTTTGTCTTATCATGCTTCTTGGTATTAACTATAAACCAATTTTGTCCACGCAAAGCTCTGTCTGGTGAACATATGACTCCCATTTGGGCTTCAGCTGGGTTTTTGTTTGGGTTGTAGCAAAAGTCATCAGTTATGCATTTACCCTAAAACATTGTGGAATGTTGTTCAAAATATTCAGCAAACATTAGGTGTGTCTTTTATAAACCTCTGTGTTTTTATATTCATATCTTGTCATCAGTTGTTTAAATACATTAAAGTAGTGAATGACAGAGACGTATAAAACAAGGAGAACACTATTTATTAAATGGAGAGTAGGGAGCACTTGTGTTATCTTTCATTGACACTATGACTAGTTTCTAGAAAAAATACTTTTGACCTAATCAACTTCTCTTTTGGTTTTATATGCTGTCTCTTTATACTAAGTTTCCTCCTTCCTTTTGAGTCATTAAAATGAGTCATTCTTACATCCTTTCAAAATCCTTAAATATACAAAGTACTTTATCAGATCTCTCACAAGATCCTAAAGTTTCACAATAGAATATTGTTACATTAACAAATGGTGTATCTACACAATAGTGAGATGAATGCCCTGTTCAACTGTTTTTATGATATTGGTTGAGATACACCTAAGACATTCTCAATGTTTCAGTACTGCATCATTGACTTACGCCTAACATTATTGCTATTCTTGTGTGTGAATACCCATAAAGCAGTTATCTCTAGTGGTCACAGTGTTTTTCCTTTGTAAACGAACAATGTCGGGTTGAATTTCCCTGGGGTTTGCTTGCTATTGACCTTGACAGAAGTTCCACAACATTCCTGACTATGTTGTTGTAAAGGATAGCCTACAATATGTTTATAGTCCCAGTGGCTCACCACTCGGAAACATTTTCAAAAGTATTTGTTTAAAATCTAAACTGAAAGTTCTGAAGAATTTTCAGAAAGGTCTATTGGGATCTTTAGGGAAACAGCATCAGATAGCAGTTTTTACCTCCTTCTAGTTAGTGTGGTTGGAAAGTTATCCTTAACCCTACCTAGTGTGAATTGGGTCTCAGTGGTAACACACTTGCTTCTGAGTCAGAAAACATTCACTCCAGAGATTTGAGTGCAAATTTTAGGCACAGGAAATACCGAGGGACAACTATGCCATTGAAAGATTTGCCTTTTAGTTGAAATTTTAAACTAATCTCCCATCTGAAACAACTTCACAAAGGTTCTGTATCCCATCACCAGATTACCCTTTATTTACATGTGTCTAGTGCATGATAATGACCCAACTAATACAGAGCTGGCTCCTAGAGTGTGCAGAACCTCTGGACTCCTGGTTTTTTAATCTTTTTTTTTGTAAAGTATTGAGAATAATCCTGTTCTGTAGTTCTGTCACTGTCATTTTGTAACAGTCCACTGCTGAAGGCTTAGACTCCTGTTCTTTTTTTTTTCTTTTTTTTCTTTTCTTACACCCGGGTGGCCAGTGACAAACACTGCCCTTCACATCAAAGGGCAGTGCTGTGTGATCAAAACAGTGAAGAGGAGGGTAGGGACTAAATAATATTCCTGTTTATTTTTTTTATTTTTTTTTCCTTTTTTACTTTTCTATTTTAACCCCCACACTACCACCTAAGTGCGGTAGTGCTTAGACTCCTGTTCTTTTTTTTCTTTTTTTTCTTCCCATCAAAGGACAATGCTGTGTGAACCCCTATATTTTTTTTCTTTTTTTCTTTTTCTTTTTCTTTTCTTTTTTTTTCTCCACCTAAGTGCGGTAGTGCTTATTTTATCCCCAGCACCCATGGTGTGTGTGTGCAGGTGTGAGACACAGTGAAAGACACAAAGTGCACCAATCTTTTATTCAATTTCCACCACCAGGAAGATAGGAAAACACCCGGGTGGCCAGTGACAAACACTGCCCTTCACATCAAAGGGCAGTGCTGTGTGATCAAAACAGTGAAGAGGAGGGTAGGGACTAAATAATATTCCTGTTTATTTTTTTTCTTTTTTTTTCTTTTTTTACTTTTCTATTTTAACCCCCACACTACCACCTAAGTGCGGTAGTGCTTAGACTCCTGTTTATATCTGTCGGCCATGATCTGATTGGACGAGGTTAACAGCCCCAATCAGGGAACTCGTATTTTATGATACCTTCCTGGCTGACCCCGTTGCAATTATTAAACCATCTACCCTTTCAGGTGAAAGTATACGATTCCATGATATTGCTGTGAAGAGCAGCCATCACCTACCCATTGAGACAATGTGTGGAATCATTTGGGAGCACCCAAAGTCTATTAGAAAGGCAGGAACTTAATTGGGCAGATGGCATCAATACAGTTTCCCGATGGCAGGTTAAAGTTTTGCTATTAAATTCTCAAAGGGTGGTTCACTTTCCAAAATTCCATCAAAGAAAATCTGATTTGCATTTATCAGTGTCATGAATGCTAACTTCCAGTGAGCACAAACTTCTTCAGTTACTTGGCTCCTTCATAACCATGGTATTTCTTTATGTGATTGCTTACAGTGTTGGGATGATGTTTCTCTATTGATTATATCATGGAACGTCTCAGTCACGTGTAGCCTGGTTTGTTGTTGTTAACTGCTGTTGTTATTGTGTTGTACATAAAGCCTGACTGGGACAACAAGACTGCCCACATGAGGTATCTATAATGTCTGAAGCCAGCAAACCTGGCCAGGGTAGACAATGGGGCAGAATTCAAAAGGCTGTCTTTTGTGGTCCTGTTCTTGTCCTTTGCAAATCTTTGGTGATTTGTACATTCTCCTAATGGTGATGAATCATCAGTGACCTGTTGATGCTGAGCTGCTTTTATATTTTAAGTGCAGATGTGTCAGAGGCAGTACCACTGTGGGGCTACATCAATAGCAATGAAGTGACAAACATTGATTGCACTTGAGGTAACCAACCTTCTGTGTGACAGTCCTCTGCAGTGACAAACTTACAGTGCTAACTCACACTCATATGACATGAAGAAAGACAGTGGTGTGTACCCTGGCAGAGCACAGCATATCATTTATTCTCTCATGGTACTGGAGCCAGTTCTTTTAGACTGCCCACAGGTCGTGAACCCGGAGCAACTGTGGTTACTGTCAGGATGGCCTCTTGTTGTCATCCATAGGAAAAGGAACTTTACTTCACTCCTGCCAGACCTCAGGAGAACTTCTGAGGAGACATGCATGAACTGGCTTTTGTCTGGTCTCTTACATCACCAGGGATGTGTGAGGGTGATGAGCAGAGGTTGAGAGATGATCCTAGATTGCAGAGTGAAGTGCTGGCTAGGTGCATTTTAAATATAATACCAGGATATTTTTACATCTGCCTCCACACTACATCTTAAGAAATGAAAATTCCACATAATTTAACACATATAGTGTAGGGAGTAACATGTTGGCATGTATCAAAGATTGACTCTGCAACAAGAATCAAAGAACAGGCATAAATGAGTCATGGCAAGATGTAACAAGTGATGTGCCATAGCTTTTACATCTCAACTTTTACACTTTATCGAAATGAATTGAATCAAAGGTATGATTGCTAAATTTGCTGATAATAAAACAATAAGTAGAAAAGTAAGTTCCAAAGAAAACATAAAGAGGCTACAATGGGATAAAATAGGTCAAGTGAGTGGGTAAAGATCTGACAAATGGAGTAAAATTGTCTATTATGGTCAGAAGAATAGAAAGGAAGTATCTTATTCAAATATGAGGTATTGGAGATGCTGAGATGCAATGGGACCTGGGTATTCTCGTGCATGAATACAAAAGGTTTGTACGAAGGCACAGCAAGTAATTCAGATGAACATTATTGTTTCTGGAGCGAGAAATTGAATAGAAAAATCAGGGGATTATGCTTCAGTTATACAGAGTATTGATTGGACCACATCTTGAATACAGCATAGATATCCTTATTTAAGGAAGGATGTAAATGTGTCAGAAGAAGTTCAGGGAAGATTAACTAGACTAATACCTGGAATGAACATGTTGAATTATGTGGAAAGGTTGAACAGGCTACGCTTCCACCTGCTGGAGTTTTGAAGAGTAAGAGATAACTTGAATGAAAGATATAACAATCCAAGGGATTTTGACAATATGGGTGTTGAAAATGTGTTTCCAGTTATAGCAGAATTTAGAATTAGAGGTCTTGGTTTAAAATTCAGGGGTTGCCATTTTCAGACAAAGATGAGGAGAATTTTTGTTTCTCACAAAGGGTTCTGATTCTTAGGAGCTTTCTTCCTCAAAAGGCAGTGGAGGTAATGTCTTTCAACACTCTCAAAACAGTGTTGAAAACAGAGATTCTTGATTATCAATGAGTTGAAAGATTATTCGAAGTACATGTAAAAGTGGAATAAACAAATCTGTCATTATCTTATTGAATGGAAGAGCATAATATGCATTCTTTAATGCAGTGTAATAGAAAGGCAAACATTTTAGTCAGAATAATGTGGACAAGAAGTATAAACTGAATTTCACACTGTGAAGGAATTGCAGAAACAACAAACACCTGGATTTATCTTTCAAGATGATAAGATGTTGAGTGGGTTCTGATGGAAGCATTTTGGTTCCATGGCTTTATTATTAGTGGCCAAGAATAGTGAGGAATATATACTGAATCTTTATAAGTGACTGTTCCAATTCTGGCAAATGTGTCAAGGCCTTAGGTAATTCGCAGGTAGGATTAATTGGTATTGTTGCAGGAATAAGGGACTTTAACAATTTGGAGATACCAAAGAAGCAGGGATTGCTGTTATTTAGAAAATTAATAAAAGATTTCAGAGGTATTTAGAATGACAACGGGCTTTATAGATTGAACAAGGAGAAATAATTTTCAGTGGCAGAGGGGGTGAGTACTCACAGATGACACTGATTTCAGGTTGGCAAAAGCACTAGAGAGAAACCAATCATTGTTCAGTTTGGGTTCCACCAGGGAACCTAGATCCTGCCCTTTTTCCAGCCTTGGTTTAAATATGGTCAAAAGAATTTAATTCCAGATGTGAGGTAAGAGTGAATGGTCTTGACATCAAATCCACACTTAACTGATTGTAGCATCAAGGACCACTAGGAAAACTAGAATCTATGGGGTTTGAGGGAAAACTGTCTACTTGTTGGATTCATACCTGCATGAAGGAGGATGATTGTGGCTGTTGGAGGTAAATCATCTCTAGCCTAACTATCTTTAGCTGCTTCATTGATGACCTTGTCCCTATCATAATCATTATTTTTGCTGATGATTGCACAATGTTCAGCACCATTCACAACTCTTCAGATACTGAAATAGTCCATGTCCAAATGCAGCAATACCTCAACAATTTTTAGGCTTGGCTGACAATTGCGGATAACATTTGCACCACACATTACTCGACAATGACTGGTTCCAAAAGAGAATCTAACCAAACAGAAAATGCTGGAGACTTCATTCTGAAAACGAGTCATACTGGACTTGAAATGTTAACTCTATTTCTCGTCCACAGATGCTGCCAGACTTGCTGAGCTTCCCCTTTCTCTATTTGTTTCAGATTCCCAGCTTCCACAGTAGTTTCCTTTTAACTATCTCCCTTAGACATTGAATGGCATTTCCACTGAGGAGAAAGTGAGGATTGCAAATGCTGGAGATCAGAGCTGAAAATGTGTTGCTGGAAAAGCGCAGCAGGTCAGGCAGCATCCAAGGAGCAGGAGAATCGATGTTTCGGGCATGAGCTCTTCTTCAGGAATGAGGAAAGTGTGCCAAGCAGGCTAAGATAAAAGGTAGGGAGGAGGGACTTGGGGGAGGGGCGTTGGAAATGCGATAGGTGGAAGGAGGTTAAGGTGAGGGTGAAAAACGGAGTGGGGGTGGGCACGGAGAGGTCAGGAAGAAGATTGCAGGTTAGGAAGGACCAGTTCCAATACCGAACAACCCAGATGGCCTCCTTCTTCAAAGACCGCAATTTCCCCCCAGACGTGGTCGACGATGCTCTCCACCACATCTTCTCCACTTCCCGCTCCTCCGCCCTTGAGCCCCGCCCCTCCAATCGCCACCAGTACAGAACCCCACTGGTTCTCACCTACCACCCCACCAACCTCCATATACATCGTATCATCC
>NC_057745.1:14814333-14826079 GCF_004010195.1 Chiloscyllium plagiosum | reverse complement strand
CTGATCTCGCCGCCCCCCCCCCCCCACTTCAGCCTATCACCCTCACCTTATCACCCTCACCTTAACCTCATTCCACCTATCGCGCATTTCCAACGCCCCTCCCCCAAGTCCCTCCTCCCTACCTTGCAGCTCAGGTTGAGGTTCTGGATGTAGGTTTGCTCACTGAGCTGTTGGCCTGCACAGCTCAGCGAGCAAACCTACATCCATGTATCACCTTCTCAAGGATGTCAGCAATGCCCACATCCCTGGAATGAAATATTAATAATCACCTGATGAAGGAGCAGCACTCCAAAAGCTAGTGCTTCCAATGACTATGACCTGGTGTTGTGTGATTTTTTAACTTTGTACACCCCAGTCCAACACTGGCACCTCCAAATCATGTTAAAAAGTAGGCTTTTACACCACAACTTTGTTATGATCTTGGGCGGACTGCCTATAAAGATAGTATTAATACGTCTTAGAAGGACCTAGGTTCAATTATTGACAGAAAAACAACGCACAAGGAAGAGTTGGAGGGCAGGGGGAATCGAACTAACTGAATAGTTCCACCACAACCACCAGATGAAGGAGCAGCGCTCCGAAAGCTAGTGCTTCCAATTCAATGTGTTGGACTATAACCCAGTGTTGTGGGATTTTTAACATTGTACACACCCCAGTCCAACACTGTCATCTGCAAATCATCACCAGATTCCCAATCGCAACTTCACGCAGCCTACAGAGGGCGCCCCCGAGTGCTTACCCCGCCCTCCTCAGGCAAATCCAAACAGTTGGCCGCGACAAACAGCCGCAGTGCGACTGCGTACTGGGCGCCACCCGAGCTCCGGCTCCGGTCGCCGCCGATTGGTCCCTTTTGGGCCATAGGGCGGGCGGAACGGGGGAATGACTCGTGTAATTGGTGATGAGTGGGTGTCAATCGGATGATGCGTCAGCGCGCGGGGCGGCGGTTGGAGTGGAGCTCGAGCAGGCGGTGGCTGGCCGCGCCCCCTCGAGTCCAGGGCCAGAGCGAGGCTCCCGGAGAGAGGGAGGGAAGGAAGGAGCGGGAGCTGAGTGTGGGGAGGACCATCTTTTATCCGGTGGTGGTGGCGGAGGAGCGGTAAGTTTATCTATCCCGCCCTCAGCACAGATGAACCCCCCCCCCGTTCCCTCGGGAACCCTCCCTCTGTCTCGCCCGCTGTCAGTGGGGCGCACCCAGCCCCCGCCGATTCTCTGTTTGAGGCTCACCACCTCCTCCTCCTCCTCCCCCCTCCTCCTCCTCCTCCCCCCTCCTCAGCAACCCTGGTCCGTGACCCCCTCACCCCTCAGCCAAAACCCCCTGATCACCAGCTTCAAGCTTAATTTGTGCAGGCGAGGCCGTGGGGCGTGATTTGCGGCATTTAAAACAAGTCACTGGTGACCTTTGGTGATGGAGGGACCTGCTTCCGAGTCGGTGGCAGCAGCAGCAGCAACATAAACAGAGCAGTGGTTCCACGTTAAATAATACTGCAAGTGGGAGCTGCCGTTATGGCAAACAGAAGATGTGGAAAGCGGTTTACTAAAGGCGTCGGTGAAGATTGTGGGTTGACTGACGGGATTAGAGTATAATCTCATAGAGACAGGTTTGTTTATCTTCGCATGTTGATTGTTCATTTTCTGTTCCCAGCTCTGTTTGGAATAAAACAAAATGGTTAGGTAATGCATTTGTGGAAGGTCAGAAGTTGCATGGCCTTAAATTAGTCCTGTGGAATGTTACTTTCAATTTTAAAATGATAAATTGGAGTTTTAAGATAATATCCTTTCAGAACCTTCAATTTATGTAGCTTTTGAATGTCCGCGTTGGTTGAGGGTTTTTTTTTTGTTTTAAATTTGCTTTTAACACCAGGCAATTTTTCTTGTCTTGTTTGTGCTGATAAGTGAACTGCTATTTATATTCCTAAACTCGAAGGTATATCTCATTATTTTACAAAGAGAAAGAAAATTAGGAAATTTAAATTTTGAAGAACTAATACCATAATTAAGAAGGGTTTCAGGGTTCTTTAGGAAACAAGATAGGAGATGATGAAGCAGAGCTATTCAATGAGAGTGTTCTCATGAGAGAGGTTGAATGAGAACTGATCAAGGGATGTACACAGGAATAAAAGACCTTTACTGTTTACAAGAAGGGGAAATATTAGGGAAAATGGAGATAATTGCTAATATCTTGGGTTGTGGCAGGGCGAAACTATAAAGAAAGGGAATACATATGTTGAAGTCTGCCTGTATTCAGCAGATTTCACATGTCCTTTCTGCAGAAACGTTCTCAAGTTTCGTATTTAACTGTGCCCAATTCTGATGATTTCCATTGCTTCGTCTGCATATACTGTATGACAGTTCTGCATGTTGCAGCTACTTCTCAAGCCAAACTGTTGGCAAGAATTGGGGGATGGTTTTGCGAAGGATGTGACTCCTATTTTAGAGAGCTTTGGTTTTTTAAAAGCTATTGAGGAGATCTTTGAAGATATTAATCCTTGAGGTGTAAAAGAAAAGCTGTGCATAAGATAAAAATAGTGAAGGGGACAGATTACAGATTATATGGACAAGAATTTCAACTTTGGAATGACTCGTATACTTGATCTCCGTGACTAAAGACTCAGCCTATGATGGAGTGGAGATTGGCACAGACATCTATGACTTTATTTGATTCAATGAGCAGGTTTGAACAGTTTGACACGAGTTTGATCAACATTAAAGGGAATTTGTCAGGATATATGTGTGTTACACTTCTTTCGGGGTCCAAGTCACATCCATGTTGTAGACTGGAGTCATGAACGATGAAGGTAGTGGCTCCAACTTTCTTTTCATCACGTGGCTGACCATGAATTTCTCCTCTGCCGTGGTCTGCCATGTGTGTTGGAAGGATTTACAGGTTAGTAATTAATTTGGTTGCTTTCTCATGCAGGCCATTTGGTTCATTGAATCAACACCAACCCTTTGAAGAGCATCCTATCCGGATCAACCCCCATTCCCCCCCCATCCTGTCTCCGTAACCCTGCGTTTTCCCATGGCCAATCCACCAAACCTGCACATCTTTGGACTGAGAGGAAACCAAACTACCCAGAGGGAATCCATGCAGACACAGGAAAATATAGTGTGTATATAGCTGGGGCAGGCTAAGCAAAGACATGCCAGAGAATTCCTAGAGGCCTGACATTCCAACCACAACACCATAAACAAACACACAGATCTAGATACCATCTATCAACCCCTCCGAAAACGAACAGGAAATGACCACCACAAACCCCAGGAACCCCCATCTAGGACAAACATATAAATAAAAAGCAGGAGACAACAGCTTCGCTTCACTTGGAGGTCGCACTGATGATGTTACCTAGCCAGGTAATGAAATGTCTGGATATCAAACCTACAGCTCAGCGAGCAAACCTACACCCTAAACCTCAACCTGAGCTATAAACCTTCACAAACAGGAAAATATGCAAATTACACACTGGCAGTCACCTCGGGCATTCCTGGCGCTGTGAGGAAAGTGCTCAATTCTACATCCTCTGGTCAAGTCATTCCTCTACCAGTCATATTTTGCCAAGATTTTTCTTGACATTTACATGGTATGGCAATCTGATGACTGGTTAAAATTTTCATCTTGTCAACTAGATGTCTAACTAGTAAAACATGCCCCAACACTTACCATAATAAAGCATTTTGTTTTAAGGATATACTGCATTTCCGGGGTGTGATGTTTGATGTAATGATTTATAGTGTCATAACATGACTCTGAGCACTTCTAGTATCAAGTACTGGTTTAGTTTATAATATGATTAGTTGCTTGTACAAAGTTTTTAATACTGATTTGCTGAATAATATTAGCCTATTCTAAAGTAGCTGAAAGACTGTAAAACTGAAGACAAATGTTTGTTCAACTACATGATCTTTTTGGTAGATCTCTTCAAATTAGATTATTTGGGTATGCAAAATCTCTAACTTCCCTAAATAAATAAACTTAAAGTGGTGAAACTGTTTTAATTGCTCAAAATTTAGCTCTGCTTTGCAGTCAGAACATTTTTAAATTCCAGAGGATGTGGAATTGAGCAAATGATCGTACTATTCTTTTTAATTAATTTTGGCCCAACAATGTGCATTAACTTGAAAGTCAACTCTGTCTCTCAAAACTGGCACATCCCTCCCACGCAATATCTGCATGCTGTATTTGTGTTAATTATTTTGGTTCTCTCTGTGGTTATTGTTTAGTGTGATTGTTTTTTTGCTGGTCAGAAACTATTCCTTGGGTGTGTCTGGGCTGGGGTTGAATCTGGATGCGAAAGGCCAATGTCAGAATTTTGACCCTTTTTAAAATCTATTTTGCTGTCTATTAGTTGCAAAAATGTAACACGCACATTTTGAAACGGACAGGAAGGAAATGTCTCAGTGTGTATGACCAGTAATGGTGTTTTCAAGGCTGTTGAATTAACTAGCTGTCTGGTAATCTTAACTGCTGTTATTCTGCTGCATCTGCTTCATGATGGTTGGGTTGAATACAGTTCTTTACATGTATGGTGTATAAATCTGTCTTTGTTCTGTTTATCTTGCATTAACATTAATCTGCCCTTTTGTTTATTGCTAAAGTTTATTGCAAGTTTTTGTCTAAACCTTGGTCCTGGTTGTCCAAAAATTACTTTTGCCAGGGTCTTTTTTTGCAAAGGATATGCTGCACATTCAAAATGTTTTAAATATTAGTTGTTTGCTCTTGCAAGATTTTTTAAAAAATGAATCTTTTGGAAAATAATTTTTAAGATGGCCCTTATCTCTTTACTTTTGATTTTTTTTTGTCTGACTGGAATGGGTTTGCATTTCCACAGTGGTAAGGTTTGATTGTTTATTTCCTTTTGTTTTGAATACGTGTCTTAGTGCAGTTCAAGAAATCAGACTTAGAAATATGAGCTGTTTTATCCAATATTCAAGTTACTGTGCAACCTCGGATATCCGAACACCACCAATTATCCAAATTTCAGATTATCCGAACAAGATCTCAAAGTCCTAATGCTTTGGTAAACATTTATTTAAACATTTGATTATCTGAACTTCGATCATCTGAACAAAATACTCCCCGCCCATGTTGTTCAGATAATCGAGGTTGCCCTGTACTCTCAACCATGGGTTGTAATAGGAATAAATAGAACTGTAGATAGTTGAGTATGTGACTCTTGCATGACTCATTTTTTAATTTTTTATTGGTCTCTTATAAATTAGCATCAATACATACATGCATACAATATTACTGATAAAATAGTAAGTCAGTGATTAATCACAATACTTTTGCCCCTTGTGTTCAATAAATCCTAGTTCATGATAATTTGTATTTAATGAAGTGAACCAAAAGTAACTTGCTCCCAGTTTTTTAAATAATAATTTCTTTCAAATAGATTTTGTTTCAGCTTTGTGGTTGTGATAAGCTAGTTATGTCATTCCAGAAATGGATTCCGACAATGCATTTGTGAATAACCTCTGGTCCAGGATCTGCAATTGATGTATAAAATCCTCAGTTGCTCTGCTGTATTACGTTTGTCATTGTTTTGATGGAGTATTCTTGTCGAAATTACATTGCTTTGTTGCTGACATATATCCTCATGATATTATGTGAGGATTCTTGATTCAATGTTTAATCCATTTGCAAATGAACATATCATTTGGTAGTTTCTTTTTATTTCAAAAATATACTTTATTCATAAAATAATTTGATGGTCTGTACAATTGGTCATGCAGAGATCAAAACTTATCATTTTTATACAGGTCTGTACATTTTTTGATCATATGCCCATATAATTAGCTGAGGCATCAGCAGAGCCCAAATGACTGCATGGGCCCCCTGTTCTTCGTTAGGCAGGCAGACTTTACACAGTGGTTTTTCCCCACCGCGCCTTGGCGGCAGCTGCCCCAAGCTTCAGCTCGTCCCTCAACACGTAGTCCTGAACCATGGAATGCAACACTCAGTCGGGGTCAACTCCTTCAGCTGGAAGATCAGCAGGTTTCGGACCACCCAGAGAGTGTCCTTCACCGAGTTGATGATCCTCCAGGCACAGTTGATGTTCGTCTCGATTTGCGTCTCGGGGAACAAGCCATAGAGCACGGAGCCTGCGTGAGAATGGGGCTGAGAAACTTATCAGCCATGATTGAATGGTGGAACCGGTATGATGGGTTTAATGGCCTAATTTCTACTCCTATGTCTTACTGTCTTATTTCAAACACCCTGAAAATCCTTGAGCATTTTGGTTCCAAAGTCTTTGGTTTTTGGGGGAGTTGTAGCACGATTTCTATGTAGAGTATTCAGGCAGCTTGTGAGAAAATATGTAACAAGTTCATCCTGTCAGCGAGGCCAGGCCCATCCTTCGCAACACCGGGGACAAGTAGAACCTCAGTACGTAGTGACACTTGGTGTTTGCGTACCGGGGATCCATGCACAGCTTGATGCAGCCACACACAAAGGTGGCCATCAGGGTGAGGGTGGCATTTGGTAGTGAAAAATTTGAGAATTACTGAATAAAGACACGCTTTGTTGTAGCTTTTCATTTTGAACTCGGAGCAATTCTCAAGAATCCCACTGTAAAGTGGAACATTGCTTTATAGAAATTATGCATGATAAGAGTGCTGAATGGTTGGCAGTGGATTCTAGCAGAGGCATTTCAAGGAGTTAACTGCTAAACTGTATTTAAATTTAAACCATGCAAGTTGATTGCGATTGGTTAAGAAGTTGTCCTGAGGCATGAACCTGCAAATAGTTGTTACCTATTTTGTTATGCTAAAATAGATGCGGTGTGTGTATACTTTTGTTCTGTCTGCAAGGAGAGGGCACACTGAATTAGTATTAGTTTCCATTACACACAAGGAGAGCCCGACTGACACTCTTAAATTGGTTGTCATTGTAGCTCTCTGCACGCTTGAGATTATCTTGCAAATGTTGTCCAATCTTGGAATTACATCTAATGCTGGACACTTAAGTTTTGCAAGCAGGTGCTGGTTGGGTATAATCAGTAACTTGTGTGTTGCATGGTGGTTAATGTTTTTAATTTAATCCCCTCCAGGCTAGCCACCCATCTTGCACCCTCCATTCAATTCAAGACTCTACTTGCCAAACTTAAATACTTGCACTTTTCCACCTCCAAGATCTACTTTCTCCCTCGAGCCATATAAATGCCTAACGTTGCTACACTCTTCCATTGATGACTCCTTGCTCATTGTTTTACTATTGGTGATTGTGCCTGTAGTTGATTAAGCTCTGAGTCTTGGAGTACCTCTACTAAACTGCTCCACCTTAAAAAATGCTCTTTAAGCCTCTCTCTGCTGCCACACCTTTAGTTGCCTGTCCTTTTAGTCACTTGTCCTAATAATTCATGTGGCCAGATTTCCAATTTTGTCAGATAGTACATTGTATCTTCAACTAGGTAAAGGTTCCAATGTTGTGTAAAATTGGAAGTTGCTAAATGTATGGGCTGATTACAGTGTAGTAACTGCAACTTATTTTTTTTAAGGTGCTTCAAGTTTAATGCACAGCCACAAAACCACAGAATACTTAGTAAAGTAAGTACTCTGACTGACTGAAATTTAAGGTCAATGTTGTAGGTCACTTTTCCATAATATTTAGGATATTCATTCTACATTTTAAAATACTTTTGATCTTTTGAATTAATTTTATCTTTATGATGAATTGAAACAATATTTTATTTAAACAACCCCTTTATGTATATTTTGTGACGTGTGCAATGGTTATCTTTCCTCCAATTGGTTGCTTTTGTGTTCTAAGTGTCTGTTTTTGATTTGCTGATACCATCTTTTGATTTAAGGCCCATTAGCCTATATCAAAGAATTACAGAATACTTGTTAGGAAAATAAACTGCTGCTGTACAATCTGAGCTATAGACAGGCTTGCTTGCATTGAAGGCCAAGAAACAGTTTTCTTTTGTTGCCACATCTACCAATCACCAAGTTGGGTTTAAAATAACTGTTTCTTCAATGGGCTTATAGCAATTGGTTAACTCTTTCTGTTAAAATTTCATCACAAAATTTGTGGCAAAGTTGTAGCAGTGACGGATAACATAATTACGCGGAAGTTGGTGATAACGGAGTACGGCGTGCTTGTTCATCTTTCTTAAGTTTGAGTATTTTAAATGAGGCAGAATTTACTGATAGTGGTGTGGTATTAAATTGTCCATCTTTTGTTGATGGAAACTTGATCCTTATTAAGGAAGTTAAAAATCTCACAACACCAGGTTATAGTCCTACAGGTGATTTGGAAGCACTAGCTTTCGGAGCACTGCTCCTTCATCAGGTGATGTGGACGGTTTCTGATTCTGTGCCATTGAGCTTGAGTAGCAGTGAAGATATGGATTACCAAGTACTTGATTATTTATGAAGCACTTCACTTTCTGTAGCTATGATAAAGTGAATCTGAATATGAATACAGTAAGAAATAACTTGAATGAGTGGGTGAAGATCTGGTAAATGGAGTAAAGTGTTGGAAATTGTGAAATTGACCATTTTGGCAGGAAGAATAAAGAAATATCAAAATGATGGGAGGTTGCAGGAATGTTTGGATAAGCAGGGCTTGGAGCTGTTTGAGTTTAGAATGTTAAGTGGTAATTTTATTGAAATGTGATACAAAATCCTGAGGGGTCTTAACGTGGTAGATATAGGAAGGTTCTTTCTCCTTCTAGGTGTATCTAGAACTAAGGGTCACTATTTAAAAATAAGGAACTACCCATTTTAGATCTCTCTTTTCAAGAAGCCCTGCGATCAATGTTTTTGAAGCAGTCATAGATAACTTTTCATACAAATGCTAGAGGATTTGAGGTTACGGTCAGATCAGTCATAATTTCATTAAATAGCACAGCAGACTTGAGGACAAATAGCATATTCCTAATCTGTTCATTTGAGTCTTTGCTCTCATAATGAAATCCAGACTGGAATGGATGGTTGGGTCAAAGGAAGTGGGTGATGCAGAAGTCAGGGGAATGGGAAAGCATGACTGGGTGTTGAGGCAGGAAGAGGTTCTACACAAAGAGAAAGTTAAGCCACAGTGAGTTGGATATTTTCTAATTAGTTTGTTTAGAGTTATTACCTCCTGGAGCAAGTGGGACTTGAATCCAGGCCTCCTGGCTGAGGAGCACTGCCACTATTGTATGCAGCAAGAACCTTGCCATGGTGAGAGATAAACAGGAGAATAAGAATTGTTAATTTCGAACAGTGAGAAACTAGGGGCCAGCGTGGATTAACAAGGGTCGGAATGATGAAGTCAGTTTTGTATTGGATTGGGTAGAAATAACAGAGCTTTAGATAATTTGCATATGCAAGCCAACATACAAATGAGGAATAGGATTAGACCAGTCAGCCCCTTGGAGTCTGCTCCTGAATAAGATTATGGCTGATCTGATTACTTCACATTTGTGCCTATTTCCGATAATCTTTCATCCTATGCTGATCAGCAGCTTATCTGGCCCAAAAAAAGGTCAAAGACTGTCTTCCTCAAAAGGTGGTTGAAGCAGAGTTCCAAAGATTGCCCCTCTGAGTACAGGTTGTTCTGTTATAACATGCTTTTCTTCCATGCGAATTTGCTGTAACATGATTGACGAATTGGGGATCCTGTTTCTATTGCTCAAACTTTTAAAAATGTGTGTTGGCTGTAACACGATTACAGAGCCAACATAAGCGCTGTTTCCAAAGTGGTGTTCTTCTATAATGTGAGGTTGCACAAGAACGCAGCCAATACATTATAGAAGCACTGACTATCTGTATACAGTAAGACTTCTTAAAGTTGTTTGGTATTAACTGGCATCTGTAGTGCTACTTGATCCAGACCCCACGGAGTCTCATGGCATCAGGTCAAACATGGGCAAGGAAAGAATTGGCTGATTACCACCTACTTCCTTACTTTGCTTGATAAATCAGCACTCTTTCATGTTGAACATCAGTTAGAAGCACTGAGGGTGGTAGGGACACAAGATGGACTCTGATTTCAGTGCTGAAGAGTGGCTCAGTAGCACCCCAGTTGATGAAATTGTGAATAGTGGTGATTAATTAACAACAAACTGGAGGAAACTGCACAAATTTCACCCATCCTCAATGATTAGGAAGTCCAACATGTCTGTTCAAGAGAATTTGAATCAATCTTCAGCCACAAATACCACTGATCCTGGCCACTTCCTGAGGAGCCCAGCATCACAGATGGCAGACTTCAACCAATTTGATTCACTCCGAGTGATTATCAAGAAATGGCTGAAGGTATTGGTTAACATTAACACTGAACATTTGTGCTGCAGAGCTACCCATGCCACTATCTGTGCTGTTTCAGTACACCTATAGCAGTGACGTCTACTAGAACAAATCCAACCTAGTCAATTATCACCGTATCAGAATGTCAGGGTGAGGTGATATAAAGGAGTCCCAGTAAATCGTACAGTTTGGGTATTATGGAGTGTCTGTAAGTTACTGAAACATTAGTGTTTATCCCAGCTTTGTTTCCATCGTATTATCATAAAGCATTAAACTGTTAAATTTTCAAAGCATTGTTCTTAAGCAGTCAGCAAATACTTTCATATAGACTTGGTTTCATGATGGTGAATTGTTGGATAAATGGAAACATTCTTCAATTAACGCAGAGATCTTTGCAAAACATATTTGTAACAACCTTGAATCCTGCGCTTTGTAGTTAAACTGGAGATATTCTTTGCAAGATAATCTCGTGGCATAATACAGCTGTGAAACATTACCTTTTATCTGTTTACTTTTGTAATCATTTAATGAGACAATTCATAACTGTTTGACTGAAATTTGGAACAATCCCACTTCTGGCGCACTAGCTCTGCAATAGTGGTATAATGGTGTTTACCTGGGTTTGTTTCCTGGCCATTGCAAGTATTGTGGGTCCTCCTGTGGTACAATGATAGTGGCCCAAGAGGCCCAAGTACAGGTCCCACCTGCTCCAGAGGTATGTAAGGACATTTCTGAACAGGTTGATTAGAAAAATAGGTTAAATAAAAGAAAAAAATTAAGTGGGTGTTTGGTAATTTTTAATGGGCCAATTAAAATTTAGAGAGATATTTTGAGAGAGGGAATTTGTAGTAACTAGAGCTCTGATCCGTGAAGAATTAAGGCATATTTTTTCAGATTATCAGGCAATTGGAATAACCTGAAATGTATGGAATTGTATCTCAGCAGAATATATTAGATTATTGCTGACGTGCATCAGTTTCTTTTTCAAGTAATACAAACTTAGTTGCATTACGTTCCCAAAAATTACTAATTGGTAATTTGTTTTTATGCAGCTTAGATTATTTTGTCAGTTCTGTAATTTGTCTAGAAGCGAATTACACCGCTAAAAATTTTTCTGTTGAAATATTTATCCTTTTGTTAATTTTGTCCTGGGAGTGACTTTATTCAGGAAAATTAGCTTTCTCTGTTCTAGTTTTTTGTGTGTATGAGTGTATATATATTTGTTTAGTGATTCTTGAAATGACATTTTCATATGTACAGCATGGAAACAGACTCTTCGGTCCAACCCGTCCATGCCGACCAGATATCCCAACCCAATCCAGTCCCACCTGCCAGCGCCTGGCCCATATCCCTCCAAACTCTTCCTATTCATATACCCATCCAAATGCCTCTTAAATGTTGCAATTGTACCAGCCTCCACCACATCCTATGGCAGCTCATTCCATATACGTACCACCCTCTGTATTAAAAAATTGCCCCTTAGGTCTCTTTATATCTTTCCCCTGTCACCCTAAAC
>NC_057745.1:14728813-14813753 GCF_004010195.1 Chiloscyllium plagiosum | reverse complement strand
AATCAAGTTTGTGAGACATGATTTCCCACGCACAAAGCCATGTTGACTATCCCGAATCAGTCCTTGCCTTTCCAAATACATGTACATCCTGTCCGTCAGGATTCCCTCCAACAACTTGCCCACCACCGAGGTCAGGCTCACTGGTCTATAGTTCCCTGGCTTGTCCTTACCACCCTTCTTAAACAGTGGCACCACGTTGGCCAACTTCCGGTCTTCCGGCACCTCACCTGTGACTATCAATGATACAAGTATCTCAGCAAGAGGCTCAGCAATCACTTCTCTAGCTTCCCAGAGTTCTCGGGTACACCTGATCAGGTCCTGGGGATTTATCCACCTTTAACCGTTTCAAGACACCCAGCACTTCCTCATCTGTAATATGGACATTTTGCAAGATGGCACCATCTATTTTCCTACAGTCTATATCTTCCATATCCTTTTCAACTGTAAATACTGATGCAAAATATTCATTTAGTATCTCCCCCATTTTCTGTGGCTCCACACAAAGGCCACCTTGCTGATCTTTGAGGGGCCCTATTCTCTCCCTAGTTACCCTTTTGTCCTTTTAATATATTTGTAAAAACCCTTTGGATTCTCCTTAATTCTATTAGCCAAAGCTATCTCATGTCCCTGTTTTGCCCTCCTAATTTCCCTCTGAAGTATACTCATACTTTCTTTATATTTTTCTAAGGATTTCACTCGATCTATTCTGTCTATACATGAAATATGCTTCCTTCTTTTTCTTAACCAAACCCTCAATTTCTTTAGTCATCCAGCATTCCCCATACCTACCAGCTTTCCCTTTCACCCTGACAGGAATATACTTTCTCTGGATTCTTGTTATCTCATTTGAAGGCTTCCCATTTTCTTGCCGTCCCTTTATTGTTTTATGACTGCTAAAGTTAATGTTTATATACAGTATTATCATCTTAGATTTATTGTGGTTGAATTATTCACAGATTCTTGTTTGCAATAATTTCATTATGAAATAATATTTTAAGGATAATAGGTTTCTGGAATAATTTGATTGTTTAGTTCTTTGATTGGTATCTAATTCTACAAATGCAAGAATCACCTTTTAATGTCTAAAGTAATCCTGATTTGACCAGTTCTGTGGGCTGGTGTCTGAAGGAAAGATGTATGTTTTTATATGTCGAGAGGGTGGTGCTGGAAAAGCACAACAGATCAGGCAGCAACCGAGGAACAGGAGAAGCGACGTTTCGGGCACAAGCCCTTCATCAGGAATGAGGTTTGTGGGCCGGGGGGCAGGTAGCTGAGAATGTGTTAGGTAGATGAAGGTGAGGGAGAAGGTGATAGGTTAGAGAGTATAGATGGGAAAGGTGATGGACAGGTCAGGAGGGCGGTGCCGAATTGGAGGTTTGGGACTGGGATAATGTGGGGGCAGGGGAAATAAGGAAACTGTTGAAATCCATATTTATCCCGTGTGGTTGTAGGGTCCCAAGGCGGATTATGAGATATTCTTCCTCCAGGCGTGTGGTGGTAACGGTTTGGCAGTGGAGTCCCAGGACCTGCATGTCTTTGACTGAGTGGGAAGGGGAGTTGAAGTGTTCAGCCACGGAGCAATGAGTGGCACTTCTGTTGGTGACATCACTCCTGACCCTATTATCATACCCACTCAAGTGACTGTTTCCGCCCCCACACCTAGCTCTAGCTCCAGCTCCAGCCCCACCCCAGGTCCTAGCTCCCATCCCTGCCGTGTGTTTACCATTCTCCTAGACCTCCCCCTCAATGAGGATGAGCGTTTAGTCCTCAGCAAAGGTCTTACCTTCATCCCTCTACGCTCCCAGATTAATGAGTTTGACACATGTCTCGACCTTGAACTTTTTTTCTTCTGCCGTCTCTGCCTCCGGGCCCACTTTTTCAACCAAGACTCCCGCCCACCCACCGAGGACCCTTTCTCCTGCCTCCAATACACCCCATCCACCTGGACACCTGTTGTTGGCCTGTTACCCGCCCTTGACCTCTTCATGTCTAACTGCCGCCTTAACATCGACTGCCTCAACCTGTCTACTCTCCTCCCTCACTCGCTCCAACCTCCCACTCTCACAATGCGCAGCCGTCCACTCTGTCCGCTCCAACCCCAACCTCACCATCAAATCCGCAGGCAAGGTGGGGTTGGCGCACTGACCTCTACACCGGTGAAGCCAGGCGCCAACTCGCAGGCACCTCCTCCTACTGCCCCCCAACCACGATCTCACCTCCCACTACCGAACCATCATCTCCTTGACTCTCTACAACCTCATCTGGAGATCTCCCAACCCCACTGACTGTGAACCCTGCACCACCCAATTCTATCTCTCGCCAAAGATTCACAAACCTGACTTCCCGGGTCGACCCATTGCCTCTGCTTGCACCTGTCCCACTGAACTCCTCTCTGCCTATCTTCACTCCGTTCTGTCCCCCTTAGTCCAGGAACTCCCCACCTATGTTCCACTTGTGCCCCTCACCGCCTCCAAGATTTTTGTTTCCTGGGCCCACAACATCACCTCTTCACCAAGGACATTTAACCCCTGTACACATCGATCCGCCACGATGAAGGCTTCCAAGCCCTCTATTTCTTCCTGTCACATCGTCCCAAACAGTACCCTTCCACAGACACCCTCGTCCACCTGGCTGAACTGGTCCTCACCCTCAGCAATTTCTTCCAATCCTCCTACTTCCTCCAAACCAAAGGGCTAGCCATGGGCACCCACATGGGACCCAGCTATGCCTGCCTCTTTGTTGGGTATGTGGGACAGTCCATCTTCTGCAGTTACACCGGCACCACCCACCAACTGTTCCTCTGCTATATCATTGACTGTATCAATGCTTCCTCATGCTCCCCTAGGAGGTTGAAGAGTCCATCAACTTTACTGTCACCTTCCACCTCAACCTCATTCACCATCTCCGACATCTCCCTCCCTTCCTGGATATCTCCATATCCATCTCTGGCAACCGACTAACCACGGGCATCTACTACAGCTACCTAGACGACACCTCCCACCCTACCTCCTATAAAAATGCCATCCCTTATTCCCAATTCCTCTGCCTCTCCGCATCTGTTCCCAGGATGACCAATTCCACCTTACAAAATCCCAGAGGGTTGCCTCCTTCCAAGATCGCAATTTCCCTTCCCATGTAGTTGACAATGCCCCCTCGCGCATCTCCTCCACCTCCCGCACCACCACCCTTGAACCCCACCCCTCCCAACGCAACAAGGACAGAACCCTCCCTGGTCCTCACCTTCCACCCTACCAACCTCTGCGTACATTGCATCATCCTCCACCACTTCCACAGAGAGATTTCCCTCCCCATTCCTATCGGTCTTCCGGAGAGACCATTCCTTTCCCTTCCTGATTCCCTCATCAAGTCCACCCCCCATCAGCCCACACCCAACTCCTGGCACCTTTCCCTGCCACCGCAGGAAGTGCAAAATCTGTGCCCATGCCCCTCCCGTCACCTCTGTCTAAGGCCTCAAAAGATCCTTCCACATCTGACAAATTTTACCTGTACCTCTACCAATGTCATCTACTGTATCCGTTGCACCCAATGTGGTCTCTTCTACATCGGGCATGCCTACTTGCGGATCATTTCAGAGAACATCTCTGGGACATCCGCACCAACCAACCCCACCGCCCCGTGACTGAAAACTTCAACTCCCCTTCCCACATCTTCAAGGACATGCAGGTCCTGGGCCTCTTCCACTGCCAAACTGTTACCACCCAACGCCTGGAGGAAGGACCCCCCCCCCCCCACATTATCCCAGTTCTAAATCTCCAACTTGGCACTGCCCTCCTGACCTATCCATCACCTTTCTCATCTATCTGCTCCACCCCCATCTCCGACCTATCACCTTCATCTACCTATCGCATTCTCAGCTACCTTTCTCTCAGCCCCCCGGCCTACAAGCCTCATCCCTGATGAAGGGCTTATGGCCGAAACATCGATTCTCCTGTTCCTCGCACGCTGCCTGACCTGTGCTTTTCCAGCACCATACACTCAACTCCATCATCTGCAGTCCTTACTTTCTCCTCCCTGTGTTTATACATGATTTAATTCACAACATCTCGAAGTGCTTAACAAGTAATTGTGCTTTTTGGCTTTCAGTCACTATTGTAATGTTCGCCAGCCAATTTATGTGCAAAAAGCCCCCTCAGACAGTGGTGATAATAAGTTGTTGTTTGCTTCGTGCTGCAAATTGAGGCGGAAATATTAGTTAAGTCAGTAGCGATATCTAACTCTCCTGCACTTTTTTCCCCCCAAATTGACTTTTACAAGGAACAAATAAGTTCTCAGTTCAATGTTTCCTCTGGAAAGCAGCATTTCTGAAGTGTAGGACCTCTTCAGTACCATACGATGAGCCTAATTATTTTGGTCAGATCTCTTGTTGACCCTGTAAATAACAATGTGATAATGATTGATTGGATGAGCAAAAACTATTAGCAGACTGAGAAGTAGCTTCTTTTTATTCACCTAAGTGCTGTGAGGGTCTTGTGGCCACCTCCGAGGATACGTAGCACCTCTGAACGGTAACACCTGTGTTAATGCCGAGCTCCATCAGTCTTGGGTTAGCATGTCAGCATTGATTATTTTGCTGAAGTTCTGGAATAAAACTTGAATCACAACCATTTTATGATTATGCTACTAACTGACACAGCTATCAATTGTAAAATGTAAATGTTATCTAATGGCCACTTTGGCAAATATGGAAGGAATTCAGGTGGCATCAAGCACTGTTCATGTGCTCTGTACAATGCATGTTTTGAGTTCTTGTTCCATGGCTAGATGACTGTGTTGTTCATTAATAATGAGACTGTATTTCAAATGACTTTGGATATTACATTAATGAGCATGTATTTTACGGTGCACCGAAGCCCAAACGTGCAGGAATGGCTTCTTAATGGGTTTTGCTGCTTTAATATCCATATGTTCAGTGCTTTATTTTGTCTGGGCAAGCCAACCTACTCATTGCTAAAGAAGAACAATGTATGTTTATGTAATACCCCATATGACTGTCAGGAATATTGTAAAACAAAACATGACAGTGAGTGTTTTTGGTCATCTCTTAATACCACCTTATGTGACTTGGAGATGATTGGTTTCAAGAGGCTTCTTTTGAGGAGAAAACTGAGCTTGGGAGGCTGAGAGGTGTGTTTCAAAGCTTTGGGGTGTTGGTGACTGAAGCATGGCCATCAATGGTGGAAGAACTTAAAATCAGGCATGGTCAAATGGAGAATGAAACGTTACAATACTTGCACCTTTCTTAATGGAAGAAAGAGATGTTGATCACTAGCTTGCAGGATAACTTACATTCTAAATTTATCATGCTTTAGGTAAGTAATGTGGGCCACCAATCTTCTAAAATGGCGAATCAAAATAGGTTCTACAACCATTCTTGCGTGTGAACAATTGTTGACCTTTTTAGCTGCCTTGTTGGCAACTGATGTAACTGTGTCTTATGGTTTTCTAAGTTTGACATCAATGGCATCTATCTTTCTGATTTTCTTTCTTGTAAAGAAGTGTCTGATGGCATTTTCAGGATCATTGCCTTGTGTAATATTAATGCTGATTTGTACAGACCAGAAAGTTACATATCAGCCCTGTTTGTATGGTCTGTTCTGCTGTAACAATTTAGCTGCATTCTCGTGCAATAGAAATAATATGGCTTAACGGAAAAACAGGGTTGGGGTGAATCACCAAAAATATCAGTAATAATCAAAACAAAAATAGTATTAGTAAATGTTTAAAATCATATTTTAATGAAATAATACAATAAACTTAACACATTAAGGGGTTTGAGTTTGTTGAGTTACAGTACTGTGTTAAGATGGGCTGAGGGTCATCATCAGCATCATTATTACTTTCAGGTACAAGTTACAACAAAAGAAAATATTTAGTCCAGAAGTGGATGGCTGTGGTTCATTGCCCTCAGACTGTTTCTTGGGCTTTGACTTAAAAAATCTAGTTTTTGCTGCTTTGCTGTTTTCATGAAGAAGCTGTTCATAGGGTGCCAGATAAGACTTTATGCTGCAAACTGCTATCCTGCTGCATTCTGCATTGTAGTCATTGTCTTCTATGAGCTGCAGTACTTCTCAATTTCCCTCAGGGTTGAAGACAAAAGAGAAGTGGAAAGTTCTCGTGGTGCTGCATCCTGGACTTCGTCGTCTTCATCTCAAGCTTCAATTTCCTCCGCAGCAACAAGTTGTTTAAGATCAGTCTCCACATCAAATCGAGCTTGCTTCGCAAGAGTAACAAAATGTTCTTTGATTGCTGGAAGTTTTTCCGATGGTTCAGTACCTTTAAAATCATGAAAATCTGGGAGAAACTTCTGCCAAACTGCATGCAAGCAATTCTTACTGGCATCACCCCAGGCCTCCACAGTGATGTCAATAGCATTCTTAATGTTAAATCTCTTTCAAAATTGAAGAATGCTGTCCTTGTTATCTCCCTTAATAGCTGCAATCAGCTTCTTGAATGTGCGCATTAAATAATCAGCTTTAAAAACTGCTATTGCACCTTGCTTCATGGGTTGAATGAGAGAGATAGAACTTTCTTGTTTTCAGAAAGCTCACCAATGGTGGGAGGATGGCTTGGTGCATTATCCAGAATGAAGAGAATCTTGAAATCCATATCTTTTCTCCTGCAATAATTTCTAAAAATATCCTCAAACGTCAACAATAAGGTCAAAACATTTGCCCCATCATTCAACTTCTTTTGCTTGACCTGATGTAAACACCTAGAGTGGATTGTGGGTGGAGTTGAATATTAGCCGACTGGAGTTAGTGTTTTTTTTTAATCGTTCCTTTGAATTACAGCCAAATTACGTTGATGGAACTCATTATAGGAGAACAATCTATAGTCACTAAATTAACCTACATTGGATAGATGGTGCGGTGAAAAAGGGAGGGGAAGGGTTTGGGATAAGAAGACATATCTTGAAGTTGCATTGAATGCCTGCTTCATCTGTGATTAATCAAAGTATTCATGGGCTGATTGTTATGTACTAAATAGTCTTGGGACTCTGCTTTTATTTGGCATCTGATTTTATAGAGTAATCAGTTTAGGGAGTGGCTGCAGCTGTGTTTACTGAACCTAAAAAAAATGTCCAAACTTGTTATTAAGTTATCACTTCTAAAATTGTCATGGTTGCTTTTGGAAATGTTTAAAATGTCTTTAAACTACATGTAGCAATGTGTGCAGGGTATACTGTTACCTGAAATGTTGCTTATTTTAGGTGGAATCATAGAAATGAGCAATGAGGTTCAGAACTCTAGTAACAGTTTACAATTTGGCAGTGGTTCACGACCAGATGGATGTCCTGATAAATTTTAAGTACATGTTCCTTTAAACATAGTTTCTCTACGTAAATTGGAATAGGCATGAAGGCAAATAACTCTAGAAAGTGTGTGATTTGTGAATCAAGAGTCTTGAAAATGTATTGCGAAACCTCCACAGTGAAACATGGGTGTCGACTTACCACTGGCCAAATAGTTGTTGTTCCAGTGTAAATAGGAGTTGCACTGGGCATTCTATGAAAGAATTGCTTAGGCAATTGAACTTTTCCAGTGGTCAATTCCTCTACTCTTGGAACCTCCAGCAGTCATTGTGTCTCTTTTCTTCACCCCCCCCCCCCCCCCCAAAAAAATCTTGTTTTGGCAACCTACTTGGCACCCTGAAATCTTAATTGGTGTCCGGCCCCCAACTCCACTTACACCCTATCTTGTCAGCATTTTAACTAAATTTGTCTTATGTTCTTATGGTTTGAAGCAGCTGTCAATGTCCTTTTAAAGTTCAGAATATGGCAGCTGACTGCTGTGAAAACGGGGTAACATTTTGCCTTTCTCTGACAGTTAACCTAGAGTTGTCAGAATGGAAGTATGAGTCAGCATTTCTGATGGAGTCCTGACTGGAGTTTCCTCTCAATGTGGAGCCACCACCTTTTTGTGTGAGATTGCCACTCCTTGGAAAATCCAGTGCAGTGTATAGAGGACTTTATCTCTTGCAGTTTCTGTAATTTCTAATTTGATCAGATTTTTTGACCTTTGGCTATATTCCCAATGTGGAATATGTTTTGTAAATATTAGTATTATTAGTCATATTCAGTGGAGCATGCTGTATGGGAACGAGTTAAATTTTGTTGCATATCCTCCCGTGTTTAAGTCAAAATGCTTTGTAATGTCCTTCATGGAGTCATACAGCATGGAAACATACTCTTTGGTCCAACTTGTCCATGCTGACCAAGTTTCCTCAAACTAAGCTAGTCCCCTGTGTGTGGTGCATATCTGTCTAAACCTTTCCTCTTCATTTACCTGTTCGAACATTGTAACTATACTTGCATCTACTTCCTCATTACACATAGAAACCACTCTGTGGAAAAGTTGACCCTCTGGTCCCTTAAAATTTTTCTTCTCACCTTAAATTTATGCCCTCTAGTTTAGAGCACCCCCTATCCTAGGAAAAGACTTTTGCCATTCACCTTATCTATGCCCCTCCCCATCATTTGAAAAGCCTCTATAAGGTCACCCCTCAACCTCCTGCACTCCAGTGAAACAAGTTCCAGCCTCTCCTTAAATCCTGCAGTCCTAGCAACATCCTGATAAATCTTTTCTGAACCCTCTTCAATTTAATGATATCGTTCCTGTAGCAGGGCAATGAAAACTATATACAGTAACTCCAAAAGTGGCTTCACCAACATCCTGTACAAGCTTGACATAATGTCCCAATTCCTATACTGAAAGGTCTGAGTAAATGACTGGTGATGCAATTTTCAAAGAACTATGTACCTGAATCCCTTCCTGTTCAATAACACTACCCAGGGCCCCACCATTTACATAAGTTCTACTTTAGTTCATTTTACCCAAATGAAATACATTGCATTTATCCAAATTAAATTCCATCTGCCACTCTCAGCCCATTGACCCAATTGATAAATATTGCTTTGTAATCTTGGATAAACTTCTTCACTGTTGACTGTACTACCAATTTTGCTGTCATCTGCAAACTTATTAACTATGCCTTCTAAATTCTCATTGAAATTGTTTATGTAAATGATGAAAAACAGTGAACCAGCACTGATCCTTGTGGCATGTTGCTGGTCACAGACCTCCAGTCAGGAAAAACAACCCTCCACCACCACCCTCTGTCTCATAGCATCAAGCTAATTTTGTATCCAATTGGCAAGCTCTCCCAAATCCCATGTGCGCTAACTTTAATCAGTGTACTATGTGGAACTTTATTGAATGTCTTGCTGAAGTCCATATAGACAACGGCCACGGTGGTGACTTCATCAATCTTCTTTGTCACCTCTTCAAAAAAAACTGATTTGTCCGCCTTTGTTTTTTTTAAAAACCTCCAGCATCTCTTCTGTAATGTAGACTGATTTCAAGACATCAATATTTATTTCCCCAAGTTCCCTAGCCCCCATTTGTTTCTTCACAATAAAGATTAATGCAAAATACTCATTTAGTATCTCTCCCAACTCCTGTGATTCCACACATCAATGACCTTGTTGACTTTTAATGGGCTCTCCCTAATTAATCTTTTGCTCTTAATGTACTTGTAGAATCTTTTTGAATTCTCCTTCATCATATCTGCCAAGGCTATCTTATATCGTCTTTTTGCCCTCCTGGTTTCTTCCTCAAGAATGCTCCTGCACCCCATATACTATTTTAGAGATTCATTTGGTCCCAGTTGTCTATATCTAACATGCATCAATCTTATTCTTGACCAGAACCTCGATATCTTTATTTATCTATTGTTCCCTACTCTAACCAGCCTTGCCCTTCATTCTAACATGAGCATAATGCCTCTAAATTCTCGTTATCTCAGTTTGGACACTTGCCAGTTGTCCCTTTGTCTGTGAACAGTCTACCGTAATAAACTATCAAAATTTCCTGTCTCATACCGTCAAAATTTGCCTTATTCCATTTAAGAACTTTAACTGTGATCCAAAGCCTATCCTTTTCCATAACTATTTTAAAATTAATAATAGAATAATGACCGTGGATCTCCAAAGTACTCCCCGATTAATCATTTGCCCTACCTTATTTCCCAAGCGAAGGTTAAGTTTTGTTCCTTCTCCAATAGGTACACCTACATATTGACAAATTCCTCATCATCTCAGCCCTTAATAAGTATGGCAGTTCCAGTCTATGTCTAGAAAGTTAAAATCCCTTACTGTTACAACTCTATTAATCTTATGTATATCTGAGATCTCTCTACATATTTGCTCCTCAGTTTCCTGCTGATTATTAGGGTGCCTATCGTACATTTTCTGAAGGTGATCATCCCCCTCTTACTTCTGAATTCCAACTGTACAGTTTGTCATTGGACGATCCCTCAGAAATAACCTCTAGTACAGTAGTAATGATTTCCTTAATCAAAAACACTACTTCCTCCTCCTCTCTTGTCTCCTTTCTATCCTTCCTGTAGCATCTAAACTCCTGAACATTAAGTTACCAATCCTGTCTGGCCTTTATTAATTTATTAATATACTTTATTAGTAAGAGATTTTATTAATAAAGTATATTTTTTGGAGTGAAGGTTAGTTCAGAGTTTTGACAACTGCAAAAGCAATGGTTTTGGTGTCAGTTTACAAAGAGTGCAACTTTTGTACAAATATATGGGATATACTTTTGCCACATGTACACTTGCCACATGAATTTTATGTTCCCTTTTCAGATAGATCCTCAACATGATATTAAACCTTGCATCAGAAAAATAAACCTCTAGGAAGACAGCGATTTGATCTGTGGATTCCAGTCTCCAAAATGAAAAAGAAACTTTGAAAATTGCACTTTGATAAAGTAGAAGATCAGCAGTTAATTTTAAATCAACAAATTCCTCTGTGGAAATTTTGGGTGGGACTGTTAGATAATGTTTCTGAATGGAAACAAACTCCCACTTGAAACCCAATGTATGCAATTTCAATTGTTTTATTTTGCTTCTGTGCCTCCTCTAGATATAATATCTGTTCAAATACATTTTCAAACTGAAATCCATGCTTTTTGCTATCAAACTGTTTTGTCCTATTGAGCATAAGTTCACTGTAATCCGTAGTACCTTTGCCTCTTTTGATTTTTTTCTTGAAAATTGTGCAAGTTAATAGTCATACCACTTAATTTGAGTTTCATTATTCCTTGCAATATCCCATATGTGGTTGGTTGCGTGATCATCAAGTTTATTTTTGGTTATTGATGTCAAGTCAAACTGAAGTGAAATCTAATTTTCTGTCTCGCATACTTGGAAAGTTGACACATTTATGATGCAGTTAAATGGGTGTCCACTTGAATCAGGAACACCTATCTTTTTGGGTTCCCGTGTCAAAATGTGTCAAATCTGAATGGACTTTGTATATATCAATAGTAAAATATGTTCAAATCTTGATCTGCAGGAATTGAGAACACTACAAACAACTGCAAGTCATGCATACATGCTCATATTGCAGTCAATGTGTGCTAATGCACGCCCACACCCATCTACTTCCTTGACACCTTGGTTGCATGATTAATATGAGAACTGATGTCAAGATGATAGGAGTTTTTGAATTAGATTTAGATATAAGGCCATGTGTTGAATGCCTCTAGCTTAAATATAATAATGTGCTGTGCATATCATATTAAGTACTGTGTAGTCATTTAGCCTGTCATTAGTTTGGACTATTCACTTACACTGTCCTTTCCCAAACCAATGTGCCAATCATTCTGTCTGGGATATGTTAGCATTTAGATGATATCTATTTCTGCATATACCAGTTATGCTTGATCTGCCATTTCTCAAATTGTAGTGCTTGGTTACTTTATGGGTGGCATGGTGGCACAGTGGCTGGCACTGCTGCCTCAGTGCCAGAGACCCACCTCAGGCAACTGTCTGTGTGGAGTTTGCACATTCTCCCAGTGTCTGTGTGAGTTTCCTCCGGGTGCTCCAGTTTCCTCCCCACAGTCCAAAAATGTGCAAGTTAGGTGAATTGGCCATGCTAAATTGCCCGTAGTGTTAGATGTAGGGGAATGGGTCTGGGTGGGTTGCTCTTCGGAGGGCCGATGTGGACTTGTTGGGCCGAAGGGCCTGTTTCCACACTGTAAGTAATCCAGTCTAATCTTAATTTATCCACTTGCCCTTTCAACTAACTTTTTACTCAGGAGTTATTGAGCAGTAGTATGGTAAATATGTCATACTGTGAGCTTGTACAATATTGCTGAATGTTTAACTTAAGCTGACCTTTTAAGTTTTTAAAACTAAATTCTTCCATTGTCCTGCTAGTTCATAATGGAAAGCAATATGTGTACATTAAAGTGAAGTCACTTGCAACCACCAGTCTGTCCTGATTTTTCAAGTAAATTTTTTTAATGTTTTGGAGCTTGTACATAACTATTGTGCAGAAATATAAATTTGAGCTCATTTAATTATGCAGTTCCATTGAACATAACTAGGAGCAGGAGGCTGCTACTCAGCCTCTCATGTCTGTTAGCTCGTGGCTGAATTGTTGTTCTTAATTCATCTGCCATGCTAGCGCCTCAGAGTTTTGAAAAGAGTAGAGTTGAAAACTTCCTCTTTAAACAATTTGTGATCGAGCCTGCACAACACTAGAATTTCAGACATTCCTCTGAAAGAAAAAAAATCCTTCACTGTTCATAGTTCTTTGAAAGTAGAGTCGCAGGTAGATAGGACAGAGAAGGTGGTGTTTGGTATGCTTTCCTTTATTGGTCAAAGCGTTGGGTATAGGAGTTGGGAGGTCTTGTTGCAGCTGTACAGGACATTGGATAGGCCAGTTTTGGAATATGCTTAATTCTGGTGGCCTTCCTATTGGAAGGATGTTGTGAAACTTGAAAGGTTCTGAAAACTCCACCCTGCCTCCTTTAAAAACGCTATCCCCACGGGATCCAAGATGGGAGTAATCTTAACAGGTCTGCCTCCTTGAGCTCTGTACCATAACTTGAAGCAAAGTGATACTTTTACCCTCTCCAACTAATCTATTTTGAAGAAAATGACAGTTTAATATTAGAAGTGCTACATACTTTTTTTAGTAAGGGAAGATGACTAGAGACAAAGGACAGAGTAAATCACAACATGTAGGGCATTCCCCTGCAGCATTGGACACTCCTTTGGCTGCAGCTGCAGCTTCCCAAGAAATCCTGATGGACTCTCCTATGCAACAATTGGGCTGCCGGAACGAGAGGAAGGCGAGTATCCAGCCAGTTTCTTTGAAGAATGGCTGCTGCGATATCTAGGTTGGGAGGCTTGAGACAGCACACTGGGTGACGGTGTGCAGGCCTGGTTCGGACCAGCTCCCCTGCCCAGTCCTAGTGCGATTCCAGTCCTGTAGGGACAAACAAAAGATAATGGAAGCTTCCAGATCCTTGGAAAGAATCCTCAGGCCCTGATTCATAAAGGATCAAAGATTGTTTTTTCAGAACTTTTCTGCTGCCGTGATCCGCAAGAGGAAGTCATTTGAGGTGAAGAGACTGAGGCATCTGGATATTCGATATTCCATGAGGTAGCCAGCAGTACTCTGCTTTAATCACGAAGGGGCCGTGCATGTATTTGACTGCTCAGAAAAAGCAAAGAACTGTCTGGATGAGAATGTGTATCGTGTATAAGCAGGTAGGGAAAGAGAGTGAAGTTCTTAGTTTTGTGAAGCAAGAGATTCAGTTGACCATGACTCCGATCAGTTTACTATGGGGTGATGCAGGCAAGGGTAATGGCTTAACAAGGTGGAAAAGCATTCATTATGTAGAGCCATTTAACAAGATGAGGTAGAATTCAGTATGTGAGGTCAATTTTCACAAGGTGAAAAGTATTCATTTTGTGATGCCAGTTATTTATTGTGTAACAACAGATGGCTTAATCTTTACTATTGATAATCATTGACTGTAACGGTCACCCAGTTAATATGTATATTGCCTTATCTGAATGCTCCTCTCTGTAAAATGACTGTATAAGTTTTTCGAGAAATTACTGTTCTAGAGAAAACTGTGAACTCATGTCCCAGTGCACATGGGCAATCGTTCTCACTCCCTCCAGAACCCAAAATAAAGATGGAGATAAAACTATTGTCTCTGAATGTTTTGCTTCAACTGAGGGGGTGGAATGGAACGGTATGACACGGACACTTTGAAATAGACCGGATGGTCCAAAGAACATGGACAATAATGGTTGTCTTTTCTTTTCCCTTTTTTTTCTCAACTTAGTATACTTCTCCTTTCTCTTCGTTATTTTATTACAGAAAGTTTTTTTTAAGGTCTGTGTAAGGTTGGGAGTGGGCGAAGTGCGAACGTTTAATTTTTTTTGTCCATATATCTATTTTTTGTAGTTTATCCGTTACCTGAGTTTGGGGCACGGCTCAAACTAGAAGGAGTTATGGAGGTGTATGTGGGTAGTGTAAGCCCCCAGCTCCGGGCAGAGGGGGAGCAGTCTCCTCTCAATTGTTTTTTGTATGCTGTAATTGATTTAGTTTGGTTTTTAGTAGAGGTAGTTTTTAAAAGGTTTTGTTAATGTAGTTTTAGTGTGTGCATTTTTAAGACTCCGAGTCTTTTATTTAAACTCTGTGCACTGTAAGTAGGGTTCTTCCTCTTGGGAGTTCGAGTTGTTATAGAAGGATGTGGCTAAGTGTCTCCTTAAATGGTGCACCTGGAATATTAAAGGGAATCACTCGCAGGTCAAGAGGGGAAAAAAAGTACTCGGGAAGGAGAGGGTTGATATTGCCCTTTTGCAAGAAACCTATCTTGATGATAAGGAGCACTTAAAGTTACAGCAGGGTAGGTTTGATCGGGTTTTTTTCTCGTCCTTTAACATGAAGAGCAGGAGAGTGGTGATACTTATCCAGTAGAGTCTCCCATTTAAGTTATTCGATCAAGTTGAAGATGAATATGGGTGGTTTGTAATTCTTAAAGTTTCAATACATAGTGAGGAGTATGGCATTCTAAATATTTATTGTCCCTCAGCACACCCCCTCAAATTCCTGACCGATGTACTTTTGAGGTTGATTATCCTTAGAATGCGATACACTATCATAGGGGGAGATTTTAATCGCCTCATGGACCCCACAGTGGATAGAATGCCCAAAGGTCCCCCAAATGTGTCTCTGCAAACCAAACAATTGGTTGACTTTTGCATGGAATTGAGGCTGGTGGACATTTGGAAATGTCTCTACCCTATGGGGAGGGACTTTGCCTTTTTCTCAAATCCATACAAGTGTCATTACCAGGATTGACCTGTTAACACCTTCAGGGTTTTTCTGGACTCTGATGCATATTTAGAGGTTGAGATTAAGGGCAATGGAACAGGTTCCCAGCATTGGCGAATGGATCCTTTTATACTCAAGGAAGTTTGTCAAGTATTTACCAGACGAGTTCAAAGCATTCTTGGCTATCAATTCAGGTACAGCTAGTAACCAGACGATACTCTGGGAGACTGCTAAGGCCCATGCTAGGGAGATAGTTATCTCTTAGTCGGTGAGACAGAAGGGAGAGCAGCAACGTCTGCTCGAGGCACGGTTGAAGGCAGCCGAGATGACACATTTTGATAGGCTGTAAATGGCTAAATTGCAGCGAGTCACAGCCTTCCGGGTTGCTTTGAACTCGATGCTCACTCAGACAGCAAAGAGAACTGTTTGGCGAAACAAAGGCTGGACCTTCCATGTTTGACCTCTGAACAGGCATCTCTTCTTAATGCCTCCTTGACAGTGCAAGAGATACAGTCGGCAGTAACAGCTCCAAAGTAGGAAGGTGCCTGGCTCTGATGGTCGCCTGAGACAATTCTACGAAGAATTTATAAATATTCTGTCTTTTATTTGGCGTCACAAGTGGCCCATCATTAAGCTTGCCAAATTGCAGTTATCCAAGGGAGGGGGGAGGGGAGTAGACTTTCTGGATACTGAGAATACCAACTAAATTCCCTTCTGTCTTTCGTGAGTGACTGGACTTGAGGACCCGAGATCAATATGGTTGTATATCGAGGCCTTCCAGGCAAAGTGCCCCCTTACTAGCCTGTTGTTTATGGATAAGATGAGACAGTTATGGAATACTGTCAGGATCCAATCATTATTAATACAGTCAAACCATGGAGAGCAATGCTACAGAGCAAGGCTGTTTAGCTAAAACCTCCTTTCTTAACCCTATAGTTGGTATGCGAGGATTCCGGCCAAGGTTGATGGACCCTGGGTTCAAACTGTGAGCAACCAGGAGCGTCTCCTGTTTGGGAGACTTATTTGAGGGGGAGGTGATGATGTCCTTCAACCAAATGAGTCGCAAATATGGATTGCCCAGTAGAGATCTATCTTGTTACTTTCAGGTTAGGGACTTCCTCCAAAAAAAAAACTACGCTTTTGACCAATCCGTATAGGTCTGACACAGATTAGAGTGCTCCAGGCTATGAGCATTCTCTCAGTTAATGCCCTTTACCATCTGCCCTTTACCATCTGCCCTTTACCATCTGCCCTTTACCATCTGCCCTTTACCATCTGCCCTGTGCCTCGAATGACATTGAGCAACTACGTAAGGTCTAGTAACAAGAATTGGGAGTGGAGATTCCCTCAGGGACATATGGGAGGACATTTTGAGAGAATGTGAAAAAAATCTCGATCTATAACAGGACACGTTATGCGGTTGAAGTTTATTCGTAGGGTTCATTTGGCTCCAGATTGTCTTGCGAAATTGAAAAAGGGAGCATCTCCAATGTGCTTCAAATACAAAATAAGCATAGGTACCCCCACTCATTGCTTGTGGTTATGCCGCAAGCTTCGTAGGTACTGGAGCGCTGTGGCAGGAGTAATAGAGGGTCCGGGGGACGGAACCTAAGGTAGATCTGGTCGGTCTCCTGTTGGGTTTGCCGAATTTATCGTCCTTAGAAATGCATGGGAACAAGCTATTTAACATTCTCACAGTGTGAGGAAGAATATTTTGAGGAGATAGGATGCCAACTTGTGGAATGTTTCAGAACATATCTGGGGGACACTCACTAAACAGCCCTACCGGCCTGTGGCTGAACACTTCAACTCCCCCTCCCACTCCGCCAAGGACATGCAAGTCCTGGGTTGCCTCCAATGCCAAACTCTAGCCACCTGACGCTAGGAGGAAGAGCATTTCATCTTCCACCTTGGGATCCTCCAACCACACAGGATCAATGTGGATTTCACCAGTTTCCCCATCACCCCCCCCCCCCCCCCTTATCCCAGATCCAAACTTCCAACTCAGCGCTGCTGTCTTGAACTGTCCTACCTGTCCATCTTCCTTCCCAGCTATCTGCTCCACCCTCTGACCAATCCCTTCACCCCCATCTTCATCTGCCTATTGTATTCCAAGGTAACCCCACCCCTGCCCGCTCCACACCCCTTTCATTTATCTCTGTCTCCTTGGGCCACACCTTCATTCCTGATGAAGAGTTTATGCTCAAATATAGACTCTGCTGCTGTTTGGACGCTACCTGAACGGCTGTGCTTTTCCAGCATCAGACACTTCGACATTGACCCAATTGATCAAGATCTGTTTGTAATCTTAGATGACCTTTTTCACAGTCCACTTGACTACCAATTTTTGTGTCATCTGCAAAATTACTAACTGTGCCTTCTATATCCTCATCTAAATCATTTATATAAATGGCAAACAAAAGTGGACCCAGTGCCAATTCCAGTGGAACACTGCTAGTCCCAGACCATCAGTATTTGAGGTATATCATTTTTGCCAGTTTATCAATAGTGCTGGTTGATAAGGTGCTGATTTAAAACAACGTTTCCTGTATATCCACTTAAACGTCAACCAGTTGCTGGGTTTTTGGAGGGACAAAGCAAGAAAATGTTACATTTCTGTAAAGTAGCATTCTAGGATTTTAGCATGGAACTGCAATTTCTTTTCTTGGAGGATAGGGGCAAGAGAAATTTTCATTCTTGCTGTATACTAACCAGTTTTTTTTGCATTTTAGATAATGTAGCTCATTTTTGAGGCTAATTGTTGCTGGGAGACTCACCAACCTATAGCAAATCTTGGAAATTGAGCATTTCCATTCTGCACGTGTGTTTTACTTTTTTAAACCGGACAGTTCAATTCTAAGTTATATTTGAGCATACAAATGATTTAGTATATCTAAGCATTTAAAGTATTTAAATCAAACTATTTAAAGAGGAGGTGCACAGATTTTTGGAATATCAGAGTTGAGGGCTATGAGAAGCTGGTACAGAAGAGGAACTGCGGCCTCAGACGGAGCAGCCATTATCTTGTAGAAAGATGTAGTGGGCTTGAGGGGTTGGACAGCCTACTCCTGCTCTGACTATTTACATTCTTTCATAGCTTCATATAAAGTATTGAGATCAAAATTATGGAATTGATGAACAATGCAACTTTAAGAAATTAAATTTCACTCCTTTATATAAAGCATGTGGGCAGCGTGGTGGTTCAGTGCAGCCACACAGCGCCAGGGACCCGGGTTTGATTCCAGACTCTAACAACTGTCTGTGTGGAGTTTGCACGTTCTCCCAATGTCTGCGTGGGTTTCTTCCCACAGTCCAAAGATGTACAGGTTAGGTGAATTGGCCAAGCTAAATTGCCCATAGTGTTCAGGGAAGTGTAGGTTAGGTGCACTAGTCAGGGGTAAATGTAGAGTAACAGGGTAGGGGAATGGGTCTGGGTGGGTTACTCTTTGAAGGGCCAAAGGGCCTGTTTCCACACTGTGTAGGCATTCTGTGGTTCTACAGATATGTACCATTGTTGATTTATTGCTGTATATTTGACCCAGCCCCTCATATCCAGATCATTGTACTGAAAAGTACTGCTAGGGATGGACCTCCTGGGACGTCAGTGTAAACTTCAAATAACACTTAACTTGTTTTCACTTGTAACTTATTGCATGCTTATTTTTGTTCAAGAAAGAGGGAGTTGACTGTGGTGTGTCTCTTGGAATGCCAGATGCTGAGGTTGGGCCATCGAAAAATGTTTATTGTTTACAGGCATAACCCTGTTCAGTGCAGTATTCAGGTACTAGCAGTTCTTCAATTTCCAGCAAATAGTGAGAGACTGAATTGGCACTCTATGTAAATTCTTTAAAGGTGCTATTTATTTGGAGCCAAAGTGCTAATTTGATTTTTCTTATGACAGCATCACATATGATATGTGATTTTTTTTCTTCCTATTTTGCAAAGGGCAGGACTTCTACTGCTCTGTTCTTAACATAAATTGACAGCAATTAGTTCTGCAGTAAAACTTGTCAGTAAAAGCTATGTGGTAGAATGCAAAAGGCCCTATATCGTTCACACTTTGTCCACTTTAAACATTCCATTTAATTAAGTCAGCGACTTAAAAAACAACTTTATCTTGTGCCTTTCACAACCTAAGGATGTCCAAAAGTGCTTAGCTGACAATGAATCCATTTACAAGCATAGTTGCAATAGAAATTGAACCTGAGGAAAAGAACATGGATGTGCTACATTTTAACCATCTATTTTAATATGCCTCTGAAGCATGAACTACATGCTTGGAATAAGTTCCAAAATTGCACTGGCGTGGAGGTAGTGTTCGGGCTCATCAGAGCCTGTCTGCTCCAGGTCCGTGGCATTGTTTTCTTATGCTTTTTTTCTTCCTTCTTCCTCCTTCCATTTTGAGGCCAGAGTGGCTCAGTGAGGCAGTGGCTGTAGTGTCGATGGTGTGGACCAGGATTGCTGGTAGTGGCAGTGCCTAGGACCTGGACTCTTGGCGACAGTAGACCTGGAGCCTGGATTGACAGCAGTGTTGGTGAGATGGTGGCAGCAGAGCTGCGGTCTCCCAGACCATCAGTGTCATCATTGCTGTTCTGAGAGTGAGGCTTCCTGAAGACCCGAACACCTTGCAAAAGCCCTGATGTCTGCTTGAGATACAATTTGAACAGAAGATGAACTCCTATTTAAGTAATTTCTTTTTATTCTTGTTGAAACTCAAAATGGTGGCAGATTATGGCGACAAAATATTTGTTCTATCTTCAAGATATGTGACAATAGATTATTCATTCACTTAACTACAAAGAAAGAGTAGTGATAAGTTTGATGCATTTAATTTGTGGACCTATAGGAGATGTTCATCATATTGTACATAAACAGGCAGACAAAGTGCTGGAAATGGCCAAAAGAAAGAGGAAATTTAATGCGTATCAACTAAGAGAAAGATCTTCGCCTCATTTATTCGGGCAGTTAATAGATAAAGAAAATTTAATGGAAGGAGAAATTGATGGTAAAATAGATGGCCATAATAATTGAATAGATGCATTTGACTTGTGTGAAATGAGTAAGTGCAGCACAAGGACAGACAAGGTGGAGATCCGTGGTAGTCAACCTTCAGGGAAAGGAATGACACTGATGAGCAAACAAATTGTTCTAATACTGAGAAATGTGTAAAGCAATTTGTGCATAAGATTCTATAAACAATACCAATACAACTAAAAAAGTAGATTTAGTGATATTGATGGTGAGGTAATGTTGGCCAGGATACAAGAATTTAACTTGGAGTAGTTAAGATTTTTAATAACTGAGGGAGAAGTACAATCTCAGTTTAATGCCCCATTTGAAAGATCACAACTTTAACTCTGCAGCCTCCCTTTGATATTGTGGTAAAGTATTGGCTTTGATTGTATTTAAACCTTTTTTTAAAAAAATGTATTCACTCTGAACAAGTTTTCAACCCATGTCCTTCTGGATGTAAGGAAAGAGGAGTCTGAGTTAAGGTTGACATCTGAGGCTCTACAGTTTAGGTTGTGTAGCTCTTAAAGCTATCAGCAGACTAAATACAATGCTTGAGGGATTTTATTTTAATTTATTGTATGTTTAGGGAGAATGTTAATATTTCCTTTCAAAGTTGTTTTGGAAGTTTGAATCCCCTTTTTCAGCTTCAGGATGTATTCTGGGGAAGCTTTGCACTGGTTTAAAATCTTATTTTGTACTTTTCTTGGCAGAAAGCTACGTGTCTGGTTAAGGACTGAATTGTTAGATCGCTACAGAATAAGTGACAAGAAGTTACTGTTGCTAAAGAGATGGCACTGCCATTCAAAAAGGACCTTGAGAAGTACAAGGATATTGACGAGGATGAGCTTCTTGGCAAACTTAGTGAAGAAGAATTGAAACAGCTCGAAACTGCTCTTGAGGAACTGGATCCAGAGGTGGGGTTTGAAGTTCTTTATCCATCAATTCTCAGGGATGATGTGCTTTATTTTGGAACTTGGTAAAACTTCAAACTCAGTTATTTAACATCTGTTTGGAGAAATTAAACAGGTTGTAGGACATCTGAGATTGGTTAATATAACTTAAGAGGTTAAAACTTGTGTTGTACATTTTCCAAACATCCATCAGCTACCCCATAGTGTAACATTCTTCCCCAATCTTTAATGTTTGGATTTTCCCATAGCTGTGTAACTGTTCAGTAATTCATTGTAAGGAAAATTGAACTAGTGTTGTGATTTGTTATAACTGCAGTCTTGAATTGATTGGCTGTAATTTCTTTTGAGGGTTATTAAAAGTTCATGTTTTTATTTTCAAAATTAGTGTTTCATTCTTAACCAAATGTTCAATTTTTTTTTTTGTTTTGAGAATTGTATTTTAAAATTTGGACAATTTGCCAATATCCACTGAAAATTAATTTCATTTCCTGTGAATATTCACTGTTCAAAAAGTGCTTGTGCCTCTCCTGTGTGGGGAGTTTGATTTAGCTTTCGGATGGAGAGAGATCAACAGAGGAGAGAAAAATTTGAATGTAACGTACCCTGAAGCTTTTGGGCATGAAAGTTAACAAGGGTTTTGGGAATTACGGCAATTAGAGCCAAAATTAGCATATTGTATAAGAAAAGAAAATAATTTTTTTTAAAAAGTATTTTTTTCATTAGAAAGTCTATAATAAGCCACTTGGGGTTTGGAGATGGCACATTTAGAAAATTGATATTTAGGGTAGACAAGGAAAGACTTCAAGTGTATGTGTATTTCAACTTGAAAAATAATTTGTCGCCTAATGTGGAGAATGTCCTGAAGTAAAGAGAAAAATGATAGGAGTTTGTACTCTTTGAGACATTACTGTCAATGCGCACAGTTCATTTCTCATAGGCAAGCAGTGAATACTTTAATAGTTCATGGAGGAATCTGAATGCAGAACAGTTTGATTGTAGCTATTACACCATAAAGGGAGATGCTACCAAAGGTTTTTGGCCTGCACTCATCAGCACAGAATTATAAGACTGACAAATCTCAAAGGAAACAGCCATTTGTACTGCATCAGATTAAGATGCTTTTGGGTTGGCCATTGACTAGGACTCTGTTTGAGGAATTGCCAAGGAATAACCCTAAGGGATCAGTTGTCCCCAAAAGATTTTGTGCAGTGTGTTGACATGTTTTTCCAATTGGCAAAGGCCTGTATATGAATATTTGTATGCTCCCTGGCAGTCTTAAATTGGTTATTAGTGGAATTCTTAATGCAATCTGAATTGTTTAGTAGTTACTGTTTCCAATTGCAGAATCATATCAAATATTGGGAGCTATGTTGTGTGTTTTATAAATGTGGGCTGATGAAATATAAATTTTTGCTGATTGCAAACAGCCGAATGGACAAGCTCTTAGCTATGAATTGCCAGTCATTGGGGTATAGAGCTTACATGTGTGATCTCAGCATAAGTGCATCCTGATTATTCTGCAACGGACTTTAGGCTTCTCCCCCAACCATGCACACCTCTCCACCCTCAGCCAGTTTATTGTAATGACTTTTTTTGCTATTTCTAACCCTTTCGTTGGTCTATTATTCCTGAAATAATCTTCTGACATGAAAACATTGATAACGATCTCGGTAGAGTCAGGTAGCTATTTAAAACAGTAAAAGAAATCCAAAGTGAGTTATTTGCCCCTGCTTTCCTAAACCTAGACTAATTCACTAAGATTTGAATATCTACCCTGCAGTACTGAAGAGCACATTCTGACAATAGTTCAATGTGGTAATCTGAGGGCAAGGACAAAGAAGAAAACTGCAAAGTAGAGCCAAACATTTTTCTGCATTTATACCTATTGTATTTTATATCTCTTCAATTTGTTCTGATCTCCAGATGTTCAGTGGATGTCACTTACCCTTTTATATTCTGGATAGAAGTGAATGTTTTTCTATCTTTTTATTTCTACAAGTTAAAGTAAATTTAAATGTATAGAATATACTCTGTTTGTAAGACTCTCAACTTTTTTTTGAATTGTGCATACTGTTTGTTTCTATTCATATGTTTAGAGGTGCTTGATGTACTGTTTTATTCAGACATCTTAAGTGTGTTTTCTCCAATGCGCTAGCATTCACTCCTGCCAGCAGGCTTTCGTCAGAAGGACCAGACTGTCAAAAGCCCAACAGGCCCATTTGATAGAGATCAACTTCTAGCATTCTTGGAGAAACAGGCCTTGGAGTATAAAGACAGGGAGGATTATGTGCCTTTCACAGGGGAGAAAAAAGGTACTGTACGAGCCTTAATTGATGTTGCAGGCTTTCATTGTTTTCTTGCACGTTTCTGACTTCAGGGAGGGACGTCATGATTTTTTAAAAAATTATAAACGTACCTTCAACTTTCCAGCAGAAGATGAAACCACAATTGAACACCACAGATTTGTTTAATTACTTCTTAAAAACGTCATTATGACATTGAAGCATTTCATTAGAGGATTATTAGTGTCTATGTTCAGCATATTTGGTAACTGAAAATCATTTGTTCTTTTTATGACAACACTTTAATTAAATATTAAAATTTTTTTTGACCATTTTAAAACAGACTTCTAAGGTTCAGTACTTCCCAATGTTAGTGATTGTGTGAGTTGAAAAGGTTGCCCGCCATCTTCAGTAAGATTGTGTATTAAGTGGAAAGCATGCATTCTTTAGGGCGGTCAGCATTCAAAGAAATCCCTTGAAGTTGCACCAATATGTGGTTTGATTTCAGGAAGGGTGAAGTTAACGAGAAACATTTTGCAATAATAGAAATTGTGTAGTCTCGGCCGATTGTCAAATATTTTTAAAATGTAAAGTTTCAATTACAATGTAATACCCATGTGAGAGGCCTTGAACCATTCCTAGCAGGCATCAGAAATGCTAATTACAGTATTTAAACATATTGCCGTTGAGGAGAAATGTTTTTAAAATTGCATAATAGGATATGGTGTGGTTACCATCCGTATACATTTTTTTGTCCTCTGACAAGGAGTACTAGCGTGAGTTGGAGGCATGTATTTAGCCCCAAGATGAGCTTATGCAGAAGTAACTTTAACCTCATTAGATGATGATAGAAGTGGGAAATGCCAAAACATAGCCATATTAAATGCACACTTAATACTAATTAATCTCTGATTCTAAGTAATTCTTCTTGACAGCTTCACAGTGCTGGCATTTCCAAATAGCACCGGGGCCAAATATTAAAATATTTTCCTCAGTTTTAAATAATATTGAGAGTAAGCTCCCCATGAAAATAGTCAGTTTTTTGATAGTTTGTACACAAGTAGGTTTTTTAAAGGCTGAGCTGTCAGATCCCAAAAGTGGGAAATAACATTCCCAAATGCTTAAAAAATCAAAAGCTCTGTCATTATAAAGCTGCTGTGTGGAATTAGATCTGAACTCCATTTGTTTTGATTTTGAGCACTTAATTGAGTTCTTGAAACCAATCAGTTGTCTAGAATGGAAAATCCCCAAGTTTGAAATAGTCTTTACTGAGCAGCAATATAAAGCTTATGTTTTTACATAATATTTGGTTCCTGAAAAGAGGTGCAGTGTTTTTACTCTCATTATCTTGATTTCTAAGTGTAGATTTTTACAAAAATATGAACATATCTAAAGACCGCAATTTCTTGAAACTTGGCACACCTTGCCAATTACATTACATAAATAATATTTAGAACATAGAACATTATAGTGCAGTACAGATCCTTTGGTCCTCGATGTTGTGCTGACCGGTGTAACCAATCTGAAGCCCATCTCACCTAACTATTCCATTCTCATCCATATGCTTATCCAATTACCATTTAAATGCCCTTAAAGTTGGTGAGTCTACTACTGTTGCATGCAGTGTGTTCCACACCCCTACTATGATTAACCAAACTACCTCTGACCTGTATCTAATAAAGTCTATATTTAGTATAAATACTTTGCAAAACATCAAAGCTTAAAGGCGGAATAACTCTGCAATTGACTCAAAGGTCTATCTTTTTTAAACCGAGTTATACTTGTATTTTTCACCACCCACATCTGACTCCAAACTAAATTCCAATAATATTGAGCCACAAAGGACTTTTGTTTGAATGGAATTCTTTTTTTTATATCTAGTATATGAGCACAAAGAGTTTATTATAATTACTTTTCTTGCTATTTCTAATCCTTTCGTTGGTCTATTATTCCTGAAATAATCTTCAGACATGAAAGCATTGATAATGATCTCGGTAGAGACAGGTAGCTATTTTAAACAGTAAAAGATATCCAAAGTGAGTTATTTCCTAGCAAAATGAAGCAACATGATTCTACAGTTAGGTAAGAATTTTTACTATGAGAGTCGAACAGAAGAAATACTGAATACTGTTTTGGTATCACCTTTACTCAAAAACCCAAAGACAATATTAGTTAAACATGAATTAATTAGCAAGTTGTTGATTTTTAAACTATAAATTACCCATTAAATGGCAAATACAACTAAGATCTCACTAATTTGCTCAACAGTCCGCTCAGCACATCAGTCGTCAAGCTCAGTCGCAAAATTCTTCGGAACTCAATCTCCTCAAAAAATGTAGCTCCTCTATTAGGAACTGGTTGGTTTTGCACTTTACAGCAGCATGCGACCTATCTGAGTTCCACAGGCATAATCTACACTAAAAACGGCCATGCATGCAGGACTTCCTCAACTCAGTTTGGAAGGCATTGTTAATTTAAAGTAACAGACATGATTGGACCAACTGCATTTTTGTATGCTCTCAGATGATGGACCACTCTCTCTTTTGATACCTACTCGACCACTAAATTCATCAATTCCTACTGAGCTTTGAAGGCAGTCTGTGCCCTTTCTATATGCTTAAACCAGTTTGTCTCCCAGGGAGTTTTGATTTCTAATCTCAATCAATTTTTGTTTCCTTAGCCATTGAAAGGGTGAGTTTCCATTCTCTGCTTTAATTCTTTTTCTCTTTTCAATTAGTCTGTCTCAAAAAAAAGTCTCAACTGTGGAATCCAACACGATAGAATTGGAATGAAATTTAAAAATGCTTAATCATGGCACTTAACTGACTTGCTCTCAAGTTTATGGGTACCCTGAAGACTTCCATATGAGTAAAGCTACCAAAGCAATATCCTGCACCATGCAAGAGCAAGTCAGTTCTCTTTTGATACATGGCATCTGCGACAAAAACCAGGCTGTTTCCTTCAAAGATTTGCATTGAATTAAAAATGCATCTTTTGTAAGCAATCGAGCATACTCTTAGTATCTTTTCTGGACCATTATATAGAACAGTATAGCACATGGAAACAGGCCCATCAGCCCACCATGTCTGTGCTGACCATGGTACCATTCTAACTAACCCCATCTGCCTGTAGATGGTCCATATCCTGCTCTTCCCTGCCTGTTCATGTGCCTAGCTAAATGTCTCTCAAACTTTTCTGTTGTGTTTGCTTCTACCACTTTGCCGTGCATTCCAGACACCTACCACTCTCTGTATAAAAGAAAAATCACTTGCCTTACACATTTTCTTTAAACATTTCTCCTCTCACTTTAAATCTATGTTGCTTAGTATTTGATATTTCCACACTTGGAATAGTCCTCCTAAAAAAGCATTTCATAATTTTATAAACTTTTTATCAGGCCAACCCTCAACCTCAACTCTAGCAAAAACAAAATTCCAAGTTGGTCCAACCTATTCTTATAACTAATTACATTATGTAAGGCCTGTTTGTCCACTCTGAAATCTGAAGAGATTGGAACAAACTTGTGAAAATGAAAAAACAAATTTGACATGGCTATACATTCACTGTTGTGCACTGGATTCTTCAGACAGGATTCCATATTATTATCCTTTAACTGATAAATATTCTTTTATAAAGCATCAGAGAGTTAAGTGCTGAAATACAGCAATCCTGATGTAAATCTTGCCTTTTGAAATTGCAGCTGGCAAATGGTTTAAATCCTTTATCAATCATATAAATATCACATAAATATCAAGCTGATGAAGTGTCCATTTTGCATGAATATTGAGGCCACATATAATTAAGGGTCTGAACACCCCTCTCATTCTTCAGTGAATTGAAATTATTTGTCTCTATTAAGGTCAGTGGGTTCTGTCTAATTTGTTTTGCGAAGATAATCTATAACCAGTGCCATGAAATAGAAGAGAAGTACTTCAACCAGATTTGCAAACTGTGCTCAGGAAAAGACTAGTTATCTAGCCTCAATGGGCTATCATGTTTAGTACATTCACAATGCAGGCTTCCATACGTGTGGAAAAATGATCTAATACCATGGCCAAAGGGACTAATATAAAATTTGTTCTGAATTTGAGATTCCCTCCACAAGGTTTAGTTCCTAATCTGTTGTAACAATTTAATCCTTTAATTCTTGTTTGAATCAAGTGAATTTGCACTGTACACTTTCCAAGATTAATACATTGTATTGAGATTTCCTGAGAGATGCCCAAAACTGAATGCAATACTGCAGATGAGACATGCTCAATTGAAGCATCACTTAGTCACTTTTGAATTCCGACCTCCTTGAGATAAAAACCAGCATACTCTGAACCCTTTTCATTGCCAGCAAATCCGAGATTGAGTACAAGGATGCACAAATCTCTTTGCTCCAGCACAGCACCTAGTCACTCACTGTTAAGAAAATACTTTGATTGTATTTTTCAAACATAATCATTAATTGTGTATTCAAAAACCTGAGGCCCTTTATAGATTTCTAGAGGATTCCTCTCCATTGTCTCTTTCATTCTCAACTCCAAGTATGTGGGTGTTTATCACTGAAATTGAAATGAGGGTTAGCTGCTTTCCTCTGTTCTGCTAGCTACCAGGTTAAACTTTGTCTAAAGGACACCCTTGCCCTAGCCATTAACTCTATCATTTCCATGGTTTTCTACTATCTTCAGTCATATTCTCTTTAAGCTCAGCTTGTTTATTCTCTCTAAATTGCAGACCACTTGACTTGCATCTTAGCTACCATGCTAGCCAATATTGTTAATTGATCTCTCTCAAGTGATGTACCCTCTTCTCAAATTCTGCATGTTACCACCTCTCTCATAAAACTAGTTCTTGACCCTGCTAGTGTTGTAAACTGTTGCTCAATCTCCAAGTGGGGAGGCAATAGCTTAGTGGTAGAATTGTTGCACTGTCAATCCAGAGACCTAGATAATGTTCTGGGGACCCAGATTCAAATCCTATGATGAAATACAAATTCAGTGAAAATCTGGAATTCAGAGACTAACAATGATCATGAATCCATTGTCGATTGTCAGAAAAACCCATCTAGTCCACTAATGCCTTTTAGGGAAGGAAAATTCCATCTCTACCTGATCTGGTGCACATGTGACTCCAGACCATAGCAATGTGATTGACTCTTAACTCTCTGGGCATTTAAAGGTGAGTAATAAATGCTGACCCAGGCAGAGATGCCCACATCCTGTGAATAAATGTGGCACAGTGGTTAGCACTGCTGCCTCACAGCGCCAGAGACTCTGGTTCAATTCCCACCTCAGGCGACTCTGTGTGGAGTTTGCACATTCTCCCTGTGTCTGCGTGGGTTTCCTCCGTGTGCTCTGGTTTCCTCCCGCAATCCAAAAATTAGGTGAATTGGCCATGCTGAATTGCCCATAGTGTTAGGTGAAGGGGTAAACGTAGGGGAATGGGTCTGGGTGGGTTGCCCTTCAGCGGGTTGGTCTGGAATTGTTGGGCCGAAGGGCCTGTTTCCACACTGTAAGTAATCTAATCTAATCTCAAGTGAATGTGCTGTCACCTTCCAAGACCCAAACTTTGAATTGGACTGAATTTTGTTTTGTTCCACAATGCTAAAACCTCTCTTCTCAAATTCATTTAGTAGAGGCAAGACCTAAGTCAAGTGATGTTGGGTTGAAATAGGTGGTCCTATAATGACTGTCATTTCATATAAACCTGTTAGACTCTAATGCGGTGTTGTGTGAAATTTGACTTTGTCTATCCCAGTCCAACACCGGCACCTCCTCATTACTATGTTATGGCTAGAGTAATATGGTCAGAACTTCATCGGATTCAAATATACACCAACATTGCAAACAATTTGGTTTGGCATCTGGCAATTGGCATCCAGAATGGAATCTTGCTTACGGGCAGCACAGTGGTTAGCACTGCTGCCTCACAACGCCAGAGACCCAGGTTCAATTCCCGCCTCAGGCGACTGACTGTGTGGAGTTTGCACATTCTCCCCGTGTCTGCGTGAGTTTCCTCCCACAGTCCAAAAGTGTGCAGGTTAGGTGAATTGGCCATGCTTTAATGCCTGTAGAGTTAGTGTAAATGTAGGGGAATGGGTGTGGGTGCGTTGCACTTTGGCGGGTCGGTGTGGACTTGTTGGGCCGAAGGGCCTGTTTCCACACTAAGTAATCTAAACAGTTTTTGGTCAAACCTGAAGGTAATGGCTTGGGCTCTTATCACTTGGTTGGAGGAAATTCTTGATTATCTAATCTGATTGAGGAACAAATCTGACAACCTAGAGATAGTTCCTGAAGAAGGGCTTATGCCTGAAATGTCGATTCTCCTGTTCCTTGGATGCTGCCTGACCTGCTGCGCTTTTCCAGCAACACATTTTCAGCTCTGATCTCCAGCATCTGCAGCCCTCACATTCTGCTCAACCTAGAGATAGTGCCAATATAGAGCTGAGTGCTGTCTATATAACAATGGAAACTGATAGTTTCTTTTTTGAATGGTATTGCCTCAGGTAATATATCATTGAGCAATAGGAGGGGTTTAGGTATGAATCCTTCTCATTCATGAGAAGTTGTGGTAAGACCAACTCTTACTCATAATTTGCTGGTTTATAATTGGATTATCCCAAAGGAACTAGTGAGTGATAAGCAATAAGTGCTGGAGCAGGATTGAGCGGCCAATCTTGTATGACTGCAGATTGAAAGGATAAGGAAACATTTTTACATCGGTTATTACCTGTGGTTTCCTCAGTTTTCCCTTCAATAGCCCTTCAAAACATTTTTTAAATTGAAAATTCAGTAAATTATTCTGCTTGATGTATTTTTAAGTTTCCTTAGTATTTTCTCCTTTTCTTTTAGCTGTGAAAGCAGTCCTCCTCTAATATAATACCTTTCTCCCATTAATAATCTTGTATTTATTGGGTTGGCATACCACTTGCCTTCTCTTAATCAGTAAAAGATTTTACCTTAGACAGTGATTAAGCACATATGTCTTTGCCCCTTTTGTAACTTGTCTCCTTTTCTCCCTGACTTCCTAGCCTATCTTAATGCAGGAACTAAATTTGATTATCTTACTATAGTTTCTACTTGCCTTAATGCTTCATACAAGAAGAGATATTGTGCTATGCTAACTGCTGTGTCTCTTCAGATGTTGCCAGACCTGAGTTTTTCTAGCAATTTGTTTTTGTTTCTGATTTCCAGAATCTGCAGTGCTTTAGGTTTATTTTGTTTTGGAAATTGTGTTTATCCTAGATAAGGTGGCATGTCCTTACTTGGTTTCATCCCACAATGCAAAATAGCTCTCTTTGCCATATATGTACAGCTGAAAAAGAAATTAGTTATGAAGTCTCTAACTACAGGAATGCTGGCAAGTGAATGAAGTATCTATAGCTAACATTTTAAAGCTGCATGATTCCTGCTTGTTTACCCCGCCCTGTTTTGCACTTTTATTGGTGGTCAAAATGGGTGGTTACAAAGTTAATCCACATATTTAAATTTTCATTTCTGTTAACTTAATTAATATGCATTTGCAGCACTCCCTCCTTTTTGTGTCAGTTTTTTTTATTTCATGCGATTTGGGCATTGCTGACAGGGCCAGCATGTATTGTCCATCCTTGGTTGCCCTTGAGAAGGTGGTGGTGAGCCCCCGCCTTGAACTGCAATAGTTCGTTTGTCAATGGACCTACAATACCATAAGTGATTTATACCATAAAAACTTTGACCTGGTGACATGAAGGAATGGTGATCTGTTTCTTGATCAGGATTGAATGTGGCTTGGAGAGAAACTTGCAGGTGGTAATGTTAGTGTTTGCTGCCCTTGTCCTTCTAGGTGGTTATGTTCAGGGGTTTTGAATATGCATTCTAAGGAGCCTTAGTGAATTTTTGCAGTGTATCTTGTAAGTGGCATACGCTGCTGCTGCTACTGTGTGTTGATGGTGCAGTGAGTGAATGTTTGTAGATGTAGTGCCAATTAAGTGGGCTGCTTTTTCCTGGAAGGTATTAAGGTTCTTGACTATTGTTGGAGCTGCAACCATCCAGGCAAGTGGAGAATATTCCATCACACTCCAGACTTCTGCTTTGTAGATGGTGTTCAGGTTTTAGAGAGTCAGGTGCAATGCTCTTTCTTTTCTGCTGTGCAGTCTTCTGAGACTTGAGTGGAAGCTGTGCATTGGCATGTTAATTGGCATGTTTCCCAGCTGCGCAGCTTACAGGAAATGTTGCTGAGGTGATGAGTTAGTCACTAAAGGGTTCCTAGCCTCTGATGTACTCTTGTAGTCACAGTATATAATAGCTAATCATTCAGTTTTTGTTCAGTGGTAATACTCAGAATGCTAATTTGACTGATTTGCTGTGGTACTAAATTCCACCGGCTCGTCACCTTTCTGGGTGAAGAAATTTCTCCTCATCTCTGACCTAAATATTTATTCTACATCCTTAGATGAAGACCCTGGGTTCTGGACTCCCCAATATTTGGAACAGCCTTCCTGCATGTATTCTGTCTAATTCCTGTTAGAATTTTATAGGTTTGAGTGTGATTCCTCTTCACTTTTCTGAACTCCAGTGAATAAAATTCTTACAGATTCAATCTCTATTCATATTCCAGTCCCATCGTAGCAGTAATCAGTCTAGTAAATCTTTGCTGCACTCCTTCTGTAGCAACAATATCCTTCCTCAGACCAAAACTTCGCACACCTTTAGGTGTGACGTTTCTATGGTGCTGAATAATTCCTGCAAGCCATCTCTGCACCTGTACTTGAATCCTCTCACAGTGAAGACCAACTTACTATTTGCTACCATCACTCCTTGTATGCTTAACCTTCAGCAATTGGAGAAGATCATCAGAGAACTGGAAGGGAGAAGAGGACAGGTTGGGGTTGAGCTACAGAGATGAATGGAAAAGAGATGGGGCAGTGGGGGTGGATTGGGAAGAAGGCTTCCTGGCACTTGCGCTTGACATCACACACAGACTTTGTGAAAATGTGTTGTGTTTTGAACTGTGCGCATGCACATTCGTAATTGCCCACAGTTTGTGTCAACAAACACCTGCCTTCAGAAAAATACCTGTTTATTTCTACTTTTTGGTTTCTGTCTGCCAGTCAGTTTTCTGACCATCTCCATACACTACCCCATGCACTTCAATTTTACACATTACTCTCTTTTGTGAAACTGTTGTCTAAAGTCTTAAGGTTCAAATAAACCATATGCATTGACTCAGTGTTATCAACTCAAATAGTTGCATCCTTGAAGAATTCCAGTAGATTTGTCAAGCATGATTTCCTTTTCATAAATCCATTCTGACCCTGCTGGGTCTTTCCACTGTTTTTTCAAGTACTGCTTCAATAGCTGAGAAGTGGAGAGGAGTGCCGAACATTGTGCGTTAGTCAATGAACTTCTGACCTTATGATGGAGGGAAGGTTATTGGTGAAGCAACTGAAGATGGTTGGGCAGAGGAACTAGAGCTTTTCTTGCACAGTGGTACATCTCTTCCTCTGAGCTAGGAACTCCCATCTGCTCCAGAGTGTGTTATAACATCTCTGAACAGGTTGATTAGGAAAGCTTTCTACCCTGAGGAACTCCTGGAACTGAAATGACTGACCTCCAACAGCAATAACTATCCTCCTTTTGTGCACTGTATAACACCAATCAGTGGAAAGTTTGCCCTAATTTCCATTGATTCCTGTTTTGCTAGAGTTCTTTCATGCCATATCTGATGAAATGAGGCCTTAATACCAAGGGTTAGAGTGTCTCAACTCACCAGTGGAATTCAGCTCCTTTATTCATGTTTGAGCTAAGGCAGTAATGAGGTCCAAAGCTGAGTGGCTCTGCTAGAACCTGAAATCAGCATTCGTGAGCAGTTTTTTTGCTAAACAAGTGCCACTTAATAGCACTGTTGACAACATCTTCTATATCTTCACAAGTCTGGATTATTGAGGTGGTAATTGACCAGATTGGATTGATCCTGTTTTCTGTTGGAGGTGTTAAACCAAGCATATAAATCTCTGTTCAAATGTAAAAGATTACAAGAACAGTGGGGTTTTTTTCCTGATGTCCTAGCTGGCTCCTAAAATCTGAACTTATGCCATCATTCTGCTGTGAGCAATTTAGCTGCAGTAGTTAACTATGTAACAGTGACTACCTTCCAAAATTATTGATTAATTGTTAAGTAGCTTGGAGTGTTCGAAAACAGATACTTTTCTAAAATGAGCCTGATATTTGTTCAGGTGATTCCTTATTATTTTGTTCTTTCACATGATGTGGTGCTGGTCATTCACTTATTCGTAGCTAATAGAATCCCTAGTGTGGAAACAGGCCGTTTGACCCAATAAGTCCACACCCACACTCCAAAGAGTAACCCACCTAGACCCATTCTCCTATCCTATTACTCTGCATTTACCCCTGACTCATGTTTCTAACCAACATATCCCTGAATAATGTGGGCAATTTAGCATGGCCAATTCACCTAACCTGCACGTCTTTGAATTTTGGGAGGAAACCCATGCAGTCACTGGGAAAATGTGCAAACTCCACATAGACAGTCACCCAAGGCCGGAATCAAACCTGGATCCTTGGTGTTGTGAGACTGCAGTGCTAACCACTGAGCCATCGTGCTACCCCAACTGTTCTTAAGATTCACTGTACAAATATGGATGAGAAACCCCATCTGTTGAAGGAAAGACCATCATTTTCCCGTTTTTAGTATCCAGCTTGATTTCTTACCTGCATTGTCATATGTATGGTTTATCCTAAATGTTGTTTAGGATTCCTCTTGAAGATTTATTTTTGGCATTTCCAAATTTGTACTTGTGCTTTCCTGTTTTGGCTCCTCTAGCCGTGTTTTGGATGTCACCTTGCTATTTTAATTCCATAGGTTTGACCTCTTGTTGCTGTTTACTATGGATAAAAAATTTCGGTTTTCCCAGTGTTCTTTCATTTCTCAATCAAAATGACATGGAATATTTCTTGTAAAGCATCAGATTTATAGGCGTGTTATGTGTGATGATGATCAAATACCTAATTTTTGAGTTAAGTCACCATTGGGGGAAAAAAACAGGTGGTTATTTGTGGTGTTTAGCAAACTGACTTTACCAGTGTGAGTAAAACTTTCCCATTTAATTATTTTGGATTAGAGTAAGCCATTCAGCCCCTCAAGCTTGTTCCATTCAATTAGATCTTGGCTGATCTCTATCTTAATTCACTCTGCCACTGGAATGCAAACTCTGTTATCCAGCAGTCTGTTCTTTTTAACCTACAGTAGTTAGCTAATGGGAAAGAGCATGCTTTTCCTTTGAGTATCAGTACAGCATTTCTCATGTTTTCTTTCTCTGTGGGATAAAGTAACTACATTGCTCAAATAGATTTTCATCGACAGGAAAAAGACCTTCCCTGAATTACAGAAATTGTGTTGTATGTACTAAATAAAGGAGAGCATGTCATGCATGGAACACTTCTTTAGTATGATGCTGTTTGCCTTGGTTAGATTTACATTGTAATATTTTTTTCATGGTTTATGATGGTGAAGCATGAACTGTTAAATGCCAACCTGGTGTTGCATTTAAATTAATGGCTCCTGATTAAAAGTAGCCTTTAATTTGGATACTTTGCATGTCTCTGGAATTGCTGTTGTCTGTTTTTGTTGTTTTGCTGGGTTTCTGTATTTTGCTAACCTGTGCTCTCTGCTGCTCATCCTAATGCCAACCACAGGAGCAGCAGCTGCCACTGCCTCAGGTGAGACTTGCTCAGTAGAAAACTTTGTTTCTGATCATTTCTTTCATAGCTGATGCCATCATCTTTCATTTGTTTGAATGTGATCCAAGTTCCAATTATTGATTGCTTTTGGCAATCATCGGGGTTATTAGTAACACAGTTTAAATAAAAAAAGACCCTTCATTAATATTTTTCTTTAAATCATTTTTATTTAAAATGTGAGGCAAAAATTGCCATGTCTGTGACACTGGTTTTGTTTGAGTGTTGCTGGCTAGCATTTAATGCCCATTACATTGAACTTGGCCATTTCAGAAGGCAGTTGAGGCACCACATTGCTGTGGATCTGGAGTCACAATTGGGCATACTAGGTGAGGATGACAGATTTCTTTCCCTGAAGGACACCAGTGAACCAGATGGGGTTTTTCCCCAACAATGGTCATTAGAAGATTCTTAAATCCAGATTTTTTGAAATCAAGTACTATCTGCCCTGGCAGGATTTGAACCCAGATTCCCAGAACCTGAATGGAGTTTCTGGATTAATACTGTAGCATTAATATCACGAGGCCATTGCCTCCCCTTGGTTTATAGGAGTTGAAAGTCTGAGGTTGCAGTTGAGTAGATTTGGTAGATACTATTCATTAATAAATTTACATAAAACTTTAGATAATGAATGGAATTGTGTTCTCCTGCTATTAGAGTTGCTCAGTGATTCAACTCTAGTTGTTAAGTTTCTCGTAGTGCAGTAAGTTGCCAGTGTGATATATTTTGTCTTTTATTTCCTTATCTCCCCCCCCCCCCCCCCCCCATCCCTGCCATTCTTTTCAGACTTTTTACATGTGGGTTGTTAAGGGTGTGGTACTTTATCGGAATTGTTACTATTACCAATAATCTGGATCTAATTCTGCTGCCTCATTTACTGTTAACCTTCTCCAGACTAGAATGGGAAAATTATTCAGCTGACCCATATGTTTGTAGTTAGAAAGCTGATGGGATTTGGCATGAAATTTGTCTTGTGTCATCAACATAATATGCTAGTGATTTTGAAATGACTCTTAAATTACAAGCTGGAAATGAATTAATATTGGAATATGGGGCAAATGTTTCAGGATTTTTGTGGCTTAATGTAATGGAACCTAATGTGATTTGAAAGAATGTTATCATGGTAATTGTATTTTTGTAGTGTTGGCAAAAACTATTTTTCTTCATGGCTTTTGAGCGCTTATCTCTTTGGCCTTGATTTGATTTGGTTTTAAGATGATAGAATTTTGACTCCCAATCTCAACTGATGGTTATGGTAGAAATTCCTTGAAGGCAAATTACTAGTTGGAAAGTGGTTATGGTGAAAGCTGGAAGTGAGAATTCCTTTCACTGTACACTCTACATTCCTACTTGTCTTTATTTTGCAATTAAATTGATGTTGTTACCAGTTCTTGCCAACTGCTGGAGGGAAAGTTTAAGCTTTTTTGTGAATAATCCTTTTATAACTTTCAAATATTGGAGTTTAGGACCAATACATTCACAATATAAGAACTTAGACTAATTGATGTAATTTTATTTCACTTGAGTGAAATCTTCAAAATGGATTTAAAATCTAGATATTTGGTTAAATTTATAAGATTAATTAGATTTGAGTGTGATAAAAGGGATAATAATGTGTCTCACTGAAAATTTTTAAATAGCAATTTAATATTTTCATGAGCCCTGCTTAATCTGCAAATTCCAGGTCCTTGATGTTACTAATAACTAAAGAAATAAGGAATATTAGTTTTCAACATGCTTTGCTGTTAAACCTCACACCTCTCTAGTTTTCAATCTCTATTTCTTCCTGTAACAAATATCACTAAGAAGGCTTTCCATTCATTTTTTTCTTGACCTATTAGAAGGACAAATATGCTTTCAGTTGATATTTGTATGCATTAATACTTCCCATGGATAGGTGATACCTGCCATTTTTTAAAATATACAACAATTGCAGGGAAAATACCTACAAAAACACACTAAACTCGATGTTAGCCAGTGGTGAAGTGCGAACTGTTGAACTGTCAATGAGGGATTCGGGGAGATAAAAGAAATTAACATAGTTAGTCTCACCCTAGTCAGCCATGGGCCAGGAAAATGATTACTCTTGATCTTCAAATATTTGAGCTGATTGGAATGACAGATTGATGTCTGGTTTATGTCTGCAGAATGACCTTTATTTTGGAGTGCATGTTTGGTTTACATTCCACAGAATATAGCCTGCATTTACTGCACTTTTCCTTTTACAAATGTGATCACATTTGAGCAATATTTAAGTATTAGCTAATTAGTTTTAATGCCAAAATTGATTATTGCAGAAGTGAGCAACAGTTTGGCTTGAGATTGCCAATAACCATGCCTATGCTTTGGAGGAAGAGCAAATATTTTGAAAAACATTTTATAAAATAAATCATACCTGAGGAAGTGTAATAGAATTTTAAAATTCTGAAGTGTTGGAAAGTTGAAGCTGATAAGATGTTTTTTGATCACTTGATTTGGACCATTAATGGTAATTGTAGGGAGACCCCAGTTCAAGTAGAAACTAATTAAGTTACGTTTTAGTATTGTGACATTCAAATTGGCTACTATGAGTTATGATGAAGGGCTTCTGCCCGAAACGTCAACTCTTCTGCTTCTTGGATGCTCCTTGACCTGCTGTGCTTTTCCAGTGCTACCCTTTTCTATTATGACCTATTGACCCACTTTTAACTGCAAACAATTTGAAGGACCTTGAATATGCATTAGGGGTGTGTTGTGGACCAGGCCAGACCCCCTCAAAACATTTGAAGAAAGTAGCCCAGACCCAAATTTGCTACTTGTTTTAAGCAGGTGAATAGCAGATGTTCCAGGAGTGATGCAGCTGGTCAAACCACTTAGTTTTAAACAATTTATTTGCAAGATTACTGAATGAAACACAAACAAAAGAGAACAGAATATGGAATGATTTAATCTGTTTGAAAACCCAATAGACTTTCCCAATTTAATGGTGCTATTCCAAATACTTGCAACAATCCCCATAAACACCCGTTGGCAAAAAAGGTAAAGTCAAACACTGTCTTACAGGAGAGAGCGAGAGAGAGATGGCAGAGAGATTCAGCATGAAACACCTTCCATGTGGTTGTTTGTTGGACCAGCAGCCTCAAAACTGACTGCTTTTCAGTCAACAGCCAGACTGCTAAAAACCAAGCCAGCCAGAACAGCTGAGCTGGGAGAACTGGCTACTCCCCTTTTCATTATACAAGTGTTTTTTTAAAACTTAAAAGCCTTTTGCCTGAGGCAATATCTATTAGCTATTATCAAACTGGTCCTAAAACCCTTCAAACCTAGACATTTAAGAATTGCTGCTTTTATGACCTCTGTGGAAAAAAAATTGCCAAGGACAATATAACCTTGTTAAAGGAGCAGCATCGTCACAACTCCTTCCAACCCACCCCCCCCCCCTTTTAAAAAAAAAACATCAGTATCCAAAGATGGCTTCATTTTAAAAAAAACCCTAATCTTAGTACACTACAACACATACATTACATTGACAATAATCATGCAAGCATGCACTACTACATTGTTTTAGTCTGTTTTACTCCTGCCACCAAATGCGCTTGTTTCTCATGCAAGTCTCAACAATGCATCAGCAATCACATTTTCTCATCCTCCACATGCTCAACTTTCAATTTTGAATGGCTGTCAATAAGCTCCATATAAACAGTCTGGATTTTTTGTCTTTAAATTTCTCCTAAAACTTCAATGTGTTTGATTGATTGTCTCAGAAACATTGCTGGTAACATAAACATTGAAATGTTGTAATACCAACACCAAGTTCAAAATTTCCTTCTCAACTGTTGAATATTTCTGCTGATGAATGTTCAGTTTCCTAGAGAAGTACCCAATAAGTCTTCCTATTCAACCTCTCCCTATAGCTCAAATCCTCCAACCCTTGCAATGTCCTTATAAACCTTTTCTGAACCCTTTCAAGTTTCACAAAATATTTCCAAAAGGAAGGTGACCAGAAATGCACGCAATATTCTAACAGTGGTCTAACCAATGTCCTGTACAGCCGCAACATGACCTCCCAACCCCTGTACTCCATACTCCAGTCTGAAAAACAACCCTCCACCACTACATTCTGTCCTCTACCTTTGAACCAGTTCTGCATCCAAATGGCGAGCTCTGCCTGTATTCCATGAGATCCATTCTCTCTCTTTTTCTCTCTTTCCCCCTCCCCCCGCCCCATCCCCCACATATTTTGTCACATAGCACTGGCTTCAGCCTTGGTCAGTCACCGCTCCTAATCTCCCTATAATCTCTCTATGCACTGTCATTATCACCTCTTTATTGTTACCTTTGCTTCTGGAGCCATGACTCACCTTCTCTCAGCCTAGTATAAATACCTCCCTATTTCTCCCTTTTTTTAGCTTTGACAAAGGGTCATTTGGACTCACCGTCAGCTCCTTTCTCTCCATACAGATGCTGCCAGACCTCCTGAGATTTTCCAGTATTTTCTCTTTTTTGGTTCAGATTCCAGCATCTGCAGTAATTTGCTTTTATTCCATGAGATCAACCTTGCTCACCAGTCGCCCATGGGGAACCTTGTTGAACGCCTTACTGAAGTCCATATAGATTACATCTACTGCTCTGCCCTCATCAATCCTCTTTGTTACTTCTTCAAAAAACTCAATCAAGTTTGTGAGACATGATTTACATGTACATGTACATCCTGTCCCTCAGGATTCCCTTCAACAACTTGCCCACCACCAGAGTCAGGCTCACTGGTCTATAGTTGCCTGGCTTGTCCTTACCACTTTTCTTAAATAGTGGCACCACCCTAGCCAACCTCCAGTCTTCCGGCAGCTCACCTGTGACTATCGATGATACAAATATCTCAGTAAGAGGTCCAGCAATCACTTCTCTAGCTTCTCACAGAGTTCTAGGGTACACCTGATCAGGTCCTGGGGATTTATCCACTTTTATGCGTTTCAAGACATCCAGCACTTCCTCCTCTGTAATATCAACATTTTTCAAGATGTCACCACCTATTTCTCTTGTTCCTTCCGTGTGACTAAAAATCAGCAGTTCATCTATATGTATGACACAATTAGGTAATCTGGAAATTACCTTATTGGTTCATCTCTGAATTGTGCCTGGTGCATTTTTCATACCAAATGGCAGGACTTTAAATAATTGTCTTCGCTCTTTCAGACTAAGGTACCTGCCAGAACCCTCTGAGCAAGTCTAACTTAAAAATACAAGTTGCTTGTCCCACCTTTTCAATACAGTCTTCCAAAAGCGGAATCAGATCTGTAACGGCATTAACTTTGCGAGAGTCCAGAGTCCTAGAGATGTGCAGCGTGGAAAGAGGGATTAATCTGACATCTAAAAACAGTCAGCCTAATGTCAGTGCTGAGGAAACCTATTGAAAGATTTTTAAAATTAGCCATAATTTGGAAAATCGCAGTTTAATAAGTGAAAGTCAGCAAATCGAAACTTACTTAGCAAATCCCTGGATCAGCTGAGACCTTGGTGAAAACCTCACCTTCTCAGTCTTGCCCTCTGCTGATGACCCTCATGTTAAACTCACCATCAGCCTAATGAGAAAGTAGGAGCATCCCTATTGCTGAGCCAGGGGCCTGGGATCAAGTCCCATCTGCACTGGAAGTGTGTAATAACATCTCTGAACAGATTGATTAGAAAAGAAATGAATAAAGCAGATCCAATCCCTGTCCAACTCCATTTTGATTTAGTCCCTAGCCTCTCACCCTACACCCCCATCCCCATACTTTTGAAGGTTTGCATTGAGTCCGTGGTTAAGAATGCAAATGTAATGTTGTCATCTCGAGAGTTTGAATGTAAAAGCAGTGATCTGCTTCTGAGACTTTATAAAGCTCTGGTTAGGCCCCATTTAGAATACTGTGTCCACCTTTGAGCCCCACACCTCAGGAAGGACATACTGCCACTGGAATGTGTCCAGCAGAGATTCATATAGTTGATTCCTGGAATGGTACACTTAACATATGATGAATGGCTGAGGATCCTGGGATTGTATTCAATAAAGTTTAGAAGGTTGAGGGGAGATCTAATAGAAACTCACAAGATAATGCATGGCTTAGAAAGGGTAGACGCAGGGAAGTTGTTTCCGTCAGGCAGGGAGACTAGGACCGTGGGCACAGTCTTAGAATTAGAGGGGGTCAATTTAAAACGGAAATGAAGAGATGTTTCTTCAGCCAGAGAGTGGTGGGCCTGTGAAATTCATTGCCACGGAGAGCAGTGGGGACCAGGACGTTAAATGTCTTCAAGGCAGAGATAAATTCTTAATTTCACAAGAAATTAAGGGCTAAGGGGAGAGTGCGGGTAAGTCGCATTGAAATGCCTATCAGCCATGATTGAATGGCGGAGTGGACTCGATGGGCCGAACAGCCTTACTTCCATTCCTATGTCTTATGGTCTTTTACATAACTGTCAGGTACCATCTGGTTTTGCTACCATTATTATGACTGAGCTCCAGTCATTGTAACTCACTTTAATTATGGTTAAAGTGAGCATGCATTTAACATGCTCACTTGTTAAATGTGAGCATGCATTCAGTCTCCTTTTGAACCTGTGCCAATGTCAAAGGGTTATACCTATAAAGATGTTGCTTGATCAGAACAGCATCTCCTATACCTACATCATGCATAATTAGGTTAGTACTTCCCAGCTTATTTTCACATATCTCCCCATGCGATAGACCTTTTGATTTTCCTCTGGAAGATAACTCAATAATTTATCCCAATTTTTGACAGTTTTCTCATTGTCCAATTTAATTTGAGCAATGTCCAATTTAGAATCTTCTGAACTTGGTTCTTCCCTCTGTGTTGTCACCAATAACAGTCTCCTTTTGTCTTTCCTTCCTTGTCAAAATACCTTTTGAGCATAATTACAAAACACAGAGATTTCTTTCTGTCTGAAGTCCTAATCAAATAGTTAATCTCACTGGATTTCCTTTCGACTTGATAAGGACCACTAAGCCTGCTTTTAAAGGTTCGCCTATCATTGGAAGTAACACTAACACCTTATCTCTGATAGCAAAATTGTGAGTTCTTAATTTCTTGTCTGCTTCCTATTTCATTATATGCTCTGATACTTTTAAATGCTGTCTAGCCAACTCCCCTGCTCTATTTAATTGTTCCTAAAATTTGACACACAGTCCAAATATGTGGTCCTTTCACTTCATGCCCAAAAACGAATTCAAGTGGACTGGATTTGAATCGATTCATTCGGGACCTCTCTGATTGCAAAAAGTACAAGCGGAATTCCCTTATCCCAATTATCTGGATACTCTTGACCATAAGCCGTCAACGTGGTCTTTAATGTCTGATGTCACCTTTATAGCACTCCCTGTGATTCTGGATGGTCCGCAGTAAATTTGACTTGTTTTATTCCTAAGCTGTCCATAACTTCCTCGAATAATTTTGATGTGCAGTTTAACCCTTGATCTTATTGTATCTCTGCGGGTAGTCCGTATCTCAAAAATTTGAGTAATTCCACTACAATCCTTGTAGTTGTGATATTGTCTAATGGAATGGCCTCTGGAAATCTAGTGGATACATCCATTGTTGTTAACAAATACTGATCCACACTTTTTGTTTTAGGTAGGGGTCGTGCATAATCAATTAAAACTTTTGTAAAAGGTTCATCAAATGCAGGAGTAGATATTAGACTAGATTAGATTAGATTCCCTACAGTGTGAAAACCGGCCCCTTGGCTCAACAAGTCCATACCAACCCTCCGAAGAGTAACCCACCCAGACCTATTCCCTCTGACTAATGCACCTAACACCATGGGCAATTTAGCATGGCCAATTCACCTGGCCTGCACATCTTTGGATATTAAAGGTGCCTGTGGATTTCCAATTACCTGACATGTATGACATGTCTGGGCAAAATTCAACTATATCCTTGCACAATCCAGGCCATTAAAAATGTTTTTGTATTTTAGCTCGAGTTTTTCTCTCTCCTAAATTACCCCCTCATGGTAGCTCTTTTTACCCTGTGGTAAGTTATCCTTACGATCTTCACTGAAATCTACCCTTACTCTTTCCCTTTCCACGTGAGGATTTCTGTTTCCCCAGTTCCTATCCCTCATAGATTGAAATTGATTTTGGAAGCCAAACTTTGAATTGTGGATCAACTCATAATCATCAGCCATTTTAAATGCTTATCTTGCTGTTTTAACTCCCTGCTTTTTCACGAGTTCTCACTACTTCAGGAAGTTAATTTTTAAACTTCTCCAAAATAATTATCTAAAAGTGTCATAGGTTTGCTCTACTTTTAATTCCCTTACCTACCTATCAAAATTATTTTGATGCTTTCAAACTCAGTGTAGTTTGATCAGTGTCCCTCCTTAGATTCCTGAAATGTTGTCTGTAGGCTTCTGACACAAGCTCATATGCACTTTTTCGGTGGCTTTCATCACCACCTCATATACCCAAGATGCCATCTTTGATAGTGATGCAAATACGTCACTAGCTCTACCTACAAGTTTTGTTCGGATCAACAAAACCTATATGGTCACTGGCTACCGCATTTGTTTAGCCACCTTTTCAAATGAGATGAAAAAGGCTTCCACATCCTTCTCATCAAATTTAGACAATGCGTGAATATATTTAAACAGATGCTCACCAGACCTTTGGCTACCATGAGTTTGCTCACCCTCATTCTCTTCCTCACTAAGCTCACCTTGAGCCTTCATCTCCATCCTTCTAAGCTGACTTTCCTGTCTTGAATGCCAATTTCTGAAGTTCAAACTCCCCCTCTTTTTCTTTTTCTCTCTCTCCTCTTCTCTTTTTCTTTTTGCTCTGCTAGGGCCTTGCATTCCTTTTTATCTTTGCTCTGCTTTTAATCGTAATTCAAACCATTTTATACCTGTTGCCTTTTCCTTGTCTTTTGCCTCTAACTCAAGCTGCTTCATTTTCAATTGAATTTTAGCCATCTCCAAAGATTCTGATGGCGTTTCCAGCAAATTTAAATGCTGAGCTATTGCTATAATTATCTTTCCTTTCCTCACGGAAGGAGGCAGCTCTAACTCCAGCTTATCTGCTAATTCCAACAGCTTGGCCTTAATCACCTTTTGCGAAACCCCCAAAGCTATTTCTTCCACCCCCAGAAAACTGAGTGACTGAAGGAGCCTTTTTTATCCCATTGCTATTGCACTGTTTAAACCAACCAAATCAACATCCAGAACAAAAGTCATTGCCTTAGAGTCCAACAACCCTAATCCAAAATCGGAACTATTGAACAAATCTCACAAAGAGCTCCCAATTTATTATGGACCAGGCCAGACCCCTCAAAACATTTCAAGAATGTAGTTGTTTTAAGCAGGTGTACAGTGGATATTCCAAAAGTGATGCAGCTTGCCATACCCCATAATTTCAAACAGAATTTATTTGCAAGATTACTAAATGAAACACAAACGAATGAGAACAGAATACATAGTAACTTAACCTGTACGAAAACCCAACAGATTAGCCCAACTTAGTGGTGCTTTCCAAATACTTGAAACAATCCCCATAAACACCCATTGGCAAAAAGGTAAAATGAAATGCAGGGTCTTACAGGGGAGAGAGAGAGAGAGAGAGATGGCAGAAAGATTCAGCATAGAACACCTTCCAAGCCATTTATTTGACTAGCAGCCTCAAAATTGACTGACTACTTTCAGTGAATAGCCAGACTGCCAAAAACCAAAGCAAACTGAGAAAAGCTGAGCTGGGAGAACTGGTCACTCCCCTTTCATTGTACAAGTTTTTTTTAAACTTGGAAGCGTTTTGCCTGAGGCAATATCTATTAGCTACAATCAAACTGGCCCTCAAACCTTTCAAGCCTTTCAAACCTAGACTTTGCAGAATCGTTGCTTTTTCAACCTCTCTGGGGGTGGGGGAGAAGCCAAGGGCATCATAACCTTGTTAAAGGAACAGCATCGTCACAGGTTTAGTTTGCAAGATTATTCATAAATGTACTGTTGCCAATCATCATTGATCATAGGTGAGATATTGCTAGTTCTCTGCAGTGCTCTTAGTTTCTACGTCTATTGCTGTTGAGGTTCACCATTCTCCCTTTTCCTTTCAAGCAGTGCCTGAATTTATTTAATCTATTTTGGAACAAGAATAGGCCATTCAGCACTTAAAGTTTGTTCATTCTTTCAGTCATATTTTGACATATCTCTCGATGTACCATTTGGAATGTAAACTGGATTACCTAGCTTCCTGTTTTTTCTGACTTAACATAATTAATTAGTCCAAGTATGAAGAATTGCTCAGCATAAGAATGAGTAAAAATCTTAAAAATATGATCAAAAATTACGATTTGGACTGTTTTGTTGTACAGGGCTGAAACCATGTGAAAATATGACATCCAAAGATTAGAAGTTGTAAGATGTGACTTTTGAAAAAGGGTGGAGTGGTTTAATGAGAGAGAGTGAAGAAGTCCTTAGGATGATGAAAGAAAAATTATTGATGCATATTAAGATTATTTTTTAAAAATTAGGTTGGACTGACTGCATTGAAAGTGGTGAAAATATACTTGATATGTTAGCAGGAAGGTGAGAGGGCTGTATAGCAAGAGAAAGAAAGATGATTTTAGACAACTTGAACTTGAAAGCAAGCGGTTCCTTTCAGCTTTCAGTAACAGTACAGCATCTGTTGTACAACTATTTTCTCTTCCGGTGGCTAACAGCACAAGTATGAATATGCATTTCAATCTCTTGCTACATTAGAAAATGTTTAGAATAGGAAGATATGTATTCCAATCAGTTCTAAAATGCTAAAGCAATCTTCTGCAGAATTTGACCTCCTACCTTCAAAGAAAATGTTCAGTTTGATTTATCAGTTTGTGGTGGTGAATGTTCTGAAGCATTTCATTGAAGAGTAGTAGAGATCCAGTAGATTAAAACGGTAAGGGATTAATTAGAAGTGTTGGGAGTTTTGACTGGTGATTTTGTGGTGCTTCAAAGGAGTATACGTGAGCTGGGATATGGAACTAAATTATGTTGTGAAGGCTTGTTACATCCTATTGCAAATAAAGTTGGAATTCATTGTTTTAGCTCAAATGTGACTGGAAGCTGTATAGTTGAGGTTTAATTATCGTATTGGATTATATGAAATCACATCAGATCTATGCTGGACTTTGTGTATCTGGAGTTCAGGAGCCCACTGGATTGGTTTTCTGATGTTTGTGGTTATCCAGCAGAAAATATTGTGGCTATAAATATACAATGGATCAATATTTTAAAATATTTTCAGCATGATCCATTTGATAACCACGTACGTGCACCTACAGTTAAGCATTGCGAGCGGGAGTAATGCTTTAACATGGTGTTGTCATCAGATCATGAGAAGCATACTTCTAAATTTAGACCTCTAAAATACAATATTTGTGAATGAAAACACACAGTAATCTAATTGTCGTGCATTTGTAAGGCTGAACAAGATAGAGGTGTATCATTATGCATAAGCATTCACAAGAAAGTGTTCTACTGAATGTGTAACCTATCTTTCCATTTCAAGTGCTCATTGACTTGTTGCACCATTCTAGCAATTAGTTTTCACTGCTGCGGTTTACTGCTGCATAGCATTTTTGTTAGTCCAAATGGTGAAATTTTAAAAGTCAAACTATGTGCTATTATTCTTTATAATTGCATCATTGATAGGTATATTACAAAATGTATCTATCAAGTAATTCAATTTTTGGGTATAATTCTGGATTTTCTTGTAGCAACAAATTAAATTATTTAGATTGTGCTGTTTGTGAAAATTGTTCACAGATAAAATGCCAATGGGTAACAGGAAACTATTGAAGAAATATTTCAGTCAGGGAAGGCAGAGGTTATTGAAATTGTGGGTTAGCAAGATTATATTAAAGGTTGTGTGTTTGTGCAGCCATCTATACAGCTATAATAGTGTGCTTAATATGTTTTAGTTTTCTGTGAACACGGACAGGAATGCAAGCAAGCAAAAACCAAAAACAAATCTTGGAATAAACTCTTAGTAGCTGAGGGTGAATTCATATTTTCTTTTAAAAATATAATTTATTACATCAATCAATTGGATTTGATGGTTAGCTCTATTCCATGAAGGGAATCATGCCATCTCTCTCCATTAGAGACATGTGGCTCACCATATTAAGGCTCACCAGTCTAAGTGTGGGGCAAGATAAGGATGCAGCTGTCCATGAATTAACATAACCAACTTGGGGATTGGCTCAATGCCACTGCCACCCCCTAGGTCCAAACTGAAATGCTTTTTAAATATTCTTACATGAAATATTTGACTATGAGCTCATAACCAATAATAAGTTATACAACTTAGTTTATTCAAATAGACATCTTCAATCATCTTTTTTATGTTAAAGCCTTTCAAGTTGCTTTACACTATGCCATTTATTCAATCAGAAGAGTTTATTTATCTCCATTTGAGATGGGAGTATTCTGGAATTTTTTTGTTGTTGTACAATAAAACATGGAAAGTAGTTCATCAGATATTCTATTGTGATGCATGGATGCATTTTTAAGCGCATTTCTAATTCATGACCCTGCAAATCTTGGAAATTGCAACTTAATTACACAGAGACTTTGTTATGTGTAACTTAGATGATGCACTTGGATTGCTTATTTACTCTTGTGTGGAAAGACTCAAATGCATATCATTTTTTTTGAAAGTTGAAATGCTTGGAATGGCAATTTTCTTTTTAAAGCAAAATAAGCGACTCTTTTTAAATTGTGTAGAGACGCTTTAAATTTATAATTTGCCCTTTCCTCTTGGGACCCATTTTTAAACTCACCTTTTTTCTTTCTCCCTCTCAGAGTACACACTTCAGCAGGAATAGTTATTGCCTTTTAAGACTTACAAACTTGTTTGGTTTGTGAAGAGGAAAGAACAGTAAATCATTGCTGCGTCCTTTCTGAAAGTAACATAATAGAATAAAAATAAAGTACAATGAATGCTGGAGATATGAAATAAAACACATCCTGCTGGATAAATTTAGCAGGTCTGGCAGCATCCGTAGAGAAAACAACAAATTTAATGTTTTGAGTCCAATTTGACTTCTTCCAATGAAGGAAAGGTTAACTTTCTCTGTCCACAGATATTGCCACACCTGCTGAGTTTCTCAAACATTTTCTGTTTCTATAATGAAATGTGAAACTTGAAGGTGTTGGAGTGATTTGTTTCTGAGATCTGCCTTCAACTTTGAGCAAGATGTATAACTAACCTGAGGCAAAGATTTTTTGTATGAAATCATGTTGCATCAACAGTGAGATGTCAGTTTTGATACATAGAAATGATATAGATGAGCACGTGGAGGGAGATGACAAGTAAGTTTGTAGATAACATGAATATTTGCTGGATGGTTGATAGTGAAGACGGTAGTCTTCGGTTACAGAAAGATATAGAGGTTGGTTAGGCGGGCAGATCCAAGGCAGATGGAATTTAACCCTGAAAAATGAGAGGTGATGCACTTTGGAAGAAGTATCAAGACGATGGTGTGCTCAGTGAAAGGCAAGGCATTAGGAAGTTCAGATAAACAGATCATGGGCTGCTTGTCCACCGATCTCTGAATGCAGCAGGACCTATTACTAGTGTAGTTAGGAATGCATATGCCTTTAGCAGTTGTGGCATAGATTATAAGAGAAGGGAGGTTATGTTGGAGCTGTACAAATTTTGGTGAGACCATGCTTGGAAGGATGTGATTGCATTGGAGGATGTGCAGAGGAGATCCACCTGTATGCTGCCTGGGGTGAAGCATTTTAGCTATGAAGAGAGTTGGATAGGTTCCGGTTGTATTATTTATGGCAGAGAAGGCTGAGGGTTGACCCATGATAGAGATGTATAAGACGGAGGGGTATGGATGGGTTAGATAGGAAGCAGCTGTTCCCTTTGGTTGAAGGGCCAATAATGAGGGTATATCATTTCCAGGTAAAGGGCAGGGAGATTAAGGGCATTGAGGAAAAGATCTTTCACGCAGAGAATGTTGGGAATCTGGAATACCTTCCCTGGGGCAGTAACAGAGATTGGAAACCTCAGTCTTTTAAAAACTATGTAGGTGAGTGCTTGAAATGTCACAATGTTCAAGGTTATGGACCAAGTGCTGGAAAGTGGCATTAATGTAGATAACACTCAGAGTTGGAAGGGCCTCTTCTGGACTGTCACTCTGCATTTTGTAATGTCTCAACACCACACCACTTGATCCTTCCGCTGTTCAAATTGCTTTAGATTTCCTGTAGCAATTGTCAACTATCAACCTTCAATCTTCCTTGTACTCACTCAGTTCCTTGTTGCAAATTTTTAAAATTACAGTTATCTATTTCATCGTAGTTGTAGGTATATTTGCTGAGCTGGGAAGATGTTTTGCAGACGTTTCATCCCATCTGGGTGATATCTTCAGTGCTTTGGAGCCTCTGTGAAGTGCTGTTGTACTTTGTCTTCTGTAATCCATTTGGTTCTGTTTCTGCTGCTTCCCATTGCTGGTTCCAGTTGTTCGTTTTAGACCTATACACAATATACCGGTCACTATGTGCTTGTTAATGGAGCCTGTGGATGAGTGTCATGCTTCTAGAAAGTCTTTGGCTGTCCTCTGTTTGGCTTGTCTTATGATAATTGTATTGTCCCAGTCGAATTTGTGGCCCTTGTTATGTGTGTGTGTGGAGAAAGTGAGGACTGCAGATGCTGGAGATCAGAGCTGAAAATGTGTTGCTGGAAAAGCGCAGCAGGTCAGGCAGCATCCAGGGAACAGGAGAATCGACGTTTCAGGCATAAGCCCTGGCTACTAGGGACAGCTGGTCATGGCGGTTAGTGGCTAGTTGATGTTCATGGATGCGGATTACTAGTCTGCTTGTTTGTCCGATATAGTGTTTCGTGCAGTTGTTGTGTACCCACAACAATGACAACTGGCACCTGAGCTACAAACCTTTACGCGTGTCTATTTTACAATCAGGGCACCTGGTAATTTAATTTTTTTCCATTTGATTTGTGATTGGTTTTGTAATAGGTGCAATACAAATGCAAGCTGATCAAATTACTCAACTGAGTCCAGTCAGTAATATAAATTAGAACCAGTAAAAGTAAGGTTATTATTTATCTTATATTTTAGCGACATTCTTTGTTTCAAGATTAAAGGTAATCTATAAATTCAAGTTGTCTTTGGTGCATAGGGCCTCTAACCATTCTTGCCAGTGCATCTCTGGATGCCTAGATTAGAGTGGTGCTGGAAAAGAACAGCAGGTCATGCAGCATCCGAGGAGCAGGAAAATCTGTTTCAGGCAAAAACCCGTCTGGATGTACTAACTAAGGCCTCTTCCCCCGCCCAAAGACATTTATGCTTTACCAGATACATTGACTATATTCAATATCATTCGACTGGTAGCATTCTAATCTTTTTCTGACATAGTGCCCTGCTACCATAATAGTGTCCACAGCAGCCAGTTTATTCCAAATGCTTAAAGTATTCACGTATAAGCCACCTATTGCAGATTTGTCTTCTCTGTTGGCCCTTATTTGCCTGTAATGTATCTGGGTCTTTGAGATACTGTGGGCCTTACCATATGCTGTCTACTTTTTGATCAGTCTAGTTTGATAGCCAATTTCCTTTTTCGAAGTTTTTTTTCTCGCTCACCATCATCTCATTAAAGGCTGCTATTCTTTACATCTTGCTCTGTTTCTGCAAATATTTAGTGCAGACTCTCCCTTGTGCCAGTCTTTATTGTCCAAGAAACTTCTCGCCTGTTTAAATAGGAAGAATTACTTGCACACCAGTTTAACGCTTGCTGACTTATCCTAATCTTGTGAACTCCCATTTTGAAAAATAGGAACTGAACCATTGAACCTTGCTATGTATCAGTGTTTGATGTTGAGCATTTAAAAGCCTCAATGATTCCCTGGGTCATTTATTCCTAAGAAGACTGCCATCACTGAATCTCTCTGCTGTTTCTTCAGTAGTCTTTGTAAACCTACCTTAGTATGAATGTCTAGTTCTTGCAATCAGAAGGGGTACTGTCCTTATGCACATTATCATCTACCTTTCTGAATTAGTTTTCTATAGGTGCAGTTTACGAGTGTCATTCATTTGAACATCTAAGTTTATTACTTTTCCGATTTAGCCTCTGTCTCTGCTGCTATTTAAGTATTGGCTGTTGTACTTATTTGGTTTCTTCTGTACTGTGGGACTCCTGCCTGATATCTTTATTATGATAGCTGTGATGTTATGTAAGCTTTCTGACCATTTTTCCTTATCTAGACCAGCTAATATCTATACTGTCAGGTTGTTCCAAAGTGGCTTATTGTCAGTGAAGTATTCATGGATCCTAATCCTGCTGCAATATAGAAAATTTTATATGAACAGCTTTGAGTTTAGTATTTTCTACTTTATTGAGGAGAAATGTAAGTGAATTTTATTTGATATTTCTGACTACACATTTATGATCTAAAGTAAAAAATATAAAATGCAGCATATCCCTCTGCATTAACATAGACAGTTTTATATCAAATATGTTGTACTAAACAAAACATTTAATTCATACAACTTTGCATTTCAGAGCTTTTGTGTATGCTCAGCACCAACTTTTGTATATGCCCAGTAGCAATTTCAAAAAATCCCAGGTATTTTCAATTAAGGAGTAATTTGGTTTAACCTATGTTGGAAATTGTGTTTCAAAATTAGTTTGGCATTAGAATGAGAAATGCTAGTCAGTAAAATATGAATGCATTATAATTCAGGAAAATCTAATGAAGCTGGATTACATGGAATTTTCAGGATTTTTGGAGGGAACAACCGTAAGCAAATCTTCATAGTTCCACTCACCAATCACATCTGTGCTTCCTCCTCTTATGTTGGCTGTCGGTCACACATCTGACTTTTCACTTTCCAGTCCCTTTTCCCAAATCCTTTCATGATCTTGGTCTTCCCTGTTTCTGCAATACACTCCAGCTTCATAACCCTCACATCTCTGTGCACCTCCAAATCTGACCTAGTGCGCATTCTTAATTTTAATAGGTATACAAGTCATGTTTTAGCTGTACAAAGTTCTTTTGTTAGTCCACGTGTGGCCTAACAGGGCACAGTTCAGGGCACAGTGTTGGGTTGTAACAAGCGGTTCTGGGCAATAGACCATAAAAAGGATATACTGACTTTTGATAAAATGCAGCATGGATTTATTAGAAGTATCATAGAATCCCTACAGTGTGTAAACAGGCCATTTGGCCCAATGGTCCACACCGACCCTCCGAAGAGTAACCTACCAAGACCCATTCCCCTACCCTGTTACTTTGTTTTCCCTGACTAATGCACCTAACCTACCCATTCCTGAACACTATAGACAATTTAGCATGGCCAATTCATCTAACCTGCACATCTTTCGACTGTGGGAGGAAACTGGAGCACCCGGAGAAAACCCATGCAGACACGAGGTGAATGTGTAAACTCCACACACAGTCACCCGAGGCTGGAATGAAACCCGGGTCTGGTGTTTTGAGGCAGCAGTGCTAACCATTGAGCCAGATGTCACGAAGAAAAAGTTTACAAACTAAAGTTATATTCTGTGAAATTTAGAAGGTTGAGGCATGATACAATAAAGTTCCCAAGATAGTAAGGTGAATAGATAGATTTTAGCAAAGCTATTTCTGCTGAATGGGAATCTCCAGGGAGCAGAGTCTTAAAAACCAGAGCCACTAAGTCCCAGAAAGAACTAGGCATTAGAAATTCTTAAATTATTTCTTTCATCCTGTCTGTTTGTGTCATGACCCATCTGGTGGGTTGGTGGCATATGTACCTGGATGTTCTGGCCTGGAGGGCCACTACCACTGTTGGAACTTATATGCATGTTCAAAGTTTGTGAGAAGATTTGTAGCTCGGGTGCTCGTTGTTGTGGTTCTGTTCACCAAGCTGGAAGTTTTTGTTGCAAACGTTTCGTCCCCTGTCTAGGTGACATCCTCAGTGCTTGGGAGCCTCCTGTGAAGCGCTTTTGTGGTGTTTCCTCCGGCATTTATAGTGGCCTGTCCCTGCCGCTTCCGGTTGTCAGTTTCAGCTGTCCGCTGTAGTGGCCGGTATATTGGGTCCAGGTCGATGTGTTTGTTGATGGAGTTTGTGGATGAGTGCCATGCTTCTAGGAATTCCCTGGCTGTTCTTTGTTTGGCTTGCCCTATAATGGTAGTGTTGTCCCAGTCGAATTCATGTTGCTTGTCGTCTGCGTGTGTCGTGTTGTTTCGTGTAGCCACTTAACACCGCCTCATAGAATTCTGTCATTTCTGGAGGGTAATTGCAAGATTCTGCTTATGAACTGTGATGTTTAAAAATTCCTCATTACTGTGGTAATGCTATACGTATGCCAATAGCTTGATTTATGGTAATAAGCTGCTACTAAAACTAGAAACTGGTTTGAGAAAATAGATTGAAAACCTATTAGAGCATAATTTATAAATCATTTGGGATTATAGGAAAGTTATGGATACCAAAGCAGAAACCTGTAGAGCAGCGTGTAGAAGAGAAGGTGACCCTGGATCCAGAACTGGAAGAAGCCTTGACCAGTGCAACAGATACGGAACTCTGTGACCTTGCAGGTAAACCATTATGAGCAGAGGATCCCCGTGATGTCTTGCATTTCTAATTAATTTGCTTTTGAATAGAGAGATGGAGATGGAATTGTACAAAATAGTTAAAATGAGAACTTTGTTTACTCATCTTAATTAGTTTTAATTTAGAATAATAACAAACTTTGCCATGAAAAAGTGGCTACGAATCTACTGCAGAAGATGAGCAAAATTCAGAGGTTATGGAATCGGATGTTCTCCGAATTGCACCAATGGAATTTAGTTGTTAAAAACTTTATCCACTGTTTAGTGATTGAGCACTGCTAATTGTAGCACAACTCTTGTATTTAGGTATGTTTTATGTTTTGCAACTTGGTTATCTGCATCTAAAGTTCATTAATTCACTGCCTGTATGAAACTGTCCTTGAATATCTGCAGAGCTCAGTGAACAGATTTAAGCATACTATTTAATGAAGGTATCGGCAGTCTTTGTATTGCACAATCTTCTTGCAGTTGTGCAGGTGATCTCTATCAAAAAAAAAAGTTGTAATATATATTTAGAGCAACACAGTACCAGAGTGATAGGTTATAACCTTGATCCTCCAAATTCTACTTCATCTTCCTCTTGATAATTCAGCTCTTGATGAATTTCTCCAATGGGGCGGAGTTGAGATGAAGTGGAGAGAGAGAAACTCTAGGCACTTTCACCTGACTGTCTAGCTAAACTTGTACCATCACTAGTGGCCTTGGAGGAATGTCCCTGCTGTGGCTATGAAATGGGAATTGCATTATCAAGTGGAAATCAGCAAATGAATAAATCAACAAAATTAGATAATATACCCTCAAACAAAAATGTAAAATGATGTTCAGTAATTGTAACTGCCACTTCTTTCAGACAGGATTGAGATGTCAATATATACTTCAAGTAGTTGGCCTAAAATATTTTATCTACTATCATCCCTTCACACAATTGATTTGAAACTCAATTCCAGAACAATATTCCCACAGTGCTTCATGGTACTTGATACTTGTAACAAGTTTCTTGCAAATACTGCACATGAGCAATTTCTCCTCTAGAAAGCTGTTGTTAATTTGTGTAGTAACATTTCTGGAAAATTCCATGTGATTGCACAGCAGGAAATCCATAAAGCCTTTGTTTATCAAATCTCAATTAATGTGGAATTTTTATTCATTTGTAATTTTGTTTGTCCTCTTGGTACTTGAATTAATTTTAAGGGAAAATGATTTACAGTAACTGAATTAAATAATCGAGTTTCAACATGCTGCTTTGGTACATTCATTTATTTCGTAGCCATTATTATGGGTAATATATTTGACTGAGTTTAGTGAATCTGTTTTTAAGATGTAGTTAATTTGTTTCTTCCTATTTTCAGCCATTTTAGGGATGCACACATTGGTAAGCAACACACATTACTTAGATTCTGTTGGAGGCAAAGGAGGCCTGAACAGTAAGTTGGCAAAAATTTACTACTTTTGGCAATTATTTCACTTAATTGTTGTACAGCTGCGTTTACATTAGAAATATGACAATACTTGCAGGGTTGCAGTAGTTTTGTAGTGTTTTGTTTTCTTTTCAAGAAAAGAATTCAAGTCTTAGCATTCAAATACTGTATATCTTGGCATATTTTTGTTTCTAGAATAGTGAAATTCTCCGACTGATTATTCACCTAATGGCTTGGGAGTGAGGTGAATGAAGATATCAGTTTGTCTGGGTAGAATATTAGTAGTTAAACATTAGATATCAATAAAAGAGTAAAATGTAGAAACGAATAATTTAGTAAGTGATTTGGTATACAAGCCAGTTGTAATTGGGAAGAAAAGTCACTTTGGCTGACACCAATTTAAAATGTTCTTCTCAGTTGGATTTTCTTCAAATCTAAAATTCATAAAGTTAAAAATCACACAACACCAGGTTATAGTCCAAAAGGCTTAATTGGAAGCACACTAGTTTTCGGAGCGACGCTCCTTCATCAGGTGATAGTGGAGGGCTCGATCGTAACACAGAATTTATAGCAAAAATTTGCAGTGTGATGTAACTGAAATTGTACATTGAAAAATTGGTTGTCTGTTAAGCGTTTCATCTGTTAAAATACATTCATGTAGAACTCTGGGCTCAAAAACTGCATGAATTTATGCAAAACTCTGTTATCTCACTTTTTAGATTAGAATCAATCTAAACATCAGGTCACAGACCAAGAACACAGGGAGCTAACACCTTCAACATGTTGTCTAGCTATCACCATTGTTAACAGCTAACTCGAGAATGCAACTTTAAAAGAAAGGTTTTGTGATTTACACATGAAAGAAGCGAAACTATCACTGTATTCTAACAGATGAAAGGCTTAACAGACAATCAATTTTTCAATGTATAATTTCAGTTACATCACACTGCAAATTTTTGCTATAAATTCTGTGTTACGATCGAGTCCTCCACTATCACCTGATGAAGGAGCGTCGCTCCGAAAGCTAGTGTGCTTCCAGTTAAACCTGTTGGACTATAACCTGGTGTTGTGTGATTTTTAACTTTGTACACCCCAGTCCAACACTGGCATCTCCAAATCAAAATGCATAAATGCTGTGAAGTAATTCAGATCATAGACTTTAATAGTTCATTAAGCAAATTAACACCATATTATCAAGAGTGCAGATTACTCGTGTTTAATGTTGGAAGGTTACAGTGTACAGAAAAGATTTGTTTCAAGCTAGTGCTTTGTTTGGTATGACATTTTTAATTCTCTGCAAAATTTTCCATCTGTAACCACCCTCACACAATACACTCTCCAGTAGCAATCAGTGTTTAAAAAATACAAATGATAAATATTTTGGGCACAGTATTGAAAATTCCACTGGTTCATCATTTAGATTTTATTGGAATCCTGGTAACAGCAGCCAAGACAATTACTTGGTACTACTTTCTATTCTTTTCCTCTTCCCCTTCCCTTATACCTTCGAGATAATACGTTGAACCAATATTGTTTTAATACTGGACTTTTATATTTCACGGAGTAAAGATGGTCAGTTATCATTTTTATTTTGTATAGATTTGTTGACTAGAATACTCTGGGCTGGTACACTAAAACTTCATTTAAAATATTTATTTCCAAACTGTGCCTCAACTTTGACTTTATGTTGGACATTCAGATGGACTTATTCAGTGATGCAAGACTTAAACTAGTACATATTATAGCTCTGCTTATCATTTCAATTATGATATTGACTTCTGAACATAAAACTGGTTCAGTACAAAAATTGCTTTACCAACTAGTTGCAACCAACATGCGTTAATATATTAACTATCACTAACTGCCCATATATGTACACCTAAGCCTCTTAACAGATGTCTCTTTAATATTTAAAGGTGTTGATAACTGCTGTAAATGATGATTTTCAGATGTTGTCAAAGGTGAGAAGGTCAAACCAGTTTTTGATGAACCTCCCAATCCAACAAATGTAGAAGAAAGTTTACAGCGAATAAAAGCCAATGACCCAGGGCTTGTAGAGGTTAATCTTAATAACATAAAGGTAGGATTGTTGTGGTTATATTCAAGTATATTTTTAAAAATGTTTTACTTTTTGCACTTTGAAGAAACAGGATGGCTTCTGTGTCCAATAACTGGATTAGCACAGTGAAAAGTTTCCATTTTTGATTGATTAAATTTCATAAACATATTTTCAAAATTTTAAAAGAATCTAAATGCTTAGTGTAATAAAGCACTTAGCACCACCTCATGGAATTCTGCTACTTTTGGAGGATAATTGCACGATTCTACTAATGAACTATCCTGTTTAAAAATTCCTCATTACTGTAGTAATACAATGCATATACTAGTAGCTTGATTTATGGTAATAAGCTGCTACTAAAATGATATCCCAAATTGTGTTTAACAACTTCTTTGCCTCCTTTATTCCATGATTCTTTTGACAACACCTTGTAGTGATCACTGCTTTAATTTAAATTTTGATATTTCAATTCCTTCAGTATTTTGTCTCTTGTCAACATTGGATATAAGAGATTGAAATAAGAGATAAAAATAGAAATTGCTGGAAAAGCTCAGCAGATCTGGCAGCATCTGTGGAGAGCAATCTGTGAAAGTTTTGGGTCAGTTCTGAGGAAGGGTCACCTCGACCTGAAACATTAACTCTGATTTCTCTCCACAGCAATTTCTACTTTTGTTTCTAATTTACAGTAACCACAGTCCTTTTGGTTTTTACTGAAATAGGCGAACTGGCTACCAGAGCTTAGGTTTTCAGCAACTGAATCCCCACACAAGAGATTTGATCAAGTCAGAATTATTTAGTCATTACCAATAGACACCTTTATTAGCAATGTGAAATAGAGAAAATTGTGGCATGGGGTAATTACTATTTTTCATTCCATAAGTTAGTCAAATTGGATTAACTGTCCTCTCGCACCATCTCGTGTTTGGAAACATTTTGTAATATAGCACATGCTAAAGGAGAATGGGCCATAAACAGAATAAGTGGCTAATATATGTTAAATTGATTTGTACGAATGACGTAATTGCTGTGTAGTGGTGTAGTCTATGGATAAGGCATACTTTCGGGCAGTTCCTCATGTGGTAACTTTAGTATTTGTTTGAAGAAAGGCAAAACAGCCTGTGGTACACGTGGGCACGAGTAACTGCTATTTGAGTCCTCTGTAGATGAGGAACAGATAAGCTAGGACTCCAGTGTGCATTGATTAATTATTATCTTGAATTTGTCCATAGAATATTCCAATTCCAACATTAAAAGACTTTGCGGAAACCTTGAAAAAAAATACTCGCCTGAAGAAATTTAGTTTGGCAGCAACTCGGAGCAATGACCCTATTGCTTTTGTAAGTTCCGTTTTGCCTTGATACAGTTTTCATGACACGTATTTTTTAATTGTTCTCCAGTGAGTTAACTTGATATTTTGCTTAATACCATAATTCCAAAATAGTGAGCTGCACGTAACCTTGCATTCATCATATCCCAACCTCCCAGCCTATTTACAAATGGTGGTAATAAGACATGGCACAAAACTCTGTCCCACTTATAATAACCTACATTTATAAATATGTGGGCCTGAACATTAGCACAATAGTGGTAAATATTATTCTAGTGACTTTTAAGCAACTGTTTTGTAATGATTTTCCCTTCTAAAATGAAAGGCTCATCTGAAAATCTGTGCGCAGGTTAACGTAAACATATTCTTTAAATCTGTTGTGTTAGAGGTTAGTGATCATTAAATCCATAATATGTAAACACAGTTTGGATCATGGTGTAATTTTGATGGTGTGTGGGCCTATGAAGATTAGGCTAGTTGCTCTGAAGGTTGTTTCCATGCTGTATGACTCTAACTCAAAAGTACCCTTCACCCTACTACTGCCAGATGTGAGTTCAGCCAGCTTGGCCCAAGCTTGACACTTTTCTCCTTCTCTATCACTAGTCTCTGAACAGACGTTTTCTGTCACTAGGTGAATAGGAATGATACAGTAACTCTATTTAAATTAATTCTGATTATATCTCAGTGCTGTACATATTGGAATTAAAGGTGCTATAAAAATACTTAATTTGGAATTGCTTGTTAGCATTCAAACCAAGTTTTTGTCTTGAAGGCTTTTGCAGATATGCTACGAGTTAATAAAACACTTCAAAGTCTAAATCTTGAGTCAAACTTCATCACTGGTGTTGGAATACAAGCAATCATAGATGCACTGAAAGACAATGAAACCTTAATGGAGATCAAGATTGATAATCAGGTAAGTTGTTTTGCCTGAAATTATTTGAAACTTTTACTGGTGTATCCTTGGCACAATGCTAAGACAGGTTTTTTTCTCAATATTCAATACCTTCATGCCACAAACTAAAATGTTATGATGCTTCAGGCACCATAACTGAATTGTTTGTGCATCAAACGAGTATACTACTTTGTTTGCTCGGTTTAGTTATAAACATTTCTGCTGTGTAAACTTTTTTGTATACCTTAAATATCATACTTAGTACCATGAAACCCCAAAATTAACCTGTTCTGGATTGAGCTAATTTAAAGTTGTGAAGATATTGAAGGATGCATATTGTCATATTTATGCATATTATTTTTAAGAATTAAATTTTTGAATCAGAAAAGTTTCTTTTACACACTTAACAAATTCCTCTCCATCTAAACCTTTAACACTATGGCAGCCCCAGTCTATGTTTGGAAAGTTAAAATCCCCTACCATAACCACCCTATTATTCTTACAGATAATTGAGATCTCCTTACAAGTTTGTTTCTCAATTTCCCTCTGACTATTAGGGAGTCTATAATACAATCCCAATAAGGTGATCATCCCTTTCTTATTCCTCAGTTCCACCCAAATAACTTCCCTGGATGTATTTCCAGGAATATCCTCCCTCAGCACAGCTGTAATGCTATCCCTTATCAAAAATGCCATTCCCCCTCCTCTCTTGTCTCCCTTTCTATCTTTCCTGTAGCATGTGCATCCTGGAACATTAAGCTGCCAGTCCTGCATCTCTGAGCCATGTTTCTGTAATTGCTATGATGTCCCACGTTCCTATACATGCCCTGAGTTCATCTGCCTTCCCTGTTAGGCTCCTTGCATTGAAATAAATGCAGTTTAATTTATTATGGATTAGAGTGGTGCTGGAAAAGCACAGCAGTTCAGGCAGCATCCGAGGAGCAGCAAAATCGACGTTTCAGGCAAAAGCCCTTCATCTGGAATAGAGGCAGAGTGCCTGCCGTGCTTTTCCAGTACCACTCTAATACAGAATCTGGTTTCCAGCATCTGCAGTCATTGTTTTTACCCTGTTTAATTTATTAGTCCTACCTTGTCCCTGCCTGCCCTGACTGTTTGACTCGCTTCTATACCAGTCTCAGATTGATCTCTTTCCTCACTATCTCCCTGGGTCCCACCCCCCTCACCTTACTAGTTTAAAATCCTCCCAAGCAGCTGTAGCAAATCTCAATTGCAACATTTAAGAGGCATTTGATGGGTATATGGATAGGAAGGATTTAGAGGGATATGGGCCGGGTGCTGGCAGGTGGGACTTGATTGGGTTGGGATATCTGGTTGGCATGGACGGGTTTGACCAAAGGGTCTGTTTCCATGCTGTACATTTCTGTGTAGTTCAAATTGTTGAAATTGCGGCCTTATTCTTGATTGTCATCTCGTATAAAAGAACAAAATGTGCATTATTTGCAGCAATTATATATGTATATTGAGTTCTCAAACAATAACTACTAATTTGTTATAAAATTGAAAGGCATTGATAATTATATTATGTTATTGGATTAGAATTGCTTTATTAATGTTTTTCTAAGCCACTCAGCACCCACCCCAAAAGATATTTGATCAAATTACAGGGCTCCCTCAGTGTCAATTTTTAAAATAAGTTTACTTAAAGGCTGTCCCTTATCAGTCAACATTAGTTACATTGGCTGTTTCTGCTCTTAGCGCCAACAGTTAGGTGCCACTGTTGAAATGGAAATAGCGCAAATGCTGGAGACAAACTCCTCAATCTTGAAGTTTGGATATCAGTTCACACAACAAGGACCACGAACGAGGGCAGCCGCAGCCATAACCAAGAATAATGATCTAGGTAAGATTCATGATGACTTTTGATTTTACCCCAAAAATCCTATTTCCAGAGGCAATTTAGATTTTCTCACCCTGCACCCCTTTCTCATCAACTTTATTTTGAGAATATAACTCCAAAGGTTCCAGTCATCCACTAGGATTTCCCTAAGTGCATATTTCTGTGTCACAAAAAAAAAATACTGTGGATGCTGAAAACAGTTAATGGATTGGGCTTTCATCAAGTCATTGACCTGAAACATCAATTATTTCTCTCTCCATAGATGCTTCCTGTCATGCTGAGCAGTTTCCAGCATTTTCTGTTTCGCATGTGTAAGCTTGTTAGCAGGCTTTTTCAATCTGAATTGCCATGGGGTGCTGGTAACATTGGGGTTAATCATCCCATTGCATAAATGCAGGGTCTCTAATAATTAAGATTCGGAATCTTGATTCAAAATTGTAATTAATCCATGGCTGAACTACTGAATTTTGATTTGAAATATGAAACTACAACAAATGTTTTATTAACTGACACCTATGGGACCAGGTGTGTCCAGGTTGATCAAACATTCTGGTTGATCAAGATGTCCACATAATCTAAAAACACACATTAAGTAATGAAAACATAATACAGCATGTATACACATCACTTGTTATTTATAGCATAAATCACTTAAATAACAATACAACTCTGCCTTAAATAAAACAATGGCAGAAAGCCTTCTCACTTGCACCCTCAAGTGACTACTCTGACACTGTGGATATGGTGATAATACAGTAATCCTCTGGTATTTCAGCTATACATGTTTTACTGGTTTAACAAGAGTACTGGTTCATAACGTGCCAGTTAAAACAAAAGTTTCCTGTATTCAAAACTTTAATGGTAAATTTAGGTGCATAAAGGTTATTCTCTTTGCTTTCATTAAGATATTGCAGGAGAATTTGGTTTTGAATGGTAAAAGCAGCACAGACTCTGTCTGTCTGTGTCTCTGTCTTTCTTTCTCTCTCTTCCTCTTTTTTTCCACCACTCCCATCCTGTGATATCTTGGGTGTATACAACGCTGAGTTGTATAACTCAGAAAATTCAAACAGGCAGACAAGATATTTATTGCTCCTTCCAATCATCTATGGCCTGGTAAAACTTTGCTAAGTATTTTTTGACTGGACATGCGTTATTCCTACTTTTTACTTGCGTGACTTTAGGAATAGAGTATCTGTTTATTGCATCCCATCTGTTTTGACTTTGGTTTGACATTTCCAAATATTTACTTTGTTTACCTTTTGATTTAGGGTAGACCCTGCTGTGCACTTTATTTTTGCCATTTTCTCTTTCACCCGATCAAGCCTGTGGCATTGATCAGCTGCAATATACAGTTTTTATCCACTCTAGTAAACAAGGTGGTGGCAAGTAGTGGTATTACAACAGATCTCCATGATATTACCTTCTATAGTTGAGCTGAAAAAAAAATCCGTTTCAGCAGCCCCATTGAGGGCAAAAGTAGGAAATAAGGAGCATTTACTTCATTAATCACTGCTAACCCAGTTGTTTACAATCAGCAAGATGAGTAGAATATTTAGTGCTGGTTGATGCCTGAAAACTAAATCCATTGCACTGTTCAAACTCAGTTTTCTTGCCCTATCAGTTATCTTAAATTATATTTTAATTTCTAATGTCAGTTTCATATTTTATTGGCATAGATAAGGTTAATTCTGATTCCTTCTATCGATGTTTCAGTAATGCTTCTTTCTAATTATGAGATATACTTGTTATTCTGCCATTATATCTGCTGTTGGTATGCATCTTCCTTTTTAAGATCTTAGGTTTAAGTAAGTCGTAGGTATTCCTTTTGCTGAATACTTTCTACAGACAAAGATTTAGCAAAAATGAGGTACCTGGCCTTGAAGCCAAACTTGCGACTACTGAACATTTACAAAGCAACAATTTGAGATGAACAACTGCTGCTCAGTTTCAATGTTAAAGTTTTTTATTTTTAATTCCTGTTAATTGCTGTCATCTTGCTTCTTCAGTCTGGAATATGAGTAAATTCTTCATTGACCTTGCCAGCTGTCCAGCCATGAAGCCCCGAATGGTATTAAGCATGTTGCGTATGGAGAATTGGAAGTGTTGAACTAATTATCATTTTTCTGCATTTCACTAACTGCTATTTTCAGAGTTTGCTTTTATCTAACCTATTTCACTCTTTTTCATCTAATTTTTGGAATACAATATTTAAAGCCGTATCAATGCATGATTCCAAATTTAAAACCAACCAGAAAAGATCAGGTTTCCAAAAGCATGGGGTATGAGAGTCTGTATCTGAATGTATGCATTCTGAACTACCTGTTGGCCGTATCATTTCTTGACCAATGTTTATCATGTTCTTTTCATACAGTTCGCAAAAAGCGAGTCGAAAGAGATACATATTAATGGTAATCTGGAGTCTGTGTCTGCCTGGTGCTGTATTTCATCCTATGGAAGACCCACTACAATGCATTGGGCATGTTGCCAAGCCTAGCTTAAGGCATTCTCACATTTTCTGTCTGGGTAGAAGGGAAAAGACTGGAATTTAACCCCTCCACTGTTGTAGCAGAAACTGTAATTTAGTAATAACTTTTCCATAAAAATCACGTTTCTTTTTAATTTTTCAGGGGACCTCATGATTAGCACCAAACCATATTGTAATTTGAAAATGTTAGATAGTGAGGTATCCAAGACGAGAAAAATGTTTGACTTGAAATTTGCACTGTGCCCATGTCAAGTATTTTTAATCTTTTTATATACTGTAATGAAAATCGTGCTAAATTGTAGTGTGTTGTGCAGTGGAGTGTCATTTTTGTACTGCACTTAATGTTCCAGTATATCAGGACTAAGACAAGAAAAGTAAATTTTTTTTATAAAAACAATTTTTTTGTATTAAAAAAGAACTATGAAGTTTGTGTTGGGACTTGGATTTATTTTGCTGATTTGGCCATGTTGTATAGCACTGAACCATGGCCATGCAGGTAGCTGTTGCTCTTCTGCTTGCCTGTTGTTTGATGAGAACAGTTCAAATCAAGTCTTAACAGAGGGATATTTCTTCAGACTTTCTGCCAAAAAAGCCACTTGTAATTCTTAAATTCATCTACAGTCCTCTTGCTAAAACTGCAATTTATTACCAAAATAACTTTTATCAATAAAATTTCTATTAGAGCATTATAATATCACACTTGTAGATTATGTTCTGAAAGGATTATACTAGTTGGCAATAGTCATAACTGTTTAACCAAAGATCTATAAATCTGGATTCTTTACAGTTTTGTCAACCTAATGTGTTAAATAGACCTTTCCAGTTAAGTTGGATTGTCTGACGTACTAATATTGGGAAAACAAATCTGAGCTACTGTTTACAAAGTCCTCCTGGTTTGATAAATGTAAACCAGCACACTGATAAAGCTGTGTGCAGTAGCTAAAAGTATGTAAAGTTTTTATGACCAACCCCCCCCCCCCCCACACACACACACACACACACACACACACACACACACACACAAAAACAAAGTTTTATTTGCTGATTATTTTAGGAGTTTGTCTAACTTTACTTAGAAAATTTTGTGGCAGCATGACTAATATTGCAGGAAAATATCTGGATACTAAAAAATGCATATGCATGCCAGTATCTTGTGTAGTATGCTTAAATGACCAAACTGTTGTGAATATTGTCTGAAAGTCCTAGACTTGTGTATTTGTATGGTTAAGCTATATTATAATAACATGAAGAAAAGCTATGTCAGTGTTTGTAGGCCCATGTCTGTTGTCTACCCCAGAGACTAATGCATTACATTGAGTTGTTGTTTTTTCAAACATAACAATTATCACAGGATCATGAAAAGAAGCTGTTATAAATGTTCAACTGTTAATGTTTAATCTCCGTTATACAAAGTCTTGTTTAACCATAATGGAAATCTGATTTGTGGGAATAAATACAAATTAAAATTGGATGTTGAAAATATTTGTATAGCCTATCCTTGTAACTGAACATCTTAAAAAGAACACTCCTTACAAAGGTGTTAGGTTGTTTTGTGCAGTAATAAATAATGGTTAACAACCTATTACATAAAGTGCATATAAGAATTAATCTGAGGATGTTAATGTAAAAAGTGCTGTATATATTTAACATGTACAGCATTTTAAAATGAAACCTGTGGGATAATAAAGTTTTTAATAATTCAATTCTCTTCTTTCTCATTTAATTGTGTTGAAACCAGTAATTTCATGAAGGATGGCATATACAAAGCCACTATAATATTTAATAGTGAAACTGAATTGTTATTTTACTGGAACTGATTTTGAGAATATTTGAGAGGAGTCTTTTATCCAATTTACATGACATTAGTGACACTAACTGATCCAAAACTTGCATTTTTATTGGAGGAAATCTGAGAAGCTTGCCGTACTGTTATTTTGCAATCTATGATATTATAAGCAATGGTGTCTGTATGGATTTGTAGAGTCTTGTTACCGTTATTCCATGGTGCTGCGGAGGACAATGGTTGTGTATAGCAGAAATATCCAATTTCGTCCAACTGCATTGCTGAAGATGGGCCGTGTCAGAATGAATGTTGTGGTTACTTCGTGAAGCAATGGAATACAAGCAGGTTTCCATCTTGAGGATGATGGTCTTGCCTTGTGTAAATTCTTTCATGCTTCTATGTTTCCAGAGATATTCCTAAACAGCTACAGTTGAACTCTCAAACAAATGAATGGAAGAAAGATCTGGAATAAAATATCTTTTTTTTCATTGTTTTCTCCCCATTGGAAACAAGTATGCCAACAAGGCTTCAATTTGCAGTAAATTGAGCACTGTGCTAAGATCTAAGTTAGTGCAGGAACATTTTTAGTGTAAGTTTTGGTCAGCATAGAGGTAGCACCAATTTTATATGCAGCAGTTGATTTATTATTTGATTTGATTTCTTATTGTCATATGAACCAAGGTACAGTGAAAAGTTTTTTGTGCTGTAGAGTCAGATCATAAAGTGCATAGGACTTGGGACATATGTCCTTAAGTCTTAGACTTAGGACATAACGAACAAAGTGCATTGTACAAAGAGCGAAGAATACAATATTATGGCTGCAGGGAAGGGGCACAAAGAGCGAGATCAATGCTAAAATTTGAAAGGTCCATTCAAGAGTCTAATAACAGCAGCAAAGAAGCTGTTCTTGAATCCATTGTTTAACCTTTTGTATCTTCTGCCTGAAAGAAAAGGTTGGAAGAGATTTGATCCAGGGTGGGAGGGATCTTTGAAAATGTTGACTTATAGATGGAGTCAATGGATGGAAGCTTGGCTCCTGATGGATTTGGCTTTCTTCATAACTCTGTAGTTTCTTACAGTCCTGGGCAGAGCAGTTGTCATACCAAGCTGTGATTCATCTGGATAGAATACAATGGAAGGCATGCAGGTTTCAGTATTGGGGGTGACAGCCTTGCCTGATGTAAATTCTCTTGTGCTTCGACATAGCCAAACGTTTCTATGGTGCATCTATTGAAAATACAACTTCCTGAGGAAGTAAAGACGTTGTGCTTTCTTGACCATTGCATCAATGTGGGTGGATCAATTGTTGGTGATTGTCACTCCAAGGAACTTGAAGCTCTCAACCATCTCACTGATGTAGATAGGGGTGTGCCCTCTACCTTGCTTCCTGAAATCAATAACCAGCTCTTTTATTTTGCTGATATTGAAGGAGAGATTGTTATCTTTACGTCACACCACCATGCATTCTATTTCTTTCCTGTATTCTGTCTCGTCATTGTTTGCGATCAGGCCTACAATAGTGGTGTCATCAGCAGACATGTAGATAGAGTTAGGACAAAATTTGGCCATACAGGAAGTACAGTAAGGGGCCGAGTACGCATCCTTGCAGGGTGCTGGTGTTGAGGATTGTCGTGGCTGAGATATTGCTGCCTATTCTTACTGATTTGCAGTCTGTGGGTCAGGAAGTCTAGGATCCAGTTGCAGAAGGCGGAGCAGAGACCTAAGTCTGAGTTTGGAGATTAGTTTGGTTAGAATTATAATATTTAAGGCAGAGCTGTATTCCGAAGGAGGAGCCTGATGTAGGTATCTTCTGAATAATGTGACTAAAGCGCCTCATTGAATGCAGATTTAATTTCATTTTAGTTTTATTTCAGAAACAACTTGCTACAAGCAAAGTAGTATCATTCAGCTACTCAAAGCATAGACACACATGTGGAGGTTCTGACTTTAAATACCCCATTATTTGCTGTCATACTGTTGCAAGTCTTCCTGTGCAAAAACATAAAAATGCTTGTGCAGTGAGATACATAAATGAGCTTTGGTATGATTGCTAATTAATGCATTTACAAGATGTGAAAACTATGATTCTTGCACTTCAGAACCAGTAAATCTCTCACTTGGATAAAATTGCATATTTCATTATTTACACTCAATCACTTACTGCTCTAATTCTGCTTGAAATATGGTATAGTTGAGCATTGATTCTACTTCAAGACTGATCTCACCTCACTTTATTCATAAAATTCCTTATTCTGATGGTTTTGCCATATATTATTTGATCAGTTAGTTCCAGTTGAGGATAGGATCAGATGATAGATTTGGGCTATTTGTGTTATCTCTCTTCAGGATGACTACTTGGAACAGTCCTTTCATTTAATTATTATTCTAAACTTTGTCTCCTTGTTTACTGATTTAAATAAGTGTTCTTGTCAGTTTAAGCTATTTAAATCAAATCTTCATCCTTGTTTTTAAATCTCTCCAGGGCATCATCATTGTCGATTTTGTCTGATTTCCATCAGCCCTGGTTTTTTCTTCCTATTGATGATATTCATAATTGCACCACTGGTGTCTGTGCAGCCAGCTGTCCAGCTTCGAAGTTCTGGAATATCCTCTGCATTTTCTTAGTTTTTCTATGCTGCATAAACCAACCTCTTTGACCAAGATTTATTGTCAGTTATATTAATTTCATCTAATTTTGTTCACAGACCTGTGTTACCACGAGAAGTATTTTTTAAAAAGAAAAATATATTACTGTGGATCTCACTGGCTAGGCCTGCATTTATTGCCCATCCCTAGTTGGCAAGCCACCATCTTGAACTGCTATAGCATATGTCATGTAGGTGCACCCACAGCATGTTAGAAGAGCAGTTCCAGGATTTTGACCCAGAAATAGTGAAGGTGTGGCAATATAACGCCATGTGAGTGTAATGTGTGGCTTGGAGGGGAACTGGTGATTGTTGGTATTCCCATACATCAGCATTCTTTGTCCTTCTAAGTGGTAAAGTTCACATGTTTGGAAGGTGCTGTCAAAAGGTGCTTGGTGAATTACTGAAGTCTGTCTTGGTGTACTCCACTACTGTGCACTAATGATGGAGGACGTTAATGTTGAAGATGGTAACTGGAGTGCCAGTGAAGTGAGTTTGTCCTGAATGCCAAGATTCTTGCTTATTATTGGAGCTGCATGTATCTAGGCAAGTGGAGAGTTTTCCATCATATTCTTGACATGTGCCTTGTAGATGGTGGACTAGCTTTGGAGAATCCAGAAGTGAGCTTAGAAAATTCCAAGCTTCTGACTTGCTCTTGTCAATAGGCTGGTCGATAGTATCCTTTTGAGATGCTGATTGGATTCAACAACGGTAATGCCATTGAGTAATATGATGAGGTGGTTAAAATTTTTCTCCTTTGAGATGGTCATTGTTTGGCATTTGCAAGGCACACACGTTACTTGCCACTTAGCACAAGCCTGTGCTGTCCTAGTATTGCCACATCTGAACGCTCATTTCCTCAGTGTGTTAGGAATGGTAAATAGTCCACAACATTGCATGAAATTATCAGTGAATGTCCCCACTTCTCAACTTTATGATGGAGCAATGTTCATTGCTGAAACATAGTTGGAACGCCACCCTGATGAAATCCTGAGGTAATGCCTTTGAGCTGAGATGATTGAACTCCAACAGCCATAACCATTTTTATTCCAACCAGTGGAGCGTTTTTCCTCTGATTGCCATTGACTTCAGTTTTGCTCAGACACCTTGATGCAACAACTCGGTCAAATGTCATCTTGACGTTGAGCAGTTACTTTCCTCCCCTTCTAAGTTCAGTTGTTTGTCTGAGCTTGGACCAAAACATTGAGGTCACGAACTGAGTGGCCCTGACTGAAAATGCAAGATTTTGTAATGGAAGAATAGAACCACTCTGCTTATGAGTTTAAAATATACTTAACAGCAAAACTTTCATTTAATTTGAGGCAAAACCCCTTGGATTGAATAATTCACTGTATAAAAATGATTTGGGATTATGCTGTTATCCAACTAAAAGTTTTGAACTGTTTTAATACCATAAATGCTCAATATCAATCTAACTTTTAACTTCAAATTCAGTAGAAATTCAAAGTAATTACTTTCAAGCTTTCCTACTTATGCCAAGTCTAAACATAAACTAATTTTACCCTGGATAAGTTGGTATCAAGTGGTTTTCATTTTAAAATTCCATATTTTGTTTGTTTAGAATTTCCACCTGGGTTTCTAAGTCTCGTAGCTCATTCTGCAATCAGAGAAAATAATGCATTAATTGCACCAGTTTTCTAAAACCTTCAAGATTAAGTTTGTAATAAGATCCTAACATCATCATGGTTAGATATTTAACATTGATTATTCCTATGCTATTTTAAATCTTTCTTTGCACAGAAATTGAGCATGTCACCTGATGGGCATCAAACTTATTACATATATTGTTTCTAAATGATTTGCATGAGGACCCAGATCTTTGACTCACTGGCAAGAGTTGGTAATACTGAGTATGGCTCTCACAGAACCAGGAAAGCAAAATAACTGTGGATGCTAGAGATCTGAAATGAAGTCTGGAAAACGCTGGAGAGAGATCAGATTTAACATTTCTAATCATATGAAGAGTCATTTCAAACTCAAAATTAACACTGTTTCGTTCTCCTTAGTTGCTGCCAGACTTGAGTTTTTCCAGCACTTTAATTTTGATAGAGAGCCATATGTGGTCCACATTTGAGCCTGCAGGCAAATGCCACTGAGAGGAAGGAGAAATGTTTGGAATATAGACATAATATGAAACTAATCAGTTCTTAATTGTTAACAGTACTATTTTAATGCACAGTCTTTGGATTGTTTCTAAATGAGAAAATGACCTTTTATGAGAATATCAGGTGTTTGCAAACACTCTGCATTCTGAATAATTTGAATGGTTGAATGATCTCTGAATTGTCTGGAGTCAGCATGTGACTGTCAATAATTTGTAAATGGAATTGTTCAGGTTATGTTGTGTGAAATCAATACAGGTAGCAGACTAGTAAACTCTAATATTTTTGGAAAAGCATTATGACGGTAAAGAAATGGGAGTAGGTGATTTTTGGAACTGTGAACATACAAATGCCTTGTGCAAGCATTTTTTCCAAACTGATGTACACTATATTTAGAAATAGAGTATAGTTGCACATTCTGCATATCATTTGATATTTAGACAGTGTTCCCTGGAATAGTTATTTTTGGCATTCCATTGTGTTTTCAGCCACAAATTATTCCCATTCATCTTAGTGTGCAAGTGCCTGCATTCCCTTTATTTTAAACTGCTTTGTGAGTTAATTTTCTGCAGCTCAGCTGTGCTTCTGGAACTACAGATTGTGTACCACCAGGTATCTTCTCAAATGGAAAGTAGGATTTTCTGCACCACACTGGTCTTTAATTCTTTAAGCCAGCCCAATGCAACATGACAGCAGGCATTTAGGAACATCTTGCCTATTTATTGGCTTGGTCAAATGAGGCATCTATCCTGGGGTCCAGAAAAGCTAAGGAAAAGATAGTCAATCATTAATTAAATGAGCTTTTGCTCATATATTTGAAACAAATTTTCATGCACTTATCAAGACTGGACATTTTAAAAAAACATAATGCTTTAATCAGTTCCATTACCCATTGGTATCACCCATTGAATCTGAATCTAAGCTTGAAGTTGTTCAGCAGTTAATTACAGAGTAGCTACAAATTGGATCAACTTAAAGTGGGACCTCACCACTTTGATCTCTGACTAATATTGACTCCCAGTTTAGCAGCACTTATCCATTTTTTTTTTCCTTGTTAGCAAACCTCCTTTTGGCTTCAGCTGTCCCCACTTCTAACCGCCTTTAGCTCCAACCATTCCACCTCTGTGCCCCTCCAGTTCTGGCCTCCTGAATATTTCCAATTTTATTCGCTTCACCATTTACTAGCTGTGCTTTCATGTCCCCAGACCCAGAGCTCTCAAATTCCCCCTTTCTGACTTTCTACCTTTCTGTTCTTCAATGCACACTTTAATATCAGCTCCTTGGGCAAACCTTTTAGTCACCTAATATCTCAATATGTGGCTCTGTTAAATTTTGTTTGGTAAACCTGCTAGAAAGCATTTAGGAATGTTAAAGCACTGTATAATTTTAGGTTCTCTGGGGAACTGCAGTTGTACAATTTTATCAACTATAGATTCCTGTACCTTTTTATAAAGAGAACCTAATTTTGCATTAAATTCTTGAATGACTAGATTTTTTTCCATACAAGAACATGAGTAGGAGTAGGCCATTTGACTCATCAGTCTATACCACCATTTGACAAGGTAATGCTGATCTGCCCAAGATTTCAAATCTCTTCATGCCAGCTCATCATAACCCTGAACACCCTGCTATTTCAAAAAATCTATGCCTCTTCTAAATAATTTCAGTGACCTAGTCTACACAATTCTGAGAGTTAAGGAAGTCCAGACATTCACTGACCTCAAATTTTTTTTTTTCACATTTCAGTTTTAACTGCGTATTCCTCAGTATTAGATTTCCTCAATATTTCCTCAATATCTTCTCAACACCTACCCAGTCAAGCCACCTCACATTTTGTATGCTTCCATAAGCAGTATGCACCAAGGATTGGTGCTAGGTCCACTGCTTTTATATAAATGATTTGTGATCATAGGAAGTATGGTTAGTTTGCAGATGGCACAAAAATTGCAGGTATGGTGGACAGTGAAGAAGGTTACCTCAGTATAACAAGATCTTGATCAGATGGGCCAGTGGACTCCGAAGTGGCAGGTGCAATTTAATGTAGATAACTGTGAGGTGCTACATTTTGGAAAGGCAAATCAGGACAGGACTTGTACATTTGATGGTAAGGTCCTGGGAGTGTTGCTGAACAAAGACATTGGAGAACAGGTTCACAGTACTTTGGAAGTGGAGTCACTGGTGATAGGATAACACCCAGGATAGTCAGATAAGGTGTTTGGTATACTTGCCTTTATTGGTCCATGCATTGACTATAGGAGGTATGTTGCAGTTGTACAGGACATTGGTTAGGCCAGTTTTGGAATACAGTACTGTGTGCAATTCTAATCTTCCTGCTATAGATAGGATGTTGTGAAATTTTAAAGGGTTCAGAAAATATTTACAAGGATGTTGGAGGGTTTGAGCTATAGGGAGAGGCTAAATAGGCTTGGATTATTTTCTCTGGAGCATCAGAGGCTAAGCAGTGACCTTATAGAAGTTTATAAAATCATGAGGGACATGGATAGGATAAATGCACAATGTTTTTATCCCCAGGGGTGGGGAGTTCTGAACTAAAGGCATAAGTTTAGGGTGAGAGGGGAAAAATTTGAAAGGGACCTCAGGGACAACTCTTTCACGCAGAGGGTGGAGTGTGTATGGAGGAAGTGGTGGAAGCTGGTACAATCACAACATTTAAAAGGATCTGGATGGGGATATGAATAGGAAGGGTTTAGAGGAATATGGGCCAAATACTGGCAACTGCACTAGATTAATTTAGGCTATCTGATTGGCACGGATGAGTTGGACTGAAGAGTCTGTTTCTATGCTGTACAACTCTATGGCTCTATAAGGTCACCTCTCATTTTTCTAAATTAATGAGTAAAGATCTAGCAGTTTAACCACTTTTGATAAATCAACCCTTTCATCCAAGGATTCAGCTGAGTGAATCTCTTTTGAATTTCCTCCAATGGAAGTAATCTTTTCTTAAATACAGGGAACAAGTACAGGGTGTTCCAAGTGCAACCTTCCCACCACCTGTACAGTTGTAACAAAGCTTCCTATTTTTAAACTCCAACTCCCTAGCAGTAAATGCTAGAATTCCATTTGATGCCTGACGTACTTGCTGAATCTAGGAGAAAGTGAGGACTGCAGATGCTGGAGATCAGAGCTTAAAAATGTGTTGCTGGAAAAGCGCAGCAGGTCAGGCAGCATCAAAGGAACAGGAGAATCGACGTTTCAGGCATAAGCATTTTAAGCACTTGCTGAATCTGCATGATAACCTTTTATTTCATGCACAAGAACACACAGATCCCTCTGCAATTTTTTTGAATCTCTGTCCCTTTAAATAATGAACTACATTTTGATTCTTCTGATCAAAGTGTGCAACCTCACACCAAATTCCACCTTGCTTAACCTATCTCTATCTCCTTGTGGATACCTTGTGTCCTCATCACAGCATGCTCCCTGACCTTTTTATATTGTTGGCAAATTTGGATACATTGTTACCTGCACTCTCCTTCAAGTAATTAATATTGATAGTAAATAATTGAGGCCCTCAGACTGACCATTGTAGCAGACCACTAATTACATCTTTCCAACCTGTAGAAGACCCATCAATCCAGTCTTGTGTCAACAAGTACTTAACCCATGCTAATGCATTACCCCCAATACGGAGAGCTATTATGTATTAATCCATTTTGTGAAGCATCTTATATCGTCTGGAAATCCAAATACATCTCTTGGTTCCCCTTTATCAGCTCTTGGTATCTTCGAGAATTCGCAAGTTTGTCAAACATAATTTCCCTTTCATAAAACCATGTTAATTGTTTGTTTGTATTATCTTTCCTAAATGTCCTACCACTTCTTTCTTAATAATGGGCTCTAGCATTTTCCCATCAATAGGTGTGTATGTTTCTTTGTTGAGTATAAAGAATGTACATTATCCCACAAACTATCACTGTTAGCTTTCAAATTAAGCTGTAATAAACAATGTTTGTGCCAAAGCAAATTCATTCTGCCTCCATTTTTTTAATATTGTGCTGGAGTGTCCTGACTCGTTACATAATATTTAGTGCGCTCATAAGCCATCTTGTTCCTACCAGTTTCTTAGCAGATCTGCTTGTGTAAACGGACTTGATTTGCAGTCTGAGTAGAGATGGTCAAGAATCCATACTAGATGGGTGCGTGTAAGAAGGCTCAATAAACTAAAATGTTTCTCAAAAAACAAAGAAAATCTACAGCTCAGGAACAAGCCCTTTGGCCCTCCAAGCCTGAGCTGATCCAAATCTACTGTCTAAACCCATTGCCCAATTCCTAAGCATCTGTATCCCTCTGCTCCCCACCTACTCGTGCATCTGTCCAGAAGCATCTTAAATGAATCTACTGTGCCTGCCTCTACTAACTCTGCTGGCAACACGTTCCAGACGCCCACCACCCTCTGTAAAGTACTTGCTGCATGTATCCCCCTTAAACTTTTCAACTCTCGCCTTTAAAGCATGACCTCTCGTTACTGAATCCTTCACCCTGGGGAAAAAGCTTATCTCTATCTACCCTGTCTATACCCTTCATGATTTTGTAAACCTCAATCAAGTTACCCCCTCAATCTCCTTTTTTATAATGAAAACAAACCTAACCTATTCAACCTCTCTTCATAGCTAGCACCTTCCATACCAGGCAACATCCTTGTAAACCACCTCTGCACCCTCTTCAAAGCATCCACATCCTTTTGGTAATGTGGCGACCAGAACTGTACAATGTCCTGTACAATTTTAACATGACCTGCCAGCTCTCATACTCAATACCCTGTCCGACGAAGGCAAGCATACCATATGCCTCCTTGACCCCTCTATCCACCTGTGCAGCAACCTTCAAGGCACAATGGATCTGCACTCCCTGATCACTCTGCTCATCAACTTTCCAAAGGCTCTTCCGTTCATTGTATAATTCACCCTAGAATTAGACTTACATAAATGCATCACCTCATATTTGCCTGGATTGAACGCCACCTGCTACTTTTCCACCCAACTCTCCAGTCTATCTATATTCTCCTGTATTCTTTGACAATCCCTTATGCTTCCTGCCTACAATGCCCTCTTCCAGATCATTTATGTATATCACAAACAACAATGGCCCCAACACCAAACCCTGTCGAACACTACTGGTCATCTTTCTTCATTTCAAGAAACTCCCTTCAACTACTACTACTGTCTCCTGTTGCTCAACCAGTTCCTTATCCACCTTGTTAGAACACCCTGCACACCATGTGACTTCACTTTCTCTATTAGTTTACCATAGGGAACCTTATCAAATGCCTTACTAAAGTCCATGTATATGACATCAACAACCCTTTCTTCATCAAACAACTCTATTAAGTTGGTAAGACACAATCTCCCCCACACAAAACCATGTTGCCTATCACTTATAAGCCCATTCTTTTCTAAATATAAATAGATCCTATCTCTCAGTACCTTCTCCAGCAACTTTCCCACCTTTGACGTCAGGCTCACTGGTCTGTAGTTACCCGGAATATCCCTACTACCCATCTTGTATGGGGGAACAACATGAGCAACCTTCCAGTCCTCCAGCACCTTACCTGTGTTTAAGGCTGCCACAAAGATATCTGTCGACCCCAGCTATTTCCTCTTGCCTCTCTCAGCAACCTGGGATAGACCCATCCATTCCTGGGGATTTGTCCACCTTAATAACTTCTAGCCTACCCAACACATCTTCCCTACTTATGTCAACTTGATCCAGACTAATCGAACTTCTATCTCTAATCTCAACATTCATGAACACTGATACAAAGTAATCATTCAGAATCTCACCTATTCTCTCAGGTTCGACACACAGCCTTCCTTCATTATCCTTTAATGGACCAATCCTTTCTCTAGTTACCCACTTGCTTCTTATATAAGAATAAAATGCTCCGGGATTCTCCTTAATTCTGCTCGCTAAAACTATTTCAAGACCCCTTTTAGCCTGCTTAATTCCTCGTTTAAGGACTGGTCCTACTCTTCCTATATTCATCCAGGGCCCATTCTGTTCTTCACTGTCTGGACCTTACATATGCTTCTCTTTTCCTCTTGGCTAGTTGTACGATTGCTCTTGTCATCCATGGTTCACGCATCTTGCCTTGTCTACCCTTTGCCTTTAATGGGACATGCCTATCCTGCACCATCTTTAACCTATCTTTGAAAGCCTTCCACATATCAAATGTGGATTTCCCTTCAAGTAGCTGTGTCCAATCCACATTTCCCAGCTCCTGCCTAATTTTGATATAATTGGCCTTGGCCCAGTTTAGTACTCTTCCCTTAGGACCACTCTCATCTTTGTCTACGAGTATTCTAAAACTTACAGAATTGTGGTCACTGTTCCTGAAGAAATCCCCCACCACAACTTCTACCGAGCTGGGAATTTGTGTTGCAGACGTTTCGCCCTCCCTGTCTAGGTGACATCCTCAGTGCTTGGGAGCCTCCTGTGAAGCGTTTCTGTGATCTTTCCTCCGGCATTTGTAGTGAGCTGTCTTCCTGTTTGTCCTATGTAGTGTTTTGTGCAGTCCTTGCATAGGACTTTGTACACTACATTGGTTTTGCTCATGCTGGGTATCAGGTCCTTTGTTCTGGTGAGTTGTTGTCCGAGAGTGGCTGTTGGTTTGTGTACTGTTATGAGTAATATTTAGCTAATTGATATCGTGAAAGGATTATCTTTGCTTTAGGAGCTGGCTTCTAGTTTTTCAAATCCAGATTTATCACCATTTTCTGCCAAAAAAGTTAATTTTTTGGGAATCCACCTCTCTTTAAACTTATAATAGAGCATACACTACGTACATTTAAAAAAAAAGTTCCTATTTATTATAACTTAAATTTGTTAGAAAAACCCAGCTTTTAATGCAAGTGTGGTACGTCATTCAGGAAGGTAACACTTTGCACCATGTAATGGAATTGGGTCTCCCATTTCTCAGTTTCTCGCATCATTCAGGATTTAACTATTGTAAGTTGACATAATATTACTATCAACTTATTCGAGTTGATAACTCTGCTTTTTGTTTGATTTCGCCCTTCAGTCGGTGATTCACTATCATATGACACAATAATGCTAGACTTGTCCTATATTCCAGTACGAAAATTCATTGTTCATTAAGCCAAATGCTATTCTCAAACATTTTTCCATTCTTTTCGACTCTGTGCTCAAGTTAATTTTGTTTTGGTGACATGGCTTTCAGAGCGATAGAATATTTCGAGGACTGCCTTTACCTTTGGTATCCATTTTCAATATATCATTATCAAGATAGTAAACAAACCTGGAGGTATTCTATGACTACTATAACTGCTACATGAGTTCAATAAAAAAGTGACAAATTTGTGGCATTCTTTAAGCACAACTGTAATAAATCTTGCTGTGGAGAGGTTAAATAGATTGTTTCTATTCTTTATTAATACATGATTTTTATTTGCTTCCAATTTCTTTTTGAACTACAGTAATGCCCCCATACCCACGGGGGATACGTTCCAAGACCAACCGCAGACAGTAGCAAACCCATTCATTTAAATGGAAAATTTACCTCCCCAGCAGCCCCTGGTTCCTGGCTCTGGAATATTCCATGTAATATGTTTGGGCCGCAGGTAACTGAAACCGCGGTAAACAGACCCGCAGATATGGCAGTCGCCCTGTATTTAGCTGGTATAATAGTATAAGAATATTGATTGATTTTATAATATCAATTTATGGTATAATTTTCATCAGTCTTTGAATAGATTAGTATTTAATAATGATGCAATCCCTGATAGTTTGCCTGTTAATCTGAAGAATAATGATCATCAAAACATATTAGTGAAGTGCTCTTTGATCTCATGTGGAATAAGGTCAAAATGTTAAAATTAAATACAAATAATACAACTTCTCATTTTGTGTTATAGCATTTGTAAATAGTGATCACTTTTGTATATAAGAGCATAAGAAATAGGAGGAGGATTAGGCCACCTGGCCATTAAAGCCTGCTCCATCGTTCATTAAGATCATGGCTGATTTTTTCATGGACTCAGCTCCCAACACTGAACCTTGAGGCACATCACTAGCCACTGATCTTTTCTTAATAGAATCCCTGCAGTGTGGGAACAGGCCATTTTGCCCAACAAGTCCACACCTACCCTCCAAAACGTAACCCACCCAGATCCATTCCCCTACCTTTATTACTCTACACGTTTTCCCTGACTAATGCCCCAAACCTACACATCACTGAACACTATGGGCAATTTAGCATGGCCAATCCACCCAACTTACACATCTTTAGACTGTGCGAGGAAACCTGAGCATCCAGAGGAAACCCACGCAAACACTGGGAGAATGTGCAAACTCCACACAGATATTCACCTGAGGCTGGATTCAAACCCGGGTGTCTGGTGCTGTGAGGCAGCAGTGCTAACCACTGAGCCACTGTGCCACCTATAAGAGCCACCATGCCGTGATCTCCAACCAGAAAAACACCCATTTACCCCACTTCTATCCATGCTAATACATTACTTGTAACGTTGTGCATCTTTATCTTACATGGCCGCCTTTTGTGTTCCCTGTTGTCCACCATGCTCGTGATGTCCTCAAGGAATTCCAGTAAATTAGTTAAACATGACCTGCCTTTCATGAACCCATGGGCCAATTTCTATCCAGTTTCGCTATTTCTTCTTTGATAGATTCAAACATTTTCCCCACTGCAAAAGTTAAGCTAACTGGCCTATAATTACCCTTCTTTTGTCTACCTCCTTTTTTAAAGTGGTGTCACATTTGCTATTTTGCAAATATTCCAGAACCACCCCAGAGTCCAGCATATTTTGGTGAATTACCATAAATGCATTTGCTATTGCCCCCACCATCTCTTTCAGTATCCTGGAATTCATTCCATCAGGCCCTGGAGACTTGTCTACCTTAATCCCCCTTAGCTTGCCCAACGTTACCTCTTCAGTATTAAACATTTCTAGGTCCTTACCCTTCATAGCCTCTTTGTCATCAATTGTTGGTATATTATTTGTGTAATCCACTGTGAAAACTGACCCAAAAATATCTGTTTTCATGCCTCGGCTATTTCCTCATTTCCCATTATTAAATACCCCTCCTCATCCTCTAAAGGTCCAATGTTTATCTTGGCTCTCTTTTTCATTTTATATATTTGTAGAAACATTTGCTATCTTTTTTCTATTCTGAACTAGTTTACTCTCATAATCTATCTTGCCTCTCTTTATTGTTTTTTTTTTGTGGCTTTCTGTTGACCTTTTAAAGATTTCCCAATTCTCCTAGTTTCCTCTAATCCTTGCCGCTTTGCTATGCGTGGGCTTTCAATTTGCTAACCTCCTTTATTTCCTTAGTTATCCATGGCTAATCTATCCTTTTTCCTACAGTCTTTCCTTCTCACTGGTATGTATCTTTGCTGAGCATTGTGAAAAATTGCTTTGAAAGTCCTCCACTGTTCCTCAATTGTCCCACCATATAATCTTTGCTCCCAGTCTAGCTTGGCCAACTCCTCCCTTATCCCATTGTAGTCTCTTTTGTTTAAGCACAAGACACTGGTATTAGGTTTTATCTTCTCACCCTCCATCTCTATTTTAAATTCATCCATACTGTGATCACTACTTCCGAGAGAATCCCGAACTACCGGATCATTAATTATTCCTGTCTCATTAGGATCTAGGATAGCTTGCTTCTTCATAGTTTCCGTTACATACTGTTTGAGGAAACTATCGCAGACACATTCTATGAACTCCTCCTCAAGGCCGCCTTGACTACATCTTGATTAGTCAAATCAAGTCAGATTATAATCCCCCATGATAATTGCTGCATCATTTTTACAGTTATTTCTTTGGTTATTGCCTGCCCCATTGTGATGTTATTATTTGGTGGCCTATAGACTATGCCTATCAGTGACTTTTTTCCCCTTACCACTTCTAATTTCTACCCACATTGATTTAGTCTTTTTCCCCTTGGAACCTATATCATCTCATTACAGACCTTAAATATCAGTGCTACTCGATCTCTCTCTCCTCCTCGTCTATCCTTCTGAATAGTCAGTATCCCTGAATATTTAACTCCCAGTCGTGATCACCCTTAAACTATGTCTCTGTAATAGCCACTAAATCATACTTGTTCATCATGATTCATGTCATCAGCTCATTTACCTTGTTTTAAATCTTAGCAGGACTTATACACTTAATAGTAAGGTCCTAGGGAGTGTTGCTGAACAAAGAGACCTTGGAGTGCAAGTTCATAGTTCCTTGAAAGTGGAGTCGCAGGTAGATAGGATAGTGAAGAAGGTGGTTGGTATGCTTTCCTTTATTGGTCAGAGTATTGAGTACAGGAGTTGGGAGGTCATGTTTGGTTAGGCCGCTGTTGGAATATTGCGTGCAATTCTGGTCTCCTTCCTATCGGAAAAATGTTGTGAAACTTGATAGGGTTCAGAAAAGGTTGACAAGGATGTTGCCAGAGTTGGAGGATTTGAAATATAAGGAGAGGCTGAACAGGCTGGGGCTGTTTTCCCTGGAGTGTCGGAGGCTGAGGGGTGACCTGGGATATGGGTCGGGTGCTGGCAGGTGGGACTAGATTGGGTTGGGATATCTGGTCAGCATGGACGGGTTGGACCGAAGGGTCTGTTTCCGTGCTGTACATCTCTATGACTCTGTGACAATGACACTAAATGCTAAGACCATTCAGGTAATGTGCCCTTCTGTTGGCTTTTATACCTTTTTTTTAAAATCATACCACAACTGCCAGAAGAATCTTTATTTTTATACATTCTCTCTTTTTCTGTCACTGCCTGGTTTCCACTTACCTTAGTGCTACACTGCTCAGCTGCTTCTTGCTTTTAATTTACTATCGTGATTATCTTTTTCCTTAAACCCTCACCTCACCTACTCTAGCTAACTCAGGTTCCCGTCCCCTGTTAAACTAGTTTAAAGTTCACTTAACAGTGCGAGCAGAACTACTCAGAAGACTATTGGTCTCATCACCTTCCCCAGAAACGGTCCCAATTATGTATAAATCTAAAGCACCCCACTCCCCCAGCCACATATTGAATTGCTTAATCTGCCAAATCCTAGCATCATTAGCACGTGGCACAAGTGGTAATCCAGAGATTACTACTTTTTCAATCAGGCTCCTAACTCTGTCAACTCAGCCTTAAGAACCTCACCCCTCCTCTTACCTATGACATTGGTAACAATGTGTACCACAATCACTGGCTACCTCCCCAATGCTCTGCAACCACTCTGTAACCTGCAGGACCCTTACACCAGGGAGGCACCACATCATCCTGTTGTCACTATAGCGGCTGCAGAAACTCCTCTGTTCCCCTAACAATTGAGTCTTGTATCACTACAGTCCTAATTGCCTTTTTCTCCCTGGTCTGTGCAGCTGAGTGTTTCATGATGTTCCGGTTTTGCTTTGGCTGCAATTTCTTGTGGGATAATCACTGTCATCAGAACCCAACTTGGGAGCTGGCCTGCCAAACCCTTTGATTAAGCAAAAAAATTATCCATTTTAAAAAAAAACTAAATCTAATTCTTACTTACATACGGTAACAGTTAACTCGTAAGTATAGTAATTTCAACAGGTTATTTGATTTGACTAAAAAGAATTAGAGGTATACTCACCCCTCAAACAGCCAATCACTTATTGGTTTGGCTGTGATGTCACTCTGGGATATTGAGCTTTCACTCAGTTTATATATTCTATACATGTTTTATAATATGGATTGACTTGTTCCAAACACCGACCAAAAGATAAATATTCAACAGTTCTTTATATGGCTTGTTAACTCATTTATATGACCTCACATTGGTTTCTGTTTCAGAGGTTGTTAAATTCTCTGAGAGTGAGGTAACTTTGTGGACAATGACTTATAAACTCAACATGTCACAACATGATTTATTACACTTGCACGGAATGAACTGCTGAGTCTGATTTGATTTGTGTGTACTTGTACATACTATTTCAAGTTCTTTACTTCCTTCTCCAAGTATGGTATTTTTCTACTCAACTTTATTGATCACCTTTTCTGAGCTCTAGTTATGTGTACTCCCAGTTATGCTGGTTGAAATGGCTCCAAAAGTGAGAGCCGCAATGATTATTTTTTTATTGCCTGAAAAGGGTAAAGCATGTAAAAGAACAAGTATCTTAAACAATTTTAACTCATTCACCAAACTTGATAGTTGAACAGTTGATTGAGAACTGTTCTGCTTAGGGAAAGGCAATGCTTGATGTTAGAAATTTGCCAATTCTGTTTAATCAGTCAGGAGTCAGTATCGTCGTCTGAAAAGAACATCATCCATATTCTGTGAAGCAAATATTTGCTCTGCTACCTTGACAAGATAATATGGCACATGTACTTGTTAAAGTAGGAATTAAGATAATGAGCCAGAACTTGAGGGTGCCACATAGTATATGTGCTTTGTTAAACTTTATCCTACATCCTTTGACTCAAAAAGAAAAATGGGGGAGTTTAGAGGAAGTGTGAATTCATAGCATAGCGAAGGCAACCGAATATCTGGGATCTTGGTGAACTATCTCTTTGAGAAATGAGTTTGAAGGTTTGGGAATTGAGAGGAATTAGTGAAAAAGAGGATACGTTTGAGGCAAATCAGGATTGTATAGGATGGGTATCTTCGTGTAGTAAAAGGACCTAGAAAAGTTGTTCGTCAAAATAAATAAACTTCACAGCACTTATTTTCTATAAAAAGTATATATAAATTTTAAATGAAGTAATTAGGGCTGTTAAAACACCCTAATGCCCTTTCCCTCTGAAAGGCCAAAATATGCCTAATTTCTGCTGTTCATTCTGAGCAAATTTATTCGGATTTTTTTTCAGAGTCACTGCAATCCTATTGTTGTCTACATGATAGAATTGAGTTGCTGAATTTCACATGTTGATATAGCTTATGTTTGAGTATTGTATTCAACAGCAATCTGCCCTAATCTCTTATATTTTAAAGTAATAAAGCACTTCAAAGCTTCAGCAAGCATATTTGTGGAAATTACTTTGTGTATACAAACACTGATTTCCCTGGATTTGCTGATTTGAAAACCAAAGCCAAGTTTACAACCAGTTAATTATAGTAGCAAAGTTTAGGAGATTTTCAAATGGTTCTCTCAATTTCTTTCCTGCAAAAAATGGATGATAAACATTTAAAAATTTGCTTGCGTCGTTTTTCTGACCATATTTAAATCAACACGCAGAACCAGGTAGCAGATCGTTTCGTATTGTAAGTAGGGTGATCATTGTTAGAAACTAATCAAGACGTAAACAGGAAGTAGACGCAATACGTGCAACAAAAGCTTGTCCCATTTTCTCCAAGCATTGAGAAGCATAATTGGCAGTCTTTGAATCTTCTAAATACTGGAAATCTTCTAAATATATTTACTTCCCCTTTTATTTAAATTATAATTGCACAATATGGAGATGCCTGGATATGGAGATGTCTTTCTGCTAGGAGGAGAGACAAGGACCCAGGCACAGCTGCAGAGTGAAGGGATGATCTTGCAGAATTGAAATAAGGAGGAATTTCTTTAGTCAGAGAGTGGTGAATCTGTGAAATTCATTGTGAAGTCAAATCATTAGGTGTCTTTAAGACACACAGGTCCTTGATTGGTAAGGGGATCAAAGCTTACAGGGAGAAGGTAGGAGAATGATGTTGAGAAATATATTAGCTATGTTTGAATGGTGGAGCGGATTTGATGGTCCAAATAACCTTATTTCTGCTCCTACATCTTATGGTCTTACTACTTAACATTCCCACAAAGCAATCCTGACCCCACTAACAGCTTCCAGCATATGGCCAGATTCTCTATGACCGCTGCACCTGCACACACCACCTCTGGAAACAACACCTTTGCTTTGAGGACTCCATTTGGTGCTCATAGTTTGCTGACAAAATGCTAGGGTTATGCTTTGCTGGGGTAGTGTGCCCTTCTATCCCACAATCATCTCAAAACTTAGATATTATACAAATATGCAAAACTTTCCGATTGCCTGTCATTGGAATGGATAGAGATAGAGGAAGCTGATGTGATGAAAATTTTGTCAAACGTTGAGATTGACAAGTCGCCAGGTCTGGACCAGATTTGTCCTCGGCTGCTTTGGGAAACGAGAAATGCAATTGCTTCGCCACTTGCAAAGATCTTTGCATCCTCGCTCTCCACTGGAGTCATACCTGAGGACTGGAGAGAGGCAAATGTAATTCCTCTCTTCAAGAAAGGAAATAGGGAAATCCCTGGCAATTACAGACCAGTAAGTCTCACGTTTGTCGTCTGCAAGGTGTTAGAAAGGATTCTGAGGGATAGAATTTATGACCATCTGGAAGAGCATGGCTTGATTAAATGCAGTCAACACGGCTTTGTGAGGGACAGGTCATGCCTCACAAACCTCACAGGGGGATTTAAGAGTCGTGAGATCTTGTTGCAGCTCTATAAAACTTTGGTTAGACCGTACTTGGAATACTGCGTCCAGTTCTGGTCGCAATATTATAAGAAAAATGTGGATGCTTTGGAACGGGTTCAGAGGAGGTTTACCAGGATGCTGCCTGGACTGGAGGACTTGTCTTATGAAGAGAGGTTGACTGAGCTCGGACTTTTTTCAGTGGAGAAAAGGAGGAGGAGAGGGGACCTAATTGAGGTATACAAGATAATGAGAGGCATAGATAGAGTTGATAGCCAGAGACTAT
>NC_057745.1:14715014-14728387 GCF_004010195.1 Chiloscyllium plagiosum | reverse complement strand
TTAGGAGGAAAGTATAAAGGAGACATCAGAGGTTGGTGTTCTTTACACACAGTTGTGAGAGCATGGAATGCGTTGCCAGCAGCAGTTGTGGAAGCAAGGTCATTGGGGACATTTAAGAGACTACTGGACATGCATATGGTCACAGAAACTTGAGGGTGCATACATGAGGATCAGTGGTCGGCACAACATCGTGGGCTGAATGGCCTGTTCTGTGCTGTACTGTTCTATGGATCCAGGTTGACCAAAAGCATGGATCAGGTTTCTCTACTTTATAAGAGTGACTATTTATAAATACAGATATATATTTACAGATAAACAGTTATGAGCAGTTGACATGTATTTCAATTAGTTAAAACTCTTAAACTGCTCACAAATAAAAGCAGATTTCTGGAGGAACTCAGCAAGTCTGGCAGCTTCTGTGGAGAGAGAAACAGTTGACATTTCAAGTCAGATATGGCTCTTTTTTCGTGATTTTCACAAATATGAACACTGAAAGACTGCGAAAACAGTTCACTGTGTCCTTATACATAGGGCTCACTGAGAGTTCTTTTGTCAGGGTGTGCTGCTTCTTGATTCTTATTTAGCTACTTTCACTTGCTTGCAGAAGTTACAGACTGACTGATTTACACTAATAAAGTTTCTGACTTACTGGTTCAGCAACTGCTAAGAAAAATAAACTAGCTCTCTTTCGGCTAAAGTTTTTTTTTGCTTTTGTGCAGATTCAGTAGCTCCTCCCAAGCTGGTCAGCCAATCACATGGTTGATAAACAGAAGCCCTTTTTCATTAATAACTAGTCACTAGTACTTGGACTTCTTGTTGGCCAAAATTCCATTTATATAATGCCCTCTGCCTCCAGCTCACCTGTAACCAGGCTTCATTATTGCTTGAACAAACAGCAATGTAAACAGCATCTATAAAGAAGTTACTTGCTTTTTAAAATGGTTCTTTTCCCATTTCAGTCTACATAAAAAGTACAGAAAAATTTAAAAGATCCAGTCATAACATCAGGGAATTGAATTTGCGATCTTTCACATTGGGCGTGGATGGGTTGCACCACACGTGGTGATTATCCAATCATGTTTCAGGAGGTGGAACTGGTCCTTGATCTTTGCATTCTTCAATTCCTGTTCAGTGAACAGTGTAAAAGGAGGATATGGGCTGATGGGGAACCAAAATGGGGTTTACACAGTCAAGTGGCATGGCTGAGATGTGAAAAGAATACTTTGCATCTGTCTTTCCTTAGACCGATCTTGCCCAGACTGTGGTGAGAGGGAAAGAAACTGTCAATGGAAGGGTTTAAACTTGGTAAGGTATTGGCTTATTTGTCAGTATTTAACATTGATACGGCACTGGGGCTGGATGAGTTGAAACCAAGTACATTGAAGGGGATGAGAATGGAAATTACAGAGGCACTTGCAGCAAGCTTTCAATCTTGCCTGGATTCTGGACTGATGTTAGAGGGCTGGAGAATTACTAACATCACCATGCCCTTGTTCAGTAAAAGGTGACAGGAACGCCCAACAATTTTGGCAGTTTAACTTAGGTGGTATGGAAACTTCTAGCAACAATTATTTAAGGGAGGATTAATAGTCACATGGAAAGATGTGGTTGATTTGGAAGAGTCAGCATGAATTTGTTGACAGCAAGTTGTCTGACTTGCTGGAATCCTTTAAAAAGGTAACAATATGAGAAAGCTACTGATATGGTGTATGTGGACTTCCAACAGTGTCAGACTTATAAGAAAAGTTATAGTCATGAAATAAAAAAAGATAGTAACAATATAGATACATCATTGGCTGAGAAATAGAAAACTTAGAGTAATGATTAATGGATGATTTTCAGTCTGGGGAGGATTTGTAGTGGAGTTCCCTAGGGGGTCAGTACTGGGACTTTAGCTTTTCCCTATATATAAATGACCTAGATCTTCGTGTGCGAGGGACAGTTTCAAAGTTTGTGAATGACACAAAGTCGAGGAGAATTGTAAACTGAGAGGGGTACAGTGTAGAACTTCAAAAGGCAAAGACCAGTCGATGAAGTGAGCAGGTAACTGGCAGATGAAGTTCAGTGCAGAGGTGTGTGAGGTGATGCACTTTGGTGCAATGAACCTGGAGAAACAATAGAAAGGGTACTTAGGATCCTATCTGATGTTACTCCTGGAAAAGTCAGATCCCACACTGAAAGCTGGCTTGATAGATTTTATTCTTTTAATTTAATGTGGAGATGTTCCACTGAAATGTAAACATAAAATGCTGCTGATTCTGTTTCACAGTAAAGCAAGTCTACTATTTATCCAAAAAAGAACAACCAAGCTATTTACAAATAATACAGTTCAAAAAACACTGCAAAATAAAATCATTTCTGACACAATCTCAAGAGCATTCAAGTGCTAGAGAGTCCCTTCTGTATTATACCTATAGGTTTGTCTTAACTTAGTTCCTCATTTTGACAGCTTGATAATCTTTTACTTGATTAGTCATACAACTGAGCTTAGATTATTTTAGCTAAAAATCACCCTTTCAGGATTCTAACCAAACATATCTGGACCCTATGCTGGGATGTACTACAGTGGTAGAGTTGGGTTCAACTGATACATTCAAAGGGTTATTGTTTCTATGTAAATGATTATCCAATGTGCATTGTTATGGGAAAAAGGCAGGAGATTGATATTGTTAAAATGCTCACAGAGCCAGTGTAGGTATGATGGGCTGAATAGCCTGCTACACTGTAACAATGCGGTTCTGTCATCTAGCTCCACCTTAAAAATAGAGAATGACCCCCTCCACTAGCACCTGAGGTAGACAGTTCTAAATTGCAAGATCTTCTGAGGAGAAAAAAATTCTCCTCATCAGTCTTAAAAACGTGAACCCTCATTTTTAAATGGTGAGTCCCTTTCCAAAGGTGTGGAATTTGCACTTCCATTTTGTCAAGACCATTCAAGATCTTAGACACTTCATTCAAGTCACCCTGATTCTTTCAAACTTCAATAGAAACAAGCCCAGTCTGTCCAACCTTTCCTCATCAGATAAGCCACTCAATCCAGATATCGATCTAGTTCGACCAAGAGACTCCTTGTTCTCTCTCCTTCTCTCTTCCTCCCCCTACTGCTCGCTCTCTCTCCCCTTGCCCCCTGCCCTCTTTCCCTCCCACCCAAATCCTTCCTTCTTCTTGCTCCCCTCAGAACATACATACGTACACATGTGTTGGTAAGGGACATCAAAATATTCTGTTTTTATTTTCAACTATTTGTAGAGAAAATAATTAGGAGAAACTGACAATCTTCCAGACACCATGGAATATTGACTACCTGTTTCATACTAACCATATTGAAGCCTGTTAACTTTGATGCAGGCCAACTGTGCTGTGATGGATGGTGTGAATTCGGTAATGATTACCTGCAGCCCAAAGCCATGTCATAGCTCCATTTTTGGCAGACTGCCATGTAAATTCTCACCATACCTTTGAAATTCTGATTACTTTAGCAATTGTGATGTAAGCCATTTCAAATAATGGGGCTTTCTTTGGATGTAACATGCAAGGAAAAAAATACATCTTAAACAGATTATGCTGTGACCAATTTTAAAATAGAAATGTACGTCATTAGAACATAATTGCAATATTTTTAAAACTGCTTCCAAAATCTATAAAGAATTAGTGAAACAAACTGAGGAGCTCTTATGAGCGTTTCTGTTTTTAATTTGCTGGTCAGCCGTGGGCAAGAGCCAGGGCTATGGAAATGTTAGCGTTGTACACAATTTTGACGAGGTAGTTCTAATTAGTGTCTCCAGGCAACGTTTTGCAGCTACATGTTGCAGAAATTGTTGAAAGCTAGTTTGGATATTACAGACGAGAAAGCACCCAAAAATAATCCTGATGGACTTGACATTTTGCTTATTTTAGATGGGATTCAAACTTCCCTGACTAATCTCCACAAAGATCTTTTTTATTACAGTTAGCTAATGGGGTCATGACATGTAAACAAGCTGCAGTCATTTGGCATCAGCAAACTAAATCAACAAACAAGCAGGCTTTCCATCATTCAGTCCTGTAGTTTGGGCCATGGCCAAAACCATCATATTTCTTAACCATTTTTATCAGATTTCTGGATTTGCTGACTTACTGGTACATTACTTGTGTGTTATACTCATGATTTTGTTTTTGTAGTTATTGAAGTGTGTTCCTTATGTATTAGAAGTTGAAATAGAGGGGTCTTCTTTATATAGACTGTATCAATATTTCTGAGTCAGTCCTGGGTATGTGTTGCTATGCTGGAAGCGGGGGGTGGGGGGAGGAGCAGATAATCTGACCGATCTTTCTTTTCGAGAACACAAGTGCTGCACCTTGAGTATATGATCACCGATCTGCCTGAGATTAACCTGTTCAGCAAAATTTCCTCATTCTACACATTTGAGACACATTTTAAAACCTACCTTTTTGACCAAGCTTTTGGTCATTTGGCCTAACCTTATTTGGCTCAGCATAAAATTTTGTTTCATGTTGCCCCTGAGAAATATCTTAGGACGTAAGAAGTATTTTGTACATCAAGGTTAATTTAGTCATAGAGTTGAACAGCATGGACGTAGACCTTTCAGTCCAACTCGTCCATGCTGACCAAATATCCTAAATTAATCTAGTCCCATTTGCTAGCAGGTGACCTATAATCTCTCTCAACCCTTCTTATTCCAATACCCGTCTAGATGCCTTTTAAATGTTGTAATTGTACCAGCCTCCTCCACTTCCTCTGGCAGTTTGTTCCATACTTGCATCACCCTCTGAAAAAGTTGCCCCTTAGGTCCTTTAAATCTTTCCCCTCTCACCTTAAATCTATGCCCTTTAATTTGGACACTCCTACCCAGAGAAAAAGACCTTGACTATTCACTCTATCCATACCCCTCATGATTTTATAAACCTCTAAGCTCACCCCTCAGCCTCCAATGCTGCAGGAAAAATAGCCCCAGCCTATTCAGCCTCTCCGTATAGCTCAAACCTTTCAACCCTAGCAACATCCTTATAATTCTTTTCTGCACCCTTTCAAACTTAACAACAGCTTTCCTATAACAGGGAGACCAGAATTGAACACAGTTTTCCAAAAGTGGCCAAATCAATGCTCTGTACAGCCACAACATGACTTCCCAACACCTACACTCAATGCACGGACCAATTGTTTTGCTTCATATTTGCCTGTATTTAAATTTCATTTCATTGTGACACAAACAATTGTTTTAACCTCCATTTAACTTTCTTCTAATATAATTCTGTTAACTAAATGTCTTCAGCGTTTAATGTTGGATTGTCATCGTTGGCAATCACTTGCTAATGATTATGATTGTCTACTTAGGCAATTCCATGTCACTGATCATGGGTTCATTAGGATCTTGAGCCTGATCCTGAAGCTGTATATTGATCACACATTTGGCAGATGTTTCAGAGAGATGAAAGTGGCCCTTGGCCTTGAGATCATTGGCATTTCTTTCTCCAGTTTCCTTTCCATACTTCCTCTAGCTGATGGGTGGTCTGAAAGAATTATATCCATTCGTACAGGAGCTTCTTCCATATTAGTTTCTTCTTCGATGCACTGACATCGAAATTACATTTTTGAGGGAAGTCTTCAAACAGTCTTTTAAATGCTTCCTTTATTCTCATCTCAAACAAGTGCCTTCCTTGAGCTGGGCAAAGAAGATTTGGTTTGGATCAATGAGGCAGGAAAAGCGCTTCCATCTTGTATTCATTCTAAATGTGCTGCAGTCATAGCTTCAAGTACATGTTGCCTACATATAGCTGCCACTGCAGTATTTAATGCCAACAGTTTCATCCCTAGACACATGTATGTGATTTGTTTTCTCACTTCTCAAATATTGCAAATTTTTTGTAACTCAATGCTAAATGTGATCTTCAGGGATAACTTTTTAATAACAGGAAGTTACTACGTTTGTGTATCTGCTGTTCCATCCTTCATGGGCATTTTCTGATTTTGACTTTGCAGAACTAAGCACTCCAGAGCAAAACCAGTGCACCAAACTACTAATGTGTGTTGATTGTATTTTTGTGCATATTAATCTGTTAGGTCTATAAAGAATGAAAACTTATATCCAGATGTATCACAGAAAGATAATGAAAGGGGTTGTCAAGTGTGCTCAACAATAACTTACTCAATGATACTCACTTTGGGATCCACCAGAACCACTCCGGTCCATTAGAGCTCTGGTTCAAATAGAGACAAAGAGCTGAGGTGAGAGTGACTCTCCTTGACATTGAGACAACATTTAACCAAGTAAGGTACCAAAGAGCTTTAATGAAATTGGAGGCTATTGGAATCTAGGAAAACTCCATTTCTAGTAGGAGTTATACATAGCACAAAAGGAATTTGATTGTGATTAAAGGGCAATCATCTCAGTCCAGGATGCAGGATTTTCTCAGGCTAGTGTCCCAGCAATGACCATCTTAAGCTGTTTCATCAATGACCTACTATCCATCATCTGCAGAGAAGCAGAGACGTTTGCAGACTATGTAATGTTCAGCACCATACACCACTCAGACACTGCAGAAGTCTGTATCCAAGTGGAATCTGGACAGCATCCAGACTATGGATGACAAGTGACAAATAATATCTGTGCCACATAAGTGCTCGACAATGACTATCTCCAATGAGAGGATCTAACATATTGACTTTCGATGGAACTGCCATGAATAGATCCCCAATTATTGGCATCCACAGTTACCATTGACCAGGAACTGAACTAGGTCTCCCATATAAATACTGTGGCGATAAGAGCATGTTGGAAGGAATTCTGAGATGAGTAACTCTCTCCAGCTTCCCATAGCCTGCCCACCACCTACATGGCACAAGTCAGAAGGCTGATAGAATACTCTCCACTTGCCCCACTGAATGCAGCTCCAACAAAACTCAAGAAACAACCCCATCCAGGACAAGCAGCCCTTCTTTGGCATACTGTGTTCTTCCTTCAACATTCACTCTCTCCATTACCAAAGTGCAGTAACAACAGTGTCTACCATCTACAATGTGCACTGCAGCAGCTGACCAATGTTCATTCAACAATACCTTCCAAATGTCTGAGTTCCAACCTCAAGAAGCATGGGAACATAACCAGTTGCAAGTTCCCCTCCAAGTCACACTCCATCCTGACATGGAATTAATATTTCATTTCATGGTGTGTTTTTTTAAATGCAACAAAGACATTTGTGTTTGAGAACGTGTGCCTTGTACGTGGTTGTCAAAAATGTGCCAGGAATGAAATGTGCTCAAAAAATTTTTATGTTACAGATAAGGGTATGTTTCATGATCCGAGACCAGGCTGCCAGACTTCAATTATGACCTAACTACGAGCCAGTAATTTTTTTTAAAGTTGACGAAGTGAGAGATCTGGGTATGTTAAAAAGAAAGGGCACAAGATTCCACGGTTTTAGACGAGGGTAAATATAATATGATCTACAATACATGTATAACGTATACTCACTGCAGAAGTAACATATGGAAAATATGGGTAATAGATTGTAATCAAATACTCCAAATTGCAATTAAATAGCAAATGTGAACAAATCAGATCACTAGGATTTCTCAGCAGTTCTCCTCAGATGTTAATGACACAGTGGGTCATAAATCTCATTCAACTTCACAAGTGATTATGATTCTTCACTTTTGCCAATTTGTCCTTGAAACTTCTACTCGAGCTGTTCCAACTACTGACTGCTCCTTTCCTGGATTTACTGTAGCTCCCCCAACTCCAAAACTGCATTACAGTAATGACTGTCAGGCACAGCTTCAGCTTGTCTGCAAACAGCTACCTCACCAGGTTGGTACTGCTCAGTCTCCAAGCTGTAATCATGTTCAGCTGCACAAAGCACAGGCTGTTTGTGGGCTTTTCAACCCTCACACTGAACTGTGCTGAATGATTCATGGTTCTTCTGAGCTCCCACAGCTTTGATGACCTTTCCAGAGCCCTAACCTCAACACTTCGCTATCTACTAATTGTTAGAGCCTCTGAGTTTTTACATATAGATATCCAACTGCTCTCGACTTCACACTGAGTCCTCGAGACAGATCTCATGTAATTCACTCGCCTTCTCTGCAGTAGAGCTAAGAGCAAGTTGCCTAACACGCAGCCTACATTTCTCTTTCTTTCTCACTCTCCCTCTCTCTCGCATTCACCAAATGTAACCTTTGATACCTACTTCTTTGACCCCCAGATTGGCATCAGTAGCTTATAGAAAGCCTTGCAATAGCCTGACTGAAATAACTCCACAGAGGTCTGTATCCTGTCACTCATTCACCCTCTACTTACATGTTTTAGCACCAGGTCAGGTTCCTCCAACTCTGCCTCTGATATGGGCGGCATGTAATGCACCGTAGCTCACCTCTTGTGCCCAGAGTATCTTGGAAGAAATTCATTCCCTTCTTCAGGCAGACAAGGTACCGAGGTGGTGACGTCCACCATGTCCATCTCAGATTCCAAGCTATCTTCAATGCTTGGCGGAGAGGAAGAACCCATAGGTTACGGAAGTTAGAAAGGTAGTTGAGCCAGGCACGTTTTCCTCCTGCCCTGTTTCGGAGTTTTTAGCTTTGATGTAGTCCACGTGTTGTTCAGGACCATTGCACTGACTTTATATGTCACTGGACCTGACCTGACCTCGTGTCGACCATGCCATTCCCATGGTTTCTACACCCAGACTTCATCCCCTGAAATAAACTGTCTCTCTCACTCAGCAGGATCTTATGTCCAGCATTGGCATTCCTGATGCCATTTCACCACCACCCCCCCACCCAACACACACACCTGCCTGTCAGGTCTAGGAAGATCAGATTTAACCTGTTGCAGAGTTTTCTCCCATTAGCAACTCTGCTGGAGCTATCCCTGTAGTTGCATGAAGGTTGATCCAATAATCGAGAGGGAATCAGGACACTTTGGTATCTAGTGAAGCTGTTTCTTTCAGCCTGCCTGCAAAGTTTGTTCTGCTCTTTCTGTTAGATGGTATGAAGCTGTCCTTAAATGGTGAATACCATTCAACTTTAGGAAATACTCAAGGTAAACAATGGCCCGTTATCTGTGACCAACACGTCTGGGAGTCCATGTATCGCAAAAGATATGCACAGTTTTCTATTGTCATCCCGTGTTTGCTGAATGAACTCTGTGTACGTCCAGCCACTTTGAGTGGGTGTCCATAATGACTAAAAGCATTGAGCCCATGAAAGGACCTGCATTGTTGATGTGTAATCAAGCTCAGGATTTACCTGGCTATTCCCATGAATATGGGGGAGTAACTGGTGGTACGTTTTGTCCTTGCTGGCACTCTGGGCACTGCCCCACCAATGCAGCTATGTCTGTATCCAATCCTAGCCACTAGACATAACTTCTTGCCAACACCTTCAGTTTGGAAATTCCTAATTCCTGGTGGAGTTCGGGCAGTATCTGGTGGCGACCTTTGTTCAGGCCAATCACTCTTGCTCCCTGTGATAAAATGCCAGCCTCTATGGTGATCTGGTCTCCCCATATCCAAAATGGTTTCAGTTCTGTTTGTGACGGCCCTTTTGTTTCCCTCACAACCAGCAGCTGTTTCAGTTTTGCCAGGACCAAATCATTCTGTATCCAAAATCTGATATTGCCAGCTGTAACTGGAAGTGTGTCCAGAAAATTTCAAACCATTACAGACTCTCCCAGTGGTGGTACCATCAGTGGTATATCTGCCAGTGGGAGGCAGTTCAATGCATCTGCATTTGCTACGTGGTCAGTGTTCCAATTATAATTATATGCACTTAGTATTAGAGTCCAACCCTGAATTTGGCTGAAGCTATGGACAGCATTGCCTTGCCCTCTTTAACTAGACCTAGCAGCAGTTTGGGGTATGTTATTATGATAGAGTTACGTCCTGAAAGGTGTTGGTACAACTTCCTGACTCCAAATATGGCCACTAAACATTCCTTCTCAATCTGGGCTTTTAAGCTCTGCATTAGCCAAAGTCCTGGATGCACATGCAATTGGGCATTCCTCTCAAGTGGGCCATCTATGAGCTAATACTGCCCCTGATGCCATACAGGGAGGCATTGCATGTCAATACTAGATCACACTTGGTATCATAGAGTACCAACGCCTTAGAGAGTGATAGCTGTTTCTTCACTTCCCTGAAAGCTATAGCTTGACTACGTGACCATTTCCAAGGCAGACCCTTTTTATAAGAGTTGATGCAAAGGTGTCAGGGTGGAGGCCAGGTTTATGTATGAACATTTCATAATAGTTCACCAGCCCAAGGAAATACCTAAGCTCCAGTACAGATATTGTCGCCAGGCCACCTTTGATCACCCTCACTTTATTGTCCAATGGATATAACTCGGTCTTGTTTCTATAGCCCAAGTAGATCACTTTGGGTGCCTGGAACGCATATTTCTCAGCACTGTGTCCAAATTCACCAAGTTCTCCTTATTGGTCTTCCCTGTCATCTAGATAAATAGCAACTTGGGGTAGACCTTGTAAAATGTTCACCATTGTCTCCTGAAAAATAACACAGTCTGACAAAGCCCTAAAGGATATTAATTGTAGCTTACTCATGGGAATCCTCATCTAATCGCAGTTGCAAGTACACATGGGATAAGACAATCCCCTACCAGATTTGCATATAAATCCTCTATTCGAAGGATTGGGTGTTTATCCAGCTGCGAAAAGCAGTTTACCGTTTATTTAAAATCCCCACAAAGACTAACTAATCCATTAGGTTTCAGTTGGTATGACCGGTGCTGCTCATTCCGCAAACTGGATTGGTTTGATGATTGCTTCGCTCTCCAGCCTCCTGATTTTCTGCCTCTACTTTTGCCTGTAAGGAAAATGGCACTGGGCGGGCCTTGAATAACATTGGGATTACTTTCTGGTCAATGTGCAAGATGGCCTTGGCTCCTTTGATAGTCCCTAAACCGTGCTGAAAAGTCTCTGGGTAACTGGGACTTCAGTCAGGCAGCCATTTTCAAATCAGAAAATATTGAGCCAATTTAGATGAATCTTTCTCAACCAATTTCACACAATCAAGCTTGGGCTCAAGTCTTTTGCTACAATTAATGGTAACTGAACCAACTGCTTCTCACATGAGAGTGGAACCAAAGTTGTCCCCTTAAACTGTAATGGTTTCCCAGTATGTATTTCAGTCTTGCTCAAACTTAAGGGTTGGAGTTTGGAATGAAGTTTGTTAAATACTAGTTCTGCAATCATTGATACAGCCACGACAATAACCATCTTCATTAGAATTGGGTGACCATTTAACCAGGCTATTATTTTGATTGGTTCTGATTTGGATGTTGTAAGCAATTTAACTGTTCCACACCAGACATAGATGGACTTTCCAGGGTGTGCACTCTCCTGGATACTGGCCTATGAGTTCTCCTACTCAATCTTGGTCTCGTGGGACTCTTTTGCTGTCTTGAGTCCGCTTACTAGTAACAACTCCAATGGCTTGCCAGCTCAGATCCTGGAGAAAATTCTAACCAGTTGACCGAGGCTTGGCTTTGTTTTGAGATTTTGCTATGGGCTGATCTAAAATTCTTCTGCTCAGGATATGTCCTGAGTGAGGCAATGCAATTGTCTTCCCTTAAATGGTGTTCCCTGAGAACAGTCAGATTGGCGAGGGTGTCCACTTCCATCAGAATACCCTGCAATTCACATTCACCACTGGCTACATTTTCCAGTGATAAAGTCAGTTGTAGCGCCTGTTTGAAGTTCAGTTGGGCTTCAGCAATAGGTGCTTTTGCATGGTTACATCATTAATCCCACATGGCAACCACCTCTCAACATTTCATTAAGGACAACCAAAGCGTCATGCTTCTGCCAGTCAAAATTCCCGATATGGATTCCCCCAGTTCTTGAATTACTGAGTAGACCGATAATGTCTCAGAATTAGAGGAAGCTTGGGGGTCATGATATTCCTTAACTAAATCTATCATCTCTTGAAAGGTTTTAGTATCTGGTGCCTCAAGGAAAGTTCGGCTCCTAATAACTGAGAAAGTATCAGGTCCACAAGCTGAATTACTCGTTGCTTTTCATCAGCTCCCATGTCATTTGCCCGGAAAAGATCAAGCATTCTTTTCACATACTGGGTCCAGTCTGTGATTGCAGGATCGAATGAGTCAAGCTTCCCAAATAACAGCATGATGCTAGAAGTACTTATGCCATTCGAAGACAACTGCTGTGAGTGAATTTCTTCAAGAACATGCTTTTCTCACATTGCCACTGAAATAACTCCACAAAGGCCAGTATCCTGTGACCCAGTAACCCCAAGACCTTGACACTGATCTAGCTTCCGCAGAGGCAGCTGTCAGACTGAACAGAACCTCTATACTCCTGTTTATACTTGTCAGCCCAGGGCTCTGTAATTGGACCAGATTAACAGCCCCAATCAGGGAACTCATATTCTATGTTGTCCACCTGGTTAACCGCATTACAATCATTACACTGTCCCTTTTGTGGGTCAGAATTGAGTTGCCACTTAGCAGCACTTGAATCCTGTGTCCACTCCGAGTGTTACAATTTACAGATTTCTGGCTTTTCTAGTATAATCTAAAAAAACTTTTAAATATAAGGATTTGTCACAATTTTGACCACTTTTGTGTGAGAAATGTGGTTTATTTACCAATGAGTATGATGTGTTACATTTTAAAACCTCTAGAGGGCAACCTGGTACAAAATACAATAATAGATGCTGCAAATTAATCCTTACTTGTGCAACAACCCAATATACAAAATCCTAGTCTTCAAGTAGGGCTGAAAGTCAAACTATCAATAATGTTTTACTGACAGTAATCAAAAAATAATACAGCGCATGCTGTAAATCTGAATTAAAATAGAAAAGCACTCTGGTCTGACAGTATGACAGAGAGAGAGAAAAACATAATTAACTAAAGACTTTTCATCAGAAATGGGGAAATTATAGATGTTATATATTTCAAATTTTGAGTTAAGGGAGTCAAAATCAAAAGGAATAGAGTAAAAAAGATGAGAGAGTCAATGATCGCAATGTTTTAGGCCGGAGAGTTTGGCAATGGGGAAAGATAGAAGCAAAAACATAGTAAAATATGCAAAGAAAGGGCAATAAGACCGGGGGGGGGGGGGGGGGGGGGTTGGGAGATGGGGAGATGGTTACAGAAATTACATTGTGGAATTGTTGAGCCCAGAAGACAGTAAAATACATCATTCAATAAAAGGTGCTGTTCCTTAAGCTTATAGTAAGTTTCACTGGAAAAGGCAAGGTCAAGGACAAAGATGTCACCGTCAGAATAAAATGGAAAGTTAACATGACCAGCCCCTGGGGGTAATGCCTGCAGACAAAGCAGAGGCTTTCAACAGAGCAGTCACTCAGTCTGTCTTTGGTCTCCTCAGTGTAAA
>NC_057745.1:14669890-14714514 GCF_004010195.1 Chiloscyllium plagiosum | reverse complement strand
ATTCTGTTGGTCAAAGTCAAAATTACCCCATGTCAGTAACACCATCTGCTCACATTAATAAGAAGTATGGACACACGGAGCTATGAACAATACTTATTACTCTGACTCCAATTAGTGACTTGAAAAGGGCTGCTAAAAGAGGCAGTTCCTTTAACCAATCAAAATTGTGAAACTGCCCTCTGCAGCATCAGAATATTTCAAAAACATATTACTATGCACAAAGCAAAATGAAAAACCATTCCTAAGATTGCCTTATTTAACCCTGTATGATTTGGCAGTGATTGCTTTATGCGTAAGTTTTTAGTCACGGAGATGGGTGACTGGAGAAGTGCTTACTTCTCCTGATTGATGACTTCATCACCAAGCTTTGTAATTAGGTCAGGAAAAAAAACTATCTTAAAATCTTTATTTCCAGTCTTCAGCAGTGATAAATACGTATTCACTAACAAACCCTTGTGAAAGCTGGTGTACTGAGTGTTTATTTTCTACAATGTCACTCTTTTAATTGGGCTGAGTAAAGCCATCGCTGGACAAAGATCAACTTATGTAAACCATCAAAGGGTTTTAATTAAAAAGAGCACTGCCTTTTTAATGATGAATACAAATTAATGGATGCCATATTTACAAAAGGTTTTCATTATATTTAGTTACTTGGTTGATGTGGAATTTCTAAACACAAATGTTATAGGGCTGTATAAATATCTCAATGGATTAGCAAACCATGGCATTAGTCACTGTTCAAAGGCTCAGTCATGGACACCGCTCAATTTCTAGAAACTTCTTTGCACTCATTTGAATCTCCATCAGCATAAAGCTCTTTCTGTTAGTTCACCACATCTGGCAGCATCTATGGAGGTTGAAGCAGAGTTAATGTTCAGAGTCTGGTATGAAGAACCTATTTCCCAACACCTTTTCAGTTCTAAACAAGAGTCAAACCAGACTCAAAATTTAATGCTGTCTCTCTCCAAAGATGATGCCAGACGTGCTGAGTTCCTCCAGCATTCTGTGTTTGTTGCAAATTTCCAGCATCTGCAGTATTTTACTTTTTAATAATTTTATTATTTATTGATTTATTACAAATGGACAGTTTTCTTCCACGATTAACCAAAGGTACAATGAATGTGAACTATTACTTAGCATAGATTATTATTTATATTGGTCAAACTTGCCTCCTTGGGTGGTGGTAGGTCACCTTCATGAACTATTGCAGTCCATGTACTGAGAGGCAGGAGTTTGACTGAGTGACAGTGATGAAACAGTAATATACATGCAAGCCATGATGGAAGGCTACGTCGAGGTGACACAACACTGATGCCCTTATGCTTCTACATGATAGAGATTGTGGATTTGGAAGGTGCTATCAAAGAAGTGTTGGTTGATTTGCATCTTTTGCTCTGTGGAGCAATGAGTGAGCATTTAAGCTGGTGGATGGGATGTTGCTTTCAACAAGACACCCACAACTATGGCCATACAACGATATTCTAGCAACTTTTGATGCTCCAGTATCCCACAACACTTCAGATTGAATGTGTCAGTTCTTGTTTTGAACAGCAGACCAATGACTCCTAACATCAGAGTAAACAGTAATAAGAGTCATAGAGATGTACAGCACCGAAACAGACCCTTTGGTCCAACTCGTTCATGCTGACCAGATATCCCAACCTAATCTAGTCCTATTTGTCAGCACTTGGCCCATATCCCTCTAAGCCCTTCCTATTCGTGAAAGTGATTCTTTCAGACAGAGACATAATTGAAAAGTTTTTTTTCAGATTTTTTTTTAAGGAACTACCTATGTTCTGCAATATAACCAGTGGATTTTCAGCCAATGAATACTGGGTTACTCAAAGGTGATGAAGTGGTGCTGCCCTGTGGTCTTCCACAGGGACCGGTGTTGGGTCTACTTTTGTTTATAATTTATACAAATGATTTGGATGAGAATATAGAAGGCATGGTTAGAAAGTTTATATATGACACCAAAATTGAATTGAATTTATTATCACTTTGGCGATGTAGTAGGCAGTGAAGAAGGTTATCTAAGAGATCTTGATCAATTGGGTCAATGGGCTGAGAAGTGGCAGAAGGAGTTTAATTTGGATAACTGTAATTGGTAAAATCCATTTTGGTAAAAACAGACAAGAGCAGGACTGATACAATTAAAGTAGGGCCTTGAATAGTGTTGTAGAACAGAGAGACCAAAGGGTTTAGGTACATAATTCTTTGAAGTTTGCATCATAGATAGGATGTTTAAAAGGGTACTTGGCATGCTTGCCTTCATAACTCAGACCTTTGAGTATAGGAGTGGGACGTTATGTTGAGGTTGTACAGAATGTTGGTGAGGCCTCTTCTGGAGAACTGTCACCCTGTTATAGGAACAATATTATTCAGAAGAAATTTTCCAGGATGTTGCTGGGAATGCAGAGTTTGAGTTATAAGGGGAGGCACCTTTTCCCCTGGAGTGTAGGAGGTTGAGAGTGACCTTACAGAGGTTTATAAAATCATGAGTGGTATAGATAAAGCGAAGGGCAAGTGTCATTTCCCTCAGGTGGGGGATTTCAAGACTAGGGGACATATTTTTAAAATGAGTGAAGAAAGATTTTAAAAAGACATGAGGAGGCAACCTTTTTAGACAGAGGGTGGTTTGCATATGTAATGAACTTCCAAAGGAAGTGTGGATGGGGGTACAGCTACTTTTAAATTACACTTTAACAAGTACATGAATAAAAAATGTTTGAAGGAATAAGGGCCAAGTGTGGGCAGGTGGGACTGGTTTAGTGTGGGGAAAATGGTCAGCATGGACTGATTAGGTGGCAGGGTCTGTTTCCCTACTGTATGACTTAAAATGTTTATACTTTGTGATTTTTTTTCAGCTCTATTAATCAAATGGCATCAATGTATCACTCTAAAATAAAGTAGAGAAAATATTTGAAGTATTGTTTTAATCACCTGTCATCTTTTGGATTTGATGTTAATCTCAGACCTCACATTATTATTGCTCTGGTGGCTATGGAATGTGTAGTGGCACAATCTGTGGAAGAGTACATAGTTTTTTCAGTCTCTGATCAATAATAATTCCTCAACCAAAGAAAATTAGCATTTATCACATCATGTATATTGTGTTTCTACTTGTGGAAATGTACATGTTTGGTTGCAGTATTAGCCTCACTGGTGATCCTTGTTGATCTAAATTAAGCGTTTGTCCTATTGAATAAGTGTCTGGGAAATTAATAGTGAAAAATAAGGAGTTGAACTAAACAGGTATTTTGTATCATTCTTCATTATAGAGGATATAAATACAATTTGCAAAATAGCTGCAAATCAGTAAATGGGAAGGAGGGAGCACTCAGAAAATTACAATTATTAGAAAAGTGGTACTGAGTAAATTGTTGGAGATGAGGGCTGACAAGTTCCCAAATCCTGATGGACTTCATCCTAGGGTCTTAAGTATCTGGTGAGATAGTTGATGTGTTGGTTTTAATCTGCCATATATATTCAGAAGTTCCATTAGATTGGAAAATGGTGAATGTAACACATTTTTAATTCAAAAAAGGAAACAGGAAGTTGGAAATTACAGACCAGTTAGCTTAACATCTCTGATAGGGAAAATATTAAAGTCATCATTGAAGATATTATAGCAGGGAACCTTTTTTAAAAAAAAAGGTTGAGGTAATCAGGCAATGTCAACATGGTTTTGTGAATGGGAAATAATTTATTAGTGATCCATGCAGAATTAACTTGTGCTGTGGTTAAAGTGGAACTGGCGAAGGTATTGTATTTACATTTTCAGAAGAGATTTGATAAGGTGCTACATCAAACATTAATAAAAACTCATGGTGTAAGAGATAACATGTTGGCCTAGACACAATATTGATTTAGCTAACAGGAAACAGTAGTCATGATCATTTTCAGATTGTGTCTTCTGTGTCCATATATCTAGGGAATGACCTGGTTTCCTTTTGTCTCGAACTCCTGTTAAACAGGAGGAGTTAATTTCATCAGACAGATGTGATTTAGTGGAACACAGTTTAATTTACAAATGATGTGCCAAAAGGATCAGTAAAGAGACTCAACATTTTGCAATTTATGTAAATGCCTTGAATGAAGGGACTCAAGGCATGATCACGATATTTGCTGATGACATAAAGCTGGTTTGAAAGTAAGTTATGAAGGGGACATCAGGAAACTACAAAAATACATAAATAGGTTAAGTGATTGGACAAAGATCTGCCAAATGGATTATAATGTGGGAAAATGTGGAATTGTCCATTTTGGCAAGAAGAGTAAAAGAGAGAACATATTATTTAAATGGTGAGATGTTGCAGAGCTGAGTTTCAGAGGCATCTAGGCGTCCTAGTGCTTGACCCATAAAAGGTTAGCATGCAGGTACAACAACTAATTAGAAAAGCTAACAGAATTTTATTGCTTATTGCAAGTCAAATTGAATATATAAATAGGGAGGTTTGCTTTATTTATACAAAGCATTGGTGAGACTACATCTGGATATGGTGCATTCTATTGGGCTCCTTATATAAGGAAGGACATAACTGCATTAGAATAGTTTAGATAACGTTAACTAGATGAATATCAGAAAAGGTGGATTGTTTTACGAGGAAAGTTTGAACAGATTGAGCTTGTTATCGTCTGGAGTTTAGAAAGCGAATTGATTGAAATGTAAAAGATCCTGTGGGGTTTTTGACAGGGTGAATGTGGAAAGGATGTTTCCTCTTGTGGGGGAAAATACAATTAGGGGCCACTGTTTAAAAATAAAGGTTCGGCCCTTTAAATCCGAGGAGAACAATTTGCTAACAAAGGGCTGTGAGTCTTTTGAATTCTATTCTTCAAAATTTGATAAAAGCAGAATCCTTGATATTCTGAAGGCAGTAATAAATGGATTCTTGATAAAGAAGGGGGATGAAAGGTCGTTGGGGTAGATGCGAATGTGAAGTAATCAGATCAGCCACGATCGCCCTAAATGGTGGAAGCAGCTTATTCCTGCTCCTGATTCATATATTCATATGTAAATGCTTGTACCAATGTCAGAGGATTGAAGGTTATTTGAATTGCTGTTCCAGTCACGCAGAATAGCGTCTTGATCCTTTTACGTCAAAGAAACCAGTCACTGATTAAAAATGTAGGTGAATTGTCCAAAAGATTTTAAGCTCAATATGCAAGGACGAGTGTATCAAGCATCTATTTTTGAAACAAATTACTTTCAAATCAGTGTATAGCTTACTTCCTCCCAAGTGTGTAGGCATAAGTGGACTGAAACAAGCTGCCTCTTCAGTTTGGTAAATTAAACTGCATTCCACTAAATCACATCTGTCTGATGAAATTAATTCCTCCCTGTTTAATGTCAAGACAGAAGTTAGAGACAAAAGGAAACCAGGTCATTGCCGAGATGTATGGATACAGAAGATACACAAATGTTTCTTTCTTCAGTTCAGCAATGGTTGGTTGGGGTTGGCCAATGTGGAAAGGGTCACTGAGCTACACGGGGAAACATTTCCATTTTATTCCCAGTCTGTGCTGAGTTAGCTAATTTGAGATGGATGATACTTGAATGAGTGCTGGGATTGTCTTTATCCAGCTATAGGAAAGGGAAAGGGAGGGTGGATTGGGTCTACTGAAGATCTATGATACAGAATACCAGCCAAATACTGGGTCCCTAATAGAGGCAGCATCTGTGGAGAGAGAAACAGAGTTAATGTTTCACGTCTGTTACGACCAGTAATCCTGAAGAAGTCCTATTGGGCTCTAAACATTTACTCTGTTTCTCTCTTCACAGATGCTGCCACACCTGCTGAGTTTCTCCAGCATTCATTGACAGATAATTTTGGACCACTGGAAGGGAACATTCTATATTTTCTCACCCCATTTACTCTAAATTGTAGAATGACTGTTGCTGATATAAGCACAGGACTATTTACAGTCCAGTCTACTGCACCCTTAAGGCTAAAGGAGACTGGACATTGACTTTAGCAGAAAGACCCAAATTACAAGTAAGTGGAAGATCACTGAACACAAAAAGTAGTTCAAAGAAAATAAATTTTAATGACCAGTGTTCTAGTGCAAGCTTAAACAATCCATCAAATAACCAACGGTGGCTCTTAATGTGTCATGGAAAGCATTGGTTCCCAACATAATTACCAGTCATTGTAAATCAATTGACTCCTTTATTCAGTAGCCTTGGCTTCCTGATTTTACTCTGCTGTGTATTTTTAGAGATAATTGTACAACTTGTTATCTAATATTCTACACGAATAGTTTAAATGTTTTGATCTTTTTTTAATAAGAAATCTGTGTAATCCATTCTGTGATTCTGTTGAACTACACTTCCAGTAGACTGCTAAATCAAGGTAAAGAGGAATCACAAAATACCATAGCAGCTGTGGTTGAATACCCTCTGAATTAGCTTTTCTCCCCCAACCGAGAAAATTCCCTCCGAGCAAACCCTTTAGGGAAAAAGAATGCATTGCATAACCGCTGCACATTCTGATTGGAAACATCTTTGAGCTATTTTTAGTTAATACTTTAAAATTCTGAATACACAATGCCAACTGAAGGGACTCTTTTGGTGTGGTGGTACTGTCCCTACCTCAGAGCCAGGAGTCCCGGTTTCATGTCTCACTTGATCCAGAGATGTGACATAACAGCTCTGTTAAGAAAGTAGCTAGACCGCTTGGACTTCATTTCGAATTTTAAGTGGCCTTTACTTGTGGCATGGTGGTAGTGTCCCTACCCCTGAACCAAGAGACCTGGATTTGAGACTCACCTGCTCCAGAAGTGCATAACATCGCTGAACAACTTGATTAGAAAAATAGATTAATTCCAATCATTAAACCAAGTATGAGTAGCAGATTATTCACAAAAAAAAATTTTTCCTTCTCTAAGGTTAATTATGGGAAGTTTAAAAAGGGTAGATATGTACATATGTTTCTTCAAGTGAAGCTCCCATTAACTGGCCCATAGCATCACTGTTAGCAAGAGGCACTTATACATACACACTACACTCCATGTTCACACTTTAGTCTTCCAATCACACTGTACTCTTTTTACTCATTTGTGCTGATAAACATTTAGCTTTTTCTGGATTGTTCTGTATAGGTAGCTTAAGATGGGCTGAATACACTCCCTTGGCTGTAAGTAGCTTATAATTCTATAAAATTGCCTCCCCACTGGACACTAAACAGTGGGCTAATGGCAGCAATGTAATGTTAGAATTATCGATAGCCTGTGGAGGAGAGACCCTGTCACTTAAAATGATGTCTCTCTGGTTTTCATCATCAGGTTATCACTAACACACTGGCCCCTGTTGGATCAGCTGCCAGTCAGCTCAACACTGGCAACCGTAAGCCTTTGGTCAATCTGAGGTTGGCATCTTCAGGGTCCTAAAGTCCAGTGGTCAGGAGTGCAAATACTTTGTTCTTCTTTTCATGGAGTTCATGAGAAGGGGAGGGTGTAGTCAGTGATTTTGAGGCTTTCAGAAGCCATCTACTTCATTTTCCCCCCGCCCCTCCGTCTATGACACCAATTGTCCCCAGATTGCGGTGATTGGAGGACGTTCAAACTCAGCAGGCAGTCTGCCAAGCTAGTCAACCTTTTTACCCACCAGGGTGGCATCAGGAGAGTGGCATGTTGAGGCTCTTAATTGGCCACTGATTGACCACTTCTGGGCCTCAATTGCTAGCGCATTGAGAAAGTAGCCCAGGGACATTCTCACCCAGTACAAATGTGCTGGTGGCTAGAAGGGGTTGAGTATCTCTCCAGGGTTAACTCGTCCCATTATTGGTTCTGCCTTCACCTCCAGGGAAGGGAAGATTCTACCCTTGAGTTTTTTGGTGTGTGAGAAGAGTGATTGAAAAGGCAGTGTAGGGGATGGGTGAAACCAAGCTTGGTGGCAAAGGCCTGATGATTATTAAAAGAGAGTTCTGATTTTTTTTAAAAATCAAAACTTCCACAGTTTTGAGACCCATATACAAAAAAAATGGTAATAATGGAAAAGTTAACATTTTATTTCAACATCATGTCCTGTCTTTCCTTCTCAAAAACTTCTCAAAAAAGTTTGTGTTAAATATATACTGAACAGCCAGATGCCTCATTAATTAACAGCCCCCTGAATTTTCTCCCCATCTCAACATCAAATTGCCACACTCCTCATCACAGGTATTGACTGTCCAGCCTGGGAAAACACCTTAGCTGTTTACCTTTCAAGCTGTGTCAGACGTCTATATATTTCAATGCAGAGGACTCGAGTAGGTAGGTATGGAAGATATGCTTCTTTTGTGGGGGAGTCAAGGACCAGAGGACATAATCTAAGAATAAGGGATTATAAATTTAAGGCAACGTTGAGGAGGGATTTCCTCTGAGGGGAGTGAATCTGGAATTCTTTACCACAGAGGGCTGCTGAGGCTGGATTGTTACATCTTTCAAGGCTGAGAAAGACAAATTTTTGATCAGTAAGGCAATCAGGGTTAAAAAGGCAGGAAATTGAGGATTTGAGGATTATCAATCCAGCCATCTCATTGAAGGGTGGGGAGCACACTCGATGGGCTGAATGGTCTGTTTCTGCTCCTATGTCTTATGGTCGAATCAGTTCATCTCTCATCCTTCTAAACTCCAGGGAACAAAGGCCCACTCTACTCAATCTCTCCTGATTATCAGGGCCCTCTCATCTCAGTTCTGTTCTAGTAACAACCCTGTGGACACTTGCGTACTTCCCAGCAGATACCAGCAGACATGGATCCTCACCTCCATCTGCTTGGACAGTGCAAAAAGAGGCTACAAGTCACCGTTAAATGTGTCAATGTGGGAATGGGAAGATTCTGTTACTAGAACAGAACTGAGATGAGAGGGTTCTGATAATCAGGAGAGATTGAGTAGAGTGGGCCTTTGTTCCCTGGAGTTTAGAAGATGAGAGATGAACTGATTCGACCATAAGACATAGGAGCAGAAATAGGCCATTCAGCCCATCGAGTGTCTCCACCCTTCAATGAAATGGCTGAATTGATAATACCATAACCCTGAGTGCCTTTTGATAGAGTTAAAGTTCCAGAGCAATTCTCTGGAGCGTTCGCAAGCAGAATTTAACACTGAGCCACATAAAGACATGGAGAGCTGACCATAATTGTAGTCAAAAAGGCAGGCATTTGTGGACCTCTTAAAGGAAGAAAGAAAACTGGAGAGGTTTAGAGAGCAAATTTCAAAACTTAGAACTTGGCACCATTGACAGGTCTTCCAATTGTGGAGTGATTTAAACCTGATTCTCTAACTCCAGTAAAAAAATGTTTGAGGTAAAAATAACTTTAAAAATAGCCTTGATGCCCACTAATTTGTCCACAGGCACCAAAGGAAGAAGCTGATCTCATTGTATGGAGCAGCACGCATTGCTGTCAGTTCATTCAGGGACAAAATGAGGATGTTTCTGACAGCAACTGGAAAATAAATGATGACTTTCGGGAAGATGTGGAATCCTGCAGTGCAGAATAATTTGACGCATGAAGTGTTATCCCAGGGATCGAAATACCAGTTAATTGAAGCACAGCGAACATTGGAAACAAATGAGGGCCAATGGGGGGAAGGGACCTCGAGCAATGCAAGGGCAGTCCTTGTCATATGCGTCTGGTAGACAGATTATTTTTCTACACGTTTAATTTTTTTGTGTGTGGAGCAAGTAGATGATTTTGAGGTGTCTTTCCATTTGTCTGCAAGAATAAAGCTGTTCTGATTACTATTGAAACTGTGTACGTGGTGTTCCTTCCACATAATGAGAAGATTTATTCAGTAGTGTATTCATTTTCATAAGGCATTCCATATATTATTCTCAAAGTTACCTCCTGCTGTTTTTTGTTGTCATCACAAAGTTTCATAATTAAATTTCCCCTCTCACACAGCCCACATCTTTAGTTTTAGACAGTCCACTCTGACTGAGCTAATTAATTCTAACACTGCATCTTAAATGTTTGTTTATCTGACTCCACCTGTTCTCCAGTGCGTTTCCAGAAGTCGTTTCTTTCTATATCAGCTTTGTGTGGTTCATTTGTGTTTGTGTTTGATTTTAGTCGACTGGGAAATTTTGATCTGATTTGTCTAACTTGCATATTCAAAAACCAAATAGAAACAGTAGTAAAGCATGAGAGGAAGACATCCCCTTCAGTGTTTTAGACATTCTTGTATATAACATGGAATGGAATCGACTGCATATTGAATTTGGGACCTTCTGGAGGGATCAGCACCTTACAGACCAGGAAAAACAATAGAAGCTTACATTGTGCCTTGAACATAATAAAATGTAATGAGGCCGACACATAGTGGCATGGTGCCTTTGATGGCATCTTCAGGGGCAAGTGATTCTCCATCCTATCCAGTCAGAAGCCTCTCTGATCAGTTTCCAAAGAGGTGACCGATGAGCTTCTCGGAGAGCTAAGAGCTTTGATAATAAAGACCACAGAGGGACAGGGTTCTAGAAGATTTATTCTGGTGGGAACTTTTAAGCCTTTGAAAACACACACCAGTCAGAGGAAAGCTTCGAGTGTGAACTCTGTTTTGCACTTTACTCATATTAACCACCTGCCCAAAGTGTTACTGTTTGAGAGTCCAAAGAAAATCTATAGAATTCTGTCTGCCCTCAAACCAGGCCCATAATCTTTGAGTGAGTCAACATACAGAACTGAGCATAGCCCTCCATTGTACATGAGACTGTAAGTTAAGCTTCATAATTAGTAAGGTTGACCCTATGAACTCAACGCACAAGTACCATATTACCTCATGCGTTATCTGACTGGTGTGTGTTTTCAAAGGCTTAAAAGTTCCCACCAGAATAAATCTTCTAGAACCCTGTCCCTCTGTGGTCTTTATTATCAAAGCTCTTAGCTCTCCAAGAAGCTCATCGGTCACCTCTTTGGAAATTGATCGGAGAGGCTTCTGACTGGATAGTACTACAACCAAGAGTTTAGATGCTGCAAGGATGTTTTCCCTCCTGTTGAAAATGTAGAACTAGGAAACAGTTTCAAAGGGCCTTCCATTTAAAACAGAGATGAGGAAGAATTTCTTCTGAGAGTCACGAGGGAAGGGAATCCCAAATGAGCAGTGGAGGCTGCACTGAATATGTTCAGTGCCTCAGAGTTGGACCGATTTTTTGATTGACAAAAGGAGAAAGCAGGGAAGTGGAGTCAAGGCCACATCAGATCAGCCATAATTTTATTGACTGGTCGAACAGATACGAAGGACTCCAGCTCTTATTTCTTACCATTTATATGTCTATACATCGGGCTTAATCCATTTCAAATAAACATATTTGTGCCAAAATAAAAGTAAAGCATCGAGCAGCTCAAGGGAAAGTTCAGCAACATTGTGTTCTGAGAGTGGAGTCTTGCTGGACAGGAACATGTGTTTCCCGATTATGTATGCTATGTTTTTGTGGTGTATTGGTGATTAATATTGATGAGGCTCCATTAGACTCTCACTCAAATACTTCTGTCATTTGATTCAGTGAAGATCTCTTGTCTACTGCATCAGGAGGATGGTGCATTGTTCTGGTCTATGTTTCCAGAGGAATGTCCAGCCATTACGAAATTGTCATGAGATTTATCCAGGACAGCTGATGCACCCATATCAAGGAGATGTAATGTGCCTTTGGTTTTCTTCTACCAGAACCTGAGGACTTTTAGATGATACTGAAATGCCTTTTCAATACCAGGATGATGAAAATGGATTGGGAGGGACTAGAGTTCGCCCCATGATAAAGTGCAGAGAAAGGAAAAAGAATTACAGCCTGTTGAATCCAGATTTCTGTCACCATATGGGTATCTTTCTACATCCACCAACACCCTCTGCACACCCCACCCCCAGTTCATCCACCAACACTGGGCAAACCCAATATCCTGAGTCCCAGTAACACTCACCTCAGAGTATGCAGTGATCTAATTGAAGTGAAGTCACTGCTAACTATGTAAACAGCATTTCGGTTGCCGAAAATCCCACAAACAAGGGCGAGATGAACGATCGGCCAATTTGCTTTCTCAGGAGTGAGGTCAGATTCCAGGAGAAGTTTCTTCTTTGTTCCATCGGACTGCAAGATTCTGAACAAGTACTACAACCAAGAGTCGAGAGTGTGGTTCTGGAAAAGCACAGCACAGGCAGCATCCGAAGGGCAGGAGAATCACCGTTTTGGATATAAGCCCTTCATCAGGAATGCCTGATGAACATGATGAATGCCTGATCAGAAACCACCAAGAGTCCGGCCTCCCAATTTAATATTTCCCAACAAAGGACTACCAATAAATACAGCACCTGTCTTCAGTGTGCACCAGAGTGTCACATTAAATTTACGCTCAGTCCCAGGATGTTGGTTATGCCACTTTTGGGGTACTGTGTACAATTCTGGTCTCCCTGCTATAAGGAAGGATATTGTGAAACTTGAAAGGGTTCAGAAAAGATTTACAAGGATGTTGCCAGGGTTGGAGGGTTTGAGCCATAAGGAGAGGCCGAAGAGGCTCAGGCTATTTTCCTCTGGAACATCAAAGGCTGAGGGGTGACATTACAGAGGTTTATAATAACATGAGGGGCATGGATAGGGTGAATATCCAGGGTCTTTTCCCAGGGTAGGGGAGTCCAAAACTAGAGGGTATAGGTTTAAGGTGAGAGGAGAAAGATTTAAAAAGGACCTAAAGGGGCAATCTTTTGATGCAGCAGGTGTACAGAATGAGCTGCCAGTGGAGGTTGGTACAATCATAACATTTAATTGGCATCTGGATGGATACATGAATAGGAAGGGTTCAGAGAGATATGGACCAAATGCTGGCGAATGGGACTAGATTAATTTAGGATATCTGGTTGGCAAAGATGAGTTGGACCCAAGGGTCTGTTTCTGTGTTGTATGATTCCATGGCTCGATAAGTAGGGCTTGCACTCATAGCCTTTTGAATGAAGGGCACAGGAGTTATATTAAACAAGCTGAATTTTATATCTAATGTGTTTGACAAAAATGTCTGTTCTGGTATTACTGTAATAAATAAAATAACTGTACTGGCATTGTTCTAGTCATTGAATTGTGTGATCTTTTTAATTATCTTAGTGGGTTTTTCCTAATGCATACGAAATATAATACACTTTCATTTTAGTCTATATATTGAGCAATGAAGTGACAGCCTGCCGGAAGCCATTTAAGGATTAAGTTGTTGGCTTTTGGAGCCCAGAATAATGTGACAGACCCATGATCTGTCACTGGTGAAAGCTGCAGAAGTACCCTGATACATTAAAAACATAAATCTGATTTCTCAGGCAATGCTTTAGCCAAAGGTAGATTGTTTCTAATCTTTGAACAGTAACAGCTGTGGTCTTTCCTATCCTGAATATAGCCTTTATCCATGTCACAAAGTGCAGCAGGAGGCTCCAGATAGATTGCACCAGCAGCAATGTACCTTTGCCGAGCCTCAGTAATCCAAGTTATTGTTTTATGTTTAACCCTGGGCATCCCACTTTGGGCATCCCACAGAAGCTACATGTCCCTCTGCAGCCACCAGGAGGCAGGTTAGGGCATCAGACTCAAGCAACAATCACTGTGCCTCCAAACTGCCAACAGGGCCTGATTCACGTCAACTCGTATTTGCCCTTATGTTTCATTTTCACTGGGGCTGAGTTACTTCATTGTTTATTCATTTTTAGATGTGAGCATCTGGCTATACCAGACTCTATTGCCTGTCCCTAACTCTCCGTGGTGGTGAGTTGTCTGCTTGAATCATTGCAATGTCATATGTATACCCAGATAGCTGTTACAAAAAACCAGTGCAGCAACAATGAAGGGATGGTGATACAGTTCCAAGTCAGGATGGTCTGTCATTGCTGGTGTTTCCACGTCCCTTGTTCTTCCAGGTGGTAGAGGGCATGAGTTTGGAAGGTGTAATCAAAGGAGCCTTGCTAAGTTGCTGCAGTGCATCTTGTAGATGCTACACACTGCTACCATGTTGTGGCAGAATGTTCCTAATGTGCATGCTGCAGAGTCACAAACCTAAGATCAAAAGACCAAAATCCATCAATGATGAGTTTTGAAAAATGTGAAATTGAAAGAGAGCATTAATTTAAACTGTGCATGCTTGAGCAAAGAAGTTATGTAAAACTTTTAAAAATGTTTGGTTTTCATTGTATCCAAGTTTGGTGACTACACTTCAGGAAGATGTCGAAAGCTATAAATGTATGCATAGGAGGCTGCTACAGGGATAACATCTTGGGAGAGACTTGGGAACTGAGCATAGAGCATAGAAAAGTACAGCACAGAACAGGCCCTTTGGCCCATGATGTTGTGCTGAGGGTTAATTCTAATGTAAAATAAAATAACTTAACCTACGCACTCCTCAATTCATTGCTATACATGTGCATGTCCAGCAGTCGCTTAAATGTCCCTAATGACTCTGCTTCCACACCACCGCTGGCAACACATTCCATGCATTCACAACTCTCTGTGGAAAGAACCTACCTCTGACGTCCCCTCTATACCTTTCTCCTAATATCTTAAAACTATGACCCCTCATGCCAGTCAATCCTGCCCTGGGGAAAAGTCTCTGGCTATTGACTCTATCCGTTCCTCTCATTATCTTGTATACCTCGATCAGGTCTCCTCTCTTCCTCCTTCTCTCCAGAGAGAAAAGTCTAAGCTTATTCAACCTCTCTTCATAATGTAAGCCCTCCAGTCCAGGCAGCATCCTGGTAAACCATCTTTGCACCCTCTCCAAAGCCTCTGTACCTTTCCTATAGTAGTGTGACCAGAACTGAACACAATATTCCAAGTGTGGTCTCACCAGGGTCTTGTACAGCTGCAGCAAAATCTCGTGGCTCTTAAACTTGATCCCCCTGTTAATGAGAACCAAAACCATATGCTTTCCTAATAATCCTATCCACTTGGGTGGCGACTTTGAGGGATCTATGTACTTGCACACCCAGATCCCACTGTTCCTCCACACTTCCAAGAATCTTGTCTTTAATCCTATATTCAGCATTTGAGTTCAACCTTCCAAAATACATCACTTTGCACTATCCAGGTTGTACTCCATCTGCCATTTCTCAGCCCAGCTCTGCATCCTGTCTAGATTGCACTGCAGCCTGCAATAGCCCTCAATATTATCGACAGCACCTCCAACATTTATGTCATCTGCAAATTTACTAACCCACCCCTCAACCTCCTCCTCCTCCAAGTCGTTTATTACAACTACAAAGAGCAGAGGCCCAAGAACAGAGCTCTGCGGGACCCCACTCAACACTGACCTCCAGACAGGATACTTTGCATCTACAACCACTCTCTGCCTTCTGTCAGCCAACCAATTCTGAATCCAGATAGCCAAATCTCCCTGTATTCTATACTTCCTGACTTTTTGAATGACCCTACCATGGGGAACCTTATCAAATGCCTCGCTGAAGTCCATATATTTATCGACCTGTCTTGTCACCTCAAAGAGCTCAATAAGATTTGTGAGGGGACATGACCTACCCCTCACAAAGCCATGCTGACTGCCTTTAATCACACTAATAGTCATAAATCCTATCCCTCAGAATTCTTTCCAAACCTTTGCTGACCACAGATGTAAGACTGACTGGTTTGTAATTGCCAGGGATTTCCCTATTACCCGTCTTGAAAAGAGGAACAACATTCGCCTCCTTCCAATCCTCCAGTACAACTCCTGTGGAGAGTGAGGAGGCAAAGATCTTTGCCAGCGGCTTAGCAACCTCCTTTCTCGCTTCCTGGAGGAGCCTAGGTTAAATCTGGTCTGGCCCTGGGGACTTATTAATCTTAATGTTTTCCAAAATTTCCAGCACATCAACTTCATCAATCTTGATCTGGTCAAGCCTGTATCCCAGCTCCTGAAAGTTCTCATTCACAACAAGGTTCCTTTCTTTAGTGAAAACCAAAGCAAAAAACTCATTTCAGGCTTCCCCTATCTGCTCAGACTCCACGCACAAGTTCTCTATGATATCCCTGATAGGCCCTTCCTTCTCCCTGATCATTTTCTTATTCCTCACGTATGAGTAAAATGCCTTTGGGTTCTCCCTTATCCTTCTTGCCAAGCCTAAATTGTTCCCCTTTTAGACTTTTTATTCTAAAGAGACTTAATGCACAAGATGGTAATTAGAGGTAATAGATCAGATTATTAACCACCAAAAGGGCCAGATAGAATCAGAGTCATACAGAACGGAAACTGACCTTATGGTCCAATTCATTCATGTTAACCAGATATCTCGAATTAATCTAGTCCCATTTGCCAGCATTTGCCCCATATCCCTCTAAACCCTTCCTATAAATGTACCCATCCACATGCCTTTTAAATGTAATTGTATCAACCTCCACCACTTCCTCTGGTAGTCATTCCATACACGCACCATTAGGTCCCTTTTATATCTTTCCCCTCTCACCTTAAACCTATGCCCTCTAGTTTTGGACTCCCCTATTTCTTTAAGGAGTAAGTTTATTACAATCTGGAATTCAGTGTCAGGTGGGCATTGGAAGTTACTTTCAAGAGTTACTTGCAAAAAAAAAGTGAATAAATATTTGGAGATGGAAAATATTGTCAGGTTAAGGGAAAAAAAGCAGGGATAATCGGTTGGTTCTTTTAGGAAAGCATTTTCAAGAATGGGCAAATGGTCTGCTTTTGTGCTTTCTGGTTCTGTGTTGACCCTGAGGCTTCATTGACTGAGACAAAGATTCAGACATTAATACAGTCGATTCCATTGTCTGTAATTTTGTGAAGTGTAATTGCAGTAGGGATGTGGCTTTGATGCATCAGTGTCTTCACAGCTATCATTCCCATTGTGTAGTGCTCCATCTAGTGTTGTAATAAGTAAAGTTCCAGCCCTCAATCAAAGTTCTAATGAATGGAATTACTACCTTGGGCCAAAGTTTTGTAGGGTTTGCATCTACCCAAAGAAAATGGAACTAACCACTTGCATTGCTAGTCTGCCACCTCTGTTTCCAACCCTGCCGAATTGGTGACCCCTCAGCCAATCAGAGTTGACTTGCCGACTAACCAGCAAGTAAAAATTTGGAATTCTTGCATTGGTTCCAATGACAACAAGGTGAAAAACTTCAGCAATAGGCCTTTCTTAACAGCAATAAAATTGATAAAGCTGGCAAACTGAAAAATAGTTCTTCTGAAAGCCTAACTACTATCACTAATAATAGTGATAAAGGCTAGAAGGCATTTCTTGTTAACTTTAGTTACTGTTTCATGTGTTTGAGAATCTTTAAATATTGGGAAAGGGGGAGGTGATTAGCTGTCACTGTCTTGTTCTTCTCATCTGCATTGCTACCTGTTGCCAGCTCTTTACAGTAGTTCAGTTTACGCTGCCCTTATTTCTCAATTGATCTGCAGCTTATTCATTTCGTCTTTAGGTCACCCCTTGATCCTCAGTCTGAGCTTTTCCCTTAACCATTCTTACTGTCGGTATCTTACATTCTCAAACTGAATCTAATTTATCTAGGAACCAACAGGAGTAGGCCATTCAGCCCCTCAAGCCTGTTCCACCATTTAATGAGATCATAGCTAATCTGTTGCACATCTCCACCTTCCTGCTCTTTGCCCATTTCTCTTAGATAAATTTCTTGTTAAGCAATAATATTATCTGAGACTTAAAACTAACAACTGATCCAGCATCCACTACTGCTTGTGGAAGAGAGTTCCAAACATCGAGCACCCTCTCTGTGTGTAGGGGTGCTTCTTAACCTCTCTCCTGAATGGTTCTAGCCCTAATTTTCAGATGATTGCTATTATTTATTTGTGTTTGCAAGAGAATTTCAATTAAATGTAATTGCAAAACACTGAAGGAGTAGTTAGGATGTTCCAGCATCAAGAAGAAAGTGCCCTTTATCAAAATGTGTTTCCTTTCCTATCAGACTCCACTCGAGCATTCTTTCCAAGTCAATATCATGAACACATTTCTTAATTTAACCATTTCCTTGGAGCATTAGTGCAGTGTTTGAACAAAGGCTCCCAGAAAGTAACTTGCTGTCCAGGGTGCTGAGTATCTTATGCATGTTGCAGGACCTTAGCCTTTCTGCTCATCAGTACAGCATGTCCAATTTCATGTCAACAGCACAATGGAATTCCCTGACTTCGTCAACCTTATTATTTCACATTAACGTGCATACACGCTGCTATATTGACTGCTAAGGACGTTTGTGTATTCTACAAATTCAGTCATCAGTTTATATCACACTATCCAGCTTAGGCTGAAGGGATTGGAGCTAGCTAGATGCTGAATGGGTGTAAATACTGTATTGTTGCTTGAAATTTTAAATAATGCATTGTTTTTCATTCACTTTTGAATTACAAAGACTTATTAAACAGTTTTAAATAGGTGTTTTGTCAAATTGTCTCAGTAAGTCCCAAGCAAATAATTTTGTGCTTATTCCCATTGATAAGCTACAAATGGTCTTTCACAAACGCGTGATAGTTAGTGAGTATTGCCTTTAGTAACTATAATCGGTTCTGCTATAACGCGTGTTTCGTCAATACAAATTGGCTTTAACGCAATTTAAGAATTTACACTATTATTTGCAAAACGCAAACTTTCCTTACCTGTGTTGGCTATAACACAATTCTGGCCCCATTCCTTTAAACAGTGCAGCTGTTGTGCAATTTTCTTGTAATGCGAGATCGCAACTATCACATTATATCAGAACCGACTGTATGCTTTAATTAGTTCCTTTTATATTGTAGAATATCTAGAGTGTGGAAGCCAGCCATTCGACCCATCAAGTCCACACTGACTCTCTGATGACCATCCTACCCAGACATGCCCCCCTAATCTCCATAACCCGTCCATTTCCCATGGTTAATCCACCCAGCCTACACATCTTTTTGACTGTGGGAGGAAACCGGCGCACCTGGAGGAAACCCATGCAAACACGGGGAGACTGTCATCCAAGGGTGGAATTGAACCCGGGGCCCTGGTGCTGTGAGGCAGCAGTGCTAACCACTGAGCCACTGTGCTGCCCTATGTTGGACCATGTTGAAAAAAACCTGAGAATAATTGATGTCTTATTTTCTGGCTGCTCCTCTCTCTGTTACACCCTCCAAATAAACTCAGTTATAGCTCTTTTTACTTCAAGTGTCAGTCTTTCAGCATTGGATGCTTTCCAAATGGTCCTCATGCTCCATTGTTATTGAAATGCTCCAGTCTTTATAACATCATTACTAATCTCCATTTTTTCCAGATCCTCTGAGGCTCCTGTTTCTTCTCCAATGACCTGAAATAGCAAACCAGAGTTTACTTTCTTACTTCTAAATCACTTCACCTCATACAGCACAAACTCTGGGGAGGTGGGGAATGATGGGTAGTGCTTTGATATCCACCTCAAGTGGCTATTTTGCACGTCAGCCTAGATTGTAGATCTTTCTCGAGGCTGGCATTTCAGGCTGGGGCTGTTTTCCCTGGAGCATTGGAAGCTGAGGGGTGACCTTATTGAGGTTTATAAAATCATGAGGGGCATGGATAGGGTAAATACACAAGGTCTTGTCCCTGGATTGGGGGGAGTCCAGAACTAGAGGGCATAGTATTAGGGTGAGAGGGGAAAGATTTAAAAGGGACCTAAGGGGCAACCTTTTCAACATGTATGGAACGAGTTGCAAGAGGAAGTGGTGGAGGCTGGTACAATTATAACATTTTAAAAGGAATCTGGATGGGTATATGAATAGGAATGGTTTGGAGGGATATGGGCCAAGTGATGACAAATGGGACTAGCTTAATGTAGGATATCTGGTCAGCATGGACGACATCTCTATGATTCTATCTGTACCCAGCCGAGCTCCTGATGACCACTTCTGTGACTGGCATATTTAGTGACTAGAGTTCCTGCCTACTAGTGGGGACTTGCTCATGGGTTCAAAGTTGAGGAGAAAATGTTCTGTGAGGAGCTTTTGAAAAACAAAATGTCAAATGGCCCAATGTGGAAAACAGATCAGGATGGCAATCAGAACTGTGTTTCTGGGTAAGTGGTGGAACAACCCAAATGGGGAAGTAGGGTGTTGGTTTGCTCTATTTGACTTGACAGCATCATGCTGCACTTCTGGCAGGAAGGTTGGCCAAGATTGAAGCTAAATACAGTCCGTGGATTAAACTGAGGCTATGCCCTCTGGTCCTAGACTTTCCACATCTACTCTATCAGGTCCCTGCAGAATTTGTTTCATTTTCATTTCATCATATGTTTCATTCTTCTAAACTCCAATGAGTACAGGACCAACTTCCTCATAAGACAGAGTCTTCATTCCCAGATTCAACCTAGAGAATTTCCTCTAGACTGCCTCCAACGGCAGCACATCTTTCCCTAAACCAGGAGCCCAAAATTGCTTACAGTAGTCAGCTGTGGACACTAGTGGCTGGCATCATTTTCCCAAGACTTCCCTATTTTTATACTCCATTCCTTGTGCAATAAAGTAACCCTTACCCATCTTCATTCATATAACAGTGGAAAACAGGAATTCACCAAATTCTTTCCATTTGGATTAATTTCTGCATCAGTGACAGAGAGAACATTTTTGGAGGTATGCTGTTGTTTATGCATGACTTAAATGCAACTGGGATGAGATGGGCCTGGGCTTCTTAAATTTGCAGAGAACATTGATGCAGCTCATTGCAACTTTGTTCAGATGTTTTTAATGATGCAGAATAAGGTAACAACATCTTAATAAGGAAAGGATTGATATCCATGGTAGCTGAAACATGTCAAGCTGACAATAATATTGGTAAATGACCTGGGCATATTGATTTCCCAACAATGAACCGGATAGTTATTTGAAAGAAGTGACTGATTGCAGGTCACGTGAATGAGTAGCTGGTTGGAAAGGTATTATTGGCTGGTGGTGCTGCACAGAATTGCTGCGCAGTGATCTTATTTGCAACAGACTGACTCTGTGTTCAGCGACCATATAAATGTCATCAGTGACTTCCTAGATTTTGGAGACTCCAGACTATTTGGTTAAATGTGACATGCTGCCTTTGTTACTAATTGTTGCTTTCATAGTGACTAAATATTTGCAGAACCTTTCAGCAAGCAGCACACTGGCCTTGATTGTAAACTGGTCAATACTATATTGGAAGTAGGTGCTACAGGATATTTCTAATTGCCTCCATTTCTGACTCAGTTGATGGTTGCTGTTGACCGTAGCAATTACTTGATGGTACAACTGGAAGTCTCCCTAGTTCTGAGCCAGAAGACACTGGTTCAAATCCCACATGCTCCAAAGGTGTGTCATAACATGACAGGGGACCACTGATTTAAAATATCTATAACCAGTCTATGGTTTAATAACATATGATTGTATTGGGGCAGGCTGTCTCTGGAATCACAATGCATTCTGTAATTTCCTCTTAGACCACCAAATGTCACGTGTTGGAGTGTGTTAAAAGCTCAATCAGACATCAATGTTGAGTGAATTTTTAAAAAGACCACCTATAGCTTACAGTTGCATTGTTGATCGCAGCCGGCCCATCCTTGGGGGGAGATCTGAAAGTAACTTTGCAGATGGTCATCTCTTTTAGGATCTTCCTATCAAACACCTATAAACTTTTTGTGTACAATGGCTTATCGGTATTTTTACAGATAAATCAGTCAACCTTTTATTGCATCGTCTCTGAATCTGCTGCCCTATGAAATTATTTTACTCCATTACTTATGAATATTCAGAATTAATGAAGTCTAGCATGTTAGCATGAACATGCTAGCATGAAGACTAGTTAAAAGACTAGCATATCTTACTTCTGTCCATGCATACCATGTACAAGTACAAAACACTGCCTGTATGAACAGAGATTTACACAAAGGAAGGCGGAGGAGACTTTAATTTGATGTGATTTATTATTGCCACATGTACCTAGTTACAGTGAAAAGTTTTGTTTTGTGGCAGATCATACATACAAAGATCATGAAATAGAGAACAACAAAAAATGCTGGAAAAACACAGGTCAGACAGTTTCTGTGGAGTGAAACAAAGGTAATATTTCAGATTAGGAGGAGAAAGTGAGGACTGCAGATGCTGGAGATCAGAGCTGAAAATGTGTTGCTGGAAAAGCACAGCAGGTTAGTCAGCATCCAAGGAACAGGAGAATCAACGTTTCGGGCATAAGCCCTTCTTTCCTGAAGAAGGGCTTATGCCCGAAACGTCGATTCTCCTGTTCCTTGGTCCTGAAGAAGGGCTTATGCCCGAAACGTCAATTCTCCTGTTCCTTGGATGCTGCCTGACCTGCTGCGCTTTTCCAGCAACACATTTTCAGCTAATATTTCAGATTGATGACCTTCCATCAAAATTGAAGAATCATAAATAGGATGATAATCCAATAATGAATTCAGGAGAAATGGCTTCACTCAAAGGGTGGCACAGTAGCTCAGTGGTTAACACTGCTGCTTTACAGAGCCAGGGACCCAGATTCAATTCCAGCCTTGGGTGACTGTCTGCATGGAGATCACATATTCTCTCTGTATCCACATGGGTTTCCTCCAGCTGCTCTGGTTTCCTCCCACAATACAAAGATGTGTAGATTAGGTGGATTGGCCAGGGGAAATGCAGGGTTACAGAGAAGGGGTGGTGGGTCTGGGTGGAACCCTGTTCAGAAGGTTGGTGTGGACTCATTCGGCTGAATGGCCTGCTTCCACACCATAACGTTTCGATGAAAGGATAATTAGAATGTGCAACTTGCCACCACAAGGTATATTGAGGTGAATGGTAGATACATTTAAGAGGGTGTAGGATAACCACAGTTGGGAGAAAGGAATGAGATATACTCAAAAGATGTAAGGGCAAATAAAGAGCTGGTGATCTAAAACAAAAACAGAAATTGCTAGAGAAACTCAGCAGAGCTGGCAGCATCTGTGGAGAGAGAGCAATCAGTGTTCACATTTCAACTCCAGCAAACCACTTCAGAAGCAACTAGGGAAAGATGGTATTTATGCTGAACCCACCTATTAGTTCCTATTATCACCTATCATGCTTCTCTTCTTCCCAGGCTTATTATCAACAATCCCTTTATCAGCCTTCCCTCTATTTCCTTTCTCGCTCTGGACACTTTCTCCCTTTCACCCTCCCCATCCCCCAATCAGCAATAAGTATTACTTTTTCCTAGCTGCTTCCAGTTCTGAAGAAAGATCATGGACTTGTAATGTTAATGCTGATTTTTCTCCACAAATACTTCCAGGCCTGCTGAGTTTCTCTAGCAATTTCTGTTCCTGTTTGAACAACAGACCTGCATTTCAAGGAAAAGTCCCTTATTTTGACTGTTGATTTTATTTATTATTTATTTACATAGTTTATTTTAAGGACAATCTCTGAGGGGTTTAGTCTGTTTGTTTCTTTGTGGATACGTAGTGTGGGCAAGGTCACCAGTGGGTGTTAGTCTTCCCCTGCCCCCTCACCTTCCAAAACTCCCCAGCTCTTAGATATCTTCACATTATAGACCTTATTGTTACACACCTCTGGAGCAGATGGGAATTGAACTCAGCTTCCTGGTCCAGAGGAAGGAACATTACCATCATACCACACGACCCCTTCCTGCCCAGCTTTTATAGTTATCCACACCAGCATCCCAACACCTCTCACTTGTGGTCATCCACAACTCTCCCAGTCTCCACAAAAACATCCAGGGCCTCCTACACACTTCCCCTCCTTTCCCAATCAAAGCACCCTTTACATTATGTCACAGGAGTTAATCATGTTGGAATTAACTTGTGTGGAAGATGAACGCAGGTAAAAATTAATGGAACCCACAATAGCATGTTCTGGTGCCAGAGACTACTGTGTAACTGTATTGTATGAAAACGCTTTGTGATCACTGATTTTTTTCTTTTATTTCCACAACAGGAACGGAATCCTTTAACTCCAAAAGCTTGGCCCTGCAAGCTCAGAAAAAGATCCTGAGCAAAATGGCCACCAAGGCAGTGGCCAATATGCTCATTGACGACACAAGTAGTGACATCCTGGATGAACTGTACAAAGTAACCAGAGATTACACAAATGACAAGAAAGAGGCCCACAAAGTCTTAAAGGATTTGATCAAGATTGCTTTAAAAATCGGAATCCTCTACAGGAATAACCAGTTCAACCAGGACGAAGTGGAGACAGTGGATAAATTCAAGAAGAAATTAAATCAGGCGGCCATGACGGCAGTCAGTTTCTATGAGGTTGAGTTCACCTTCGACAGAAACATTCTGGCGGAACTGCTGACTGAATGCAAGGATTTGCTGCACGTTCTAATCGAGCGGCACCTCACTCCCAAATCCCACGGACGCATCGATCACGTTTTCAGACTCTTCGCAGACGTGGAGTTTCTGTCTGAGTTGTACAATCCTGATGGAGTTTACAAAGAGTATCTGCAGAAAATCTGCGAGGGGGTCAACAAACTGCTGGATGAAGGCATCGTCTGAACTTTGCAGCCTGAACAAAAGGACAGCATTTGAACCCCATCCTCCCCCCACCCCCTCCACTTGTTATCAAGGGACACCATGTACCATCATCGCAGGGTTTGGTGGCTGATTCTCATTGTTTGTATTTGAGTGCTACAGAGATTCCTTTTGTCTGATTCTTATACTGTAAGTGTGTGCATTTGAAAACAAACCAGATTGTGAATCAATTTTGTCGTTATGGAGGATGAGTAACTTATCTGCTGTGACAATGCATGCTAAAGAGCTTTTTGTAAAAGTTGAAATTACATTTTCACTTGCACAAGTTGGGGTGTTTATAGTACTGTTATCTTCAGATGTTAAAAGTGTTTTCCAGCACTTTGAAGTAACAATGAGCTATTATGATCACAAAAATTATAACAATGCAGCAGTTCCAGCTAAACAACCCACAAAATATTGCTGTAGCACTGCTTAAAATGCAACAGTAATTTAGGTCAAACATATTCGTAGGTTAAGCAGAGTCAAAATAGCTTACAGCTTAGAAGGCCATTCACCCCATGGTACCTGTGCCACTTCTCTGAAAGAATCATTACCCTGCCGCCCCCATAATGTCATTCTTCCTATCCATTCCTCCCTCTCATGTATTGATGCAGATACCTTTTAAAAGGTATTACAGATTGTGCTTCCACCACAGATTGATAGGATGTTCTTACAACCCTTTTTTGAAAAAAATGCAGACTCACCAGTCAATCCACAGTGTCTGTCTCAGATTCCAAGGTATCTTCAATGCTTGGTGGAAAGGGAGAACGAAATACAGACTGTTTTCTAACTCAAAGGCAGACATTGCAAAGCCAGGACAAGAATAATCCCGCCATGGATTGCAAATTTCATAAGAATTGTCAGTCATCTTTTCAGGAAATTAGCAGCCACATCATTTCCTGTTAACTACTTATTTTTGTTTAAGTAACAATATAACCTCCAGCCCCATTGAAGCACAGCAGCTGGTAGATGGTCTGTCACTGAAATAACTCCACAGAAGCCAGTATCTCGTCACCAAGTCACCCTTCATTTACATGTAGAGAGTCCTTGACACTGTTCCAGCTCCCTCAGAGCTTTCAGAATGAACAGGATGTCTGACACTCTTGTTCTTGGATTTTTTTAAATATATATCGGAGTCATAATTGTTTCTGTTTTTCCTCTCTTCCTCCCTTCTCTCTCCTTTCCCATCACCCTTTGTTTTCTTTTTTTTATTATTTCTTTTTGTTGTTTTTTTCTGCTGTGAAATGGTGTGGGATTGGGTGGGAGGAAGTGGGGAGAGGTTATTCGACACTCCTGTTTTTTTTTAATAGAACCCCTGACACTCCTTTTTTAACCCCCACTCTACCGCCTAACTTCGGTGGCGCTTATTTTTTCCCCAGCACCCATGTTGTGTGTGTGTGCAGGTGTGAATCACAGTGAGAGACACAAGGTGTACGAATCTTTATTCAATTTCTACCACCAGGAAGAAAGGAAACACCCGAGTGGCCAGTGACAGCCAGGGCTCCCTGATTGGACCAGGTTAACAGCCCCAATCAGGGAACTCGTATTCTATGAGGTCCAACTGGCTGACCTCGTTACAGTCACTGCATTCTTATCCCTCTGAGTTTGAAGACACAGGCTGGGTTTTTTTTGTTTAGCTCCTCCTGGGGTGTTTCAGCGCCGGGTCAGGTTCCGCCAACTCTGTCTCTGATACGGCTGGCGTGTAACACACAGCAGCTCAGCTCTTGTGCCTGGAGCATCTTGGAAGAAATTCATTCTCCTCTTCAGGAAGCAAAGGCAGTGATAATCGCCGTGTCCATCCCAGATCCCAATGCCTGACAGAGAGGGAAAACCCATGGATTCCAGAACAGTTGGAAAGGCTGTCGAGGAGCTGGGCACGTTTCACTCCCACACCGTTTGTGAGTTTGCAGCTTTCGTATGGTCCAGGTGCTTGTTCAGGACCATCACACCTACGCAAACTTTATACGTCACTGGACCTGACCTTGTGTTGACCATGTCTCTTAGCTATGTAGGGGCATTCCATGATACCTACACCAAACTGCGTCCCCTGAAGTAAACTGTCTCTCTTGCTTAGCTGTCTCTCTGGTGTCCAACATTGGCATTCCTGATGCTGTTTCAGCCTCCCCCTCAGGTCCAGGAAGACTTGGTGCAGAATCTTGTCCACATTAACAACTCTGCTGGAGCCATCCTTGTAGTTGCATGAGGGGTGGTCCTATAATCAAAGAGGAACCGGGACAGTTTGGCAATTAGTGAAATTGTAGGCTGTTTCTTTAAAATTTGGACTGCTGTTTCTGCCAGACCATTGGATGATGGATGGTATGAAGCTGCCCTTCTATGTCAAACACCTCATGACTTTAGGAAATATTCAAATTCCCTGCTAGTAAGCTATGGCCTGTTATCTGTGACCTTCTAGGAGTCTGTGTACTGTAAAAGATGTTAGCAGTTTTTATATCATTGACTCTGTGTTTGACAAAGTACTCAATGCATGTCCAGCCATTTTGAGTGGGCGTCCACAATGACTAAGAACATTGAGCCCACGAAATGACCTGCACAGTAGACATGTAACTGAGTCTAGGACTTACCCAGCCATTCCCAAAAATGTGGAGGACCTGCAGGTGGTATTTTTGTCCCTTTTGGCACTCAGGGCCTTGCCCTCCTAATGCAGCTATATTTGCATCTAATCCAGGCCACCAGACATAATTTCTCGCCTACATCTTCCTTTTGGAAACCCCTGGATGACCCTGTTGGAGTTCAGCCAGTATCTGGCAGTGACCTTTGCTCGGGAAATAACTATTCCTCTATGCCATTCTCTACAGTGATCTGGTCTCTCCTGGTCCAAAATGGTTTAGTTCTGGTTGTGATGGCCCTTTGATTTTCCCCATCATTATCAGCTGTTTCAGTTTTGCCAGAACTGGATCTTTCTGCATCCAAATTCTGATATTGTCAGCTGTGATTGGAAGTGTGTCCAGAAAATCTAAAATGATTACAGACTCTTCCAGTGGCAGTACCACTGACAATGTACCTGCTAGCAGGAGGCAGCACAATGTATCTGCATTTGCTACTTGGCCTCCTGGACGGTTTTCCAACTTGTAATTATCTGCTCTTAGTATCAGAGCCTACTGCTGAAGTCAGCCTGAATCTACGGGTGGCACTACATTGTCCTATTAAAGTAGACCTAGCAGGGGTCTGTGGTCCATTATTATCACAAATTTCCGTCTGTAAAGGTATTGGTCGAACTTCTGAACTCCAAATATGACCGCCAAACCTCCCTTCTCTATCTAGGTGCATTTACACTCTGCATTAGCCAAAGTCCTGGATGCATGCGCTATTGGGCGTTCCTCTCCATTAAGCTCACTATGAGCTAATATTGCCTCAATGCTGTACAGGAAGGCATCACATGTCAGTACCAGATCTAGCTTGGGATCTTAGTTTTAACACCTTAGATGATGATTGCTGTTTCTTCACTTCCCTGAAAGCTATGGCTTGGCCAAGTGACCATTTCCAAGGCTGACCTTTTTTAAGAGTTGATGCAAAGGTGCCAGGATGGACACCAGATTTATGTATGAACTTTCCATAATAAGTCACCAGTTCCAGGAAAGAGCTAAGCTCTGGTACAGACATGGGAGTCTGGGCACCTTTGATCGTCCTTACTTTTGGGAATCCTCATCTAACCACAATTGCAAGTACGCATGGCTCATGTTCAACTTCGTGAAGCCAGCCTCTCTGCCAGCTTTGCGTATAAATCTGCTATACAAGGGACTGGGTATTTATCTAGCCAAGAAAAGCGGTTTACTGTTCGTTTAAAACCCCCACAAAGGTGAACTGACTCATCAGGCTTCATAGTCGGTATGATTGCTGCTGCCCATTCTGCAAACTGAACTGGTTTAATGATTCCTTCACTTTCCAACCTCCTGACTTCTGACTCTACTTTTGCCCATGAGGCAAATGGCACTGGACAGGCCTTGCAGAACAGTGGAATTGCTTCCTGGTCAACATACGAAGTGGCTTTGGCTCCTTTGACCATCCCTAGAACATCCTGAAAAACCTCCAGGTATTTAATTAGGCCTTCACTCAGGCAGCCATTCTCCAATCAAAAAATGTTCAACCAATCAAGGTGAATCTTTCTCAACCAATTTCGCCCCATCAAGTTTGGGCCCGAGCCTTTTACTACAATCAGCAGGAATTGAACCAGCTGCTTCTCATAAGAGACTGGAACCAAAGTTGTCCCCTTAGGTTCCCAGTCGAGCCGAAGTCTTGTACAAACCTAAGGGTTGGGTTCCAGAGTAAATTTTGTTAAAGTCTAGTTCACTGAAATGGCTGTGCTGGTATCAACTTGCATTAGAACCAGGTGACCATTTAACCAGATGGCTATTTTGATTGGTTCTGATTTGGATATTGCTAAACAATTTAACTGCTCCAAACCAGGTGTAGGTGGACTTTCCTGGGAGTTCTCTTACTCAACTTAGGTCTAGCGGGATGCTTGCTGTCTTGGGTCTACACACTGGCAGCAACTACAATGGCTTGCCAGCCCAGATTCTGATGAAAATGTTAATCTTTTGGTTGAGACTTGGCTTTGTTTTGGGGTGTTGCTGTGGGCTGACCTAGAGTCCCTCTGTTCAGGATATGACCTGAGTGAGGCTATGCAATTGCCTTCATTTAAGTGGTGTTCTCCAAACCCAGTCAGACTGGTGAGTCAATCAGAATACCCTGCAACTCATCTGCTCTATTTGCAGCATTTTCCAGTGATACAGTCAGTTGTAGTGTCTGCTTGAAGTCTGATAGGGCATCAGGTAGTAGACGTTTTTCCATAGTTACATAATTAATCCCACACACCAAACAGACTCTCAGCATTCCATTAAGGTTATCGAGTCATAGAGATGTACAGCATGGAAACAGACCCTTCAGTCCAACCCGTCCATGCCGACCAGATATCCCAACCCAATCTAGTCCCACCTGCCAGCACCCGGCCCATATCACTCGAAACCCTTCCTATTCATATACCCATCCAAATGCCTTTTAAATGTTGCAATTGTACCAGCCTCCTCCACTTCCTCTGTCAGCTCATTCCATACACGTACCACCCTCTGCATGAAAAAATTGCTCCTTAGGTCTCTTTTATATCTTTCCCCTCTCACCCTAAACCTCTGCCCTCTAGTTCAGGACTCCCCGACCCCAGGGAAAAGACTTTGTCTATTTATCCTATCCATAATTTTGTAAACCTCTGTAAGCTCAATCCTCAGCCTCTGACGCTCCAGGGAAAACAGCAAACCAAAGTCACATGCCTCTACCAACCATCTTACCGTAGTCAAAAATCCCGATCTGGATTCCCCAAGTTCTCAAACTGCTGAGTAAAACCAATAGCATCTCAGAATTAGAGTTAGTTTGGGGTCGTAATATTCCTTAACCAAATGCGTCAACTCTTGAAAGATTTTAGTATTTTGTGCCTCCTAATAACTGAAAAAGCTACGGGTCCATACCCTGTCAGGAGAATTGCTCATTGCTTTTCATCTGCCCCAATGTCATTTGCCCAGAAAAAAAAACGCATTCTTTCCACATACTGGGCCCAATCTTCAATGGCAGAATTGAACAAGTGAAGCTTCCCAAAAAAATGACATGATGCCAGAAATGCTTACCCCAATTCAAGGACAACTGCTCCGAGTGAATTTCTTCAGGAGCGTGCTTTTCTCGTGTCACCATTGAAATAATTCCACAGAGGCTGGTATCCCATTACCAAATCACCCTTTATTTACATGAGGAGAGTCCTTCACACTGATCCAGCTCCCTCAGAGCCAGCTCTCAGAGTAAACAAGATGTCTGAACAAGATGTTCTTTTTTTTTCCTTGCACTATCGCCTAACAGTGTAGTGCTTATTTTTAACAAAATGTTCTTATATGGCGGCCAGGGCTCCTCGATTAGACCAAATTAACAGTCCCAATCAGAGAACTCATATTCTAGAGGTCCACCTGGTCTTCCTCGTTACAATCACTACAGTCACAACTGTGAGATTGCATAATGGAAACAAGTCTGTCTCTCTTTCCCTGCAGCATCTTATACAAACAAAAAAAATTCTGCTCTCTGAATACTGTGTCAGGTTTCAGTAGCACAAAAGACACGGGTGACTTGTTTTGTATGTCTGTTTCTGTGGAAAATTGAAAGATAGCAAACCCAGGGACATCACCCGAAATCCAAGTGTAAGAGTGATAGTGAAATGCACACATTATCTCTCTACATGAACTAGATCTATGAATTAGAACACAAAAGCAGCTTAAGATAAAAGTGTGTGACAGCAGGTCACAAACAAGCTGGTGAACTCGGCTAGAACAACCAATTGGAGATGCTGTCATGGTCACCTCCATTAAGTTGCAGTTTCTGAAGATGGGCTTTTTGATCAAGCCAACAGGCACAGCATGGTCTTCCTGCTTTAATTACTTATTTTTGACAGAAAGCCTTCAAGATTCTTGTGAAATGTCAGTTAAAATATTAAATAATTTCAAAATAAAACCAATGGTAAGAACTTTAGGAAACTGCCACTTTAAACGACAATCTTTGATCTTGTAAAACTGAAACTATCTGCAATTTTAATTTTTAAATGATTAAAATGTGAATTCAATTTTAAAGGTTACCTTCTTCACACATTTAGTCTTTTGTTCTGTATCTGCCCCGTATTTGGATTATCCTTAAATGCTTTGGAATATATACAGTGAGCTTGTTTCCTGCATCACTAAAGTCACTGCTGAAGTTAATACAGCAAAGGACAAGGACTAGCATCAATATCTGTAGGTTTACTCGGTTCTCAAGCTGCTATCCTTACGCTGGACTGTTTCAACCACAACTATGAGGAAATACTGAATCTGGATCATTAGTAATTTTCAACTAATGTAACTAATAAAATATTCATGGCTTCAATAGATTGTAAACAGGCCCTGCGGGGGCTATTTACAGCTGACCTTGTATCATTAACGACCTTCACCCAATGTGCCGCATCATACCTCCCTGCCACGTTCTGGGGCATGTGCTGGAACAAAAAGACAGGAAAAGTTAGGAATAGTGGAACAAAAACAGAAATTGCTGAAAAAACTCAAGTCTGGCAGCATCTGTGGAGAGAAACACGGTTAATATTTCGAGTCCAATGACCTTTCTTCAGAACTGATGCTTAGAATAGCGATCACTAAGTACTTAGTAGGGCTAAGCAAAGTACAGTACGTTCCGGGAGAGTGGGTGGAATCCACCTCGGCTCAGCCAGAGGTGGGCATGTTAGTTTTTGTGTTTTTGTCCACATCCACAACTCAAAACTGACAACATTGACCAAATGCTGCTGTGGGATTTTCAGCAGCAGAATGCAAATGTAAAGAATCTACTCACATCAAAACATATAAAACCAAGGGTGTAAACAGCATCTGCAGCTATCGTAAATGAGTTGACCATATTGTCCTCAAATCGACCAAGTGGTAGGCAAACCCCAGTTAAAGCTTTGATATCAGCATCAATCCTCATTACTTTTTATTTACAATTGCAACACTGTTGTATGGAACATTTTCACAAATTGAATTATCATTGACCTCACACAGAATTCTGTTCACTGGCAGTCAAATATAAACTTGAAAGAAAGGAAAGAGAGAAAAAAGCAATTGCACACAAGAAACAAGGTGGTGTAGTGTCTTAAACACTGGCTTACTGCCTTTAGGTTCACAGTTGAAATCCACTGCAGACTGACGCAATGAAAGCCACCTTTGTCTGGTAGCTGTAAGGGTCCTATGTGGAATGAATGAGCTTTTCAAACTAGCTCCCAGTTGGTACAGACCCTCAGCACTGAATGGCCCTGATTGACAATCACTCAGAAACCACAAGACGGCTGGTCTGGAAAATGAGAGAAATGTTATATTAATTTAGTGGGGTGTACAGATTCTCATGGCCTGATGGGATAACTCTGCTCTGCATGTGTGTGTTCTCTACTTAAACTGTGTAATGTCTGAATATGTTGCCTGAAATGGGAAAGCAAATCTCTCAGAACAAAGATTTTTCAACTTGCTAATAATCTGTGATAAAAGTATCACCGACACAGCTGTAATATGTTCAGTTAGCTCATAAACGTCAAATTTCCAGATTGGTATGTCCCATTAACGAAAGGCAGTCCAGTGCATCATGCCAAAATTAAATCCAGAAAAAGCTGTGTTCTTTATAAAGCAGGCCTTTTTTAAAAAATTACTTTATATTTTTAAAAAATCCTTCTTTTTCAAACAGATAATTAGCCCTGCTGTAAATTGACAACCAGAATATGCTGTAAGAGTTATTCCATCCAGAGGTGGTTGGTTAGCTCAGTTGGCTGGACAGGAGCGTTCCACTCACAATGATCAGCGTAAGCAAACTGATTGCAACACTGACTTCTGGTTCTGGGAGGCGCTGCCACTCTCCAGCTTCAGAGGTCTGCACAGTCAGGATGAAAATTAGACGGACTGTTGCTGGACAGCCAGACTGTAACACAGAGTGACATCAACAGCATCGGTTCAATTTCAGCACTGGCTAAGGTTACCATGAAGGTCCTGCCATCTCAACATCACTCCTGACCTGAGCTGTGGGGACTGTGAGGTTAAACCATCACCAGTCATCTCTCTCCAAAGAGGCAGCAGCCCTCTGAGACTAGAAGGATTGCACCTTTCTCAACCCACTGTATGTTGGCAGGCACAAGTTAGCAGTAATTTAGTTAATTCCTTCAAAACGAGACCCATCACGTTTAATAGTCATTTGCCAAGGATCTTTTTCTCCACACGAGGCAAAAAATTGAATTTTTAAAAATTATTTTGCGATTGATATTTTAGATTTTTTCTTGTGCAGATGAGGTGAATGATACATGGTGCAACATTCTTCTGCTACAGTCTCAACCATAAAATGTTACTGACAATTCAGGTTAAAAAAAAACACTGCCTAACAAACCGAAAGTCAAAGATCTTGTACTGTATCAATGTGCCTTTTACACCTCTTCAAACTCCATTATCGTCCATTGCCCTCCAACCTCCTGCACTAAGAATTGGATTGGGAGTTCACCAAACTGATTGTAAGTTATTATGAAAAATAAAGAAACTAAAAGAGAAACCACTCAGCAGGTCATTGGGTAGTGTTAATACAGTGAGAAACAAACCATTTCAGGTCACCAGCCTCCCACTGGAGAGAAACCCCTTGGCAAACACAAAATGCTAGAAATCATAAATGACCAAAGTGCCAGAAATACCGGGCATGTCTGACCACATCTGTACCGAAAGAAACAGTTCAATGCTCTTCGATCAGAAAAGCTTTGATTGCGTCCAACTGAACTCTGTTCAAAATCAAGTGCCATTCTTTTGTGACAGAATATTATTTCTGTTGGTAATGAGCTTGGAGGAAGGAATTGCATTTATACAGCCAGGGCAATGATATACCTGAACCCCCTCTATCTTTTTTACATTTTTGTATCAACTTTGCTGGGATGTTGTGACATACATCTCAAACAGATAGGACTTGAACCCAGATTTCCTGGCCCAGAGACATGGACATTACCACTGTTCCACAAGAACCCTCAACCTTGACATCTTACCCCATCACCCCTCCCCATCAGAATGAAGGCCTAAGCAGGAAAGCTTAGAGTTTACCTGCCCTCCCTGCCAACTGAAGCCCTTAAGTGGCCAATTAATGACCTCTTAAGGGTGTCACTCCACTTCCATGACAATTAACCCAGTCGTAAGTAGCCAATCATCACACAGAATGCACAACAGGTGAGACTGTGCAGAATGCTTGGAGTCTCCTGGGGATAGGCAGGAAGGCCTCATTCAAAGACTTAGTCAAGGGACCCAATGGTAACCAGTCCCTTCTTATTCCGACTCCCCTGACATCACCCACTGTCCCCTCTCTGACACATATTGTCTGTAGCCTGTGCTCTCTACAATTATGGGAACCAAAGTGATGACCTCCTCATTAGCACTGCTAAGCACACTGCTCGCTAGGCATGATTCACACTCCAGGCCCCTGATTCCAGATGAAGACCTGCAAGGGACCTTGCTAGTGCCCAATGAGGATGGGGTCAGGCTAGCAGATGAGAGGTAATGCCACAATGAGATTCCACTGTATATTCATTTGCCAGTAGTCAACTGTGGATCATAACGATACATTTGAAATAAATGGGATCACACACTTGAATCTTTCCACCGAATGACACACTTGTCAAATGCAGTATGATCTTGCCGGCAAAATAAGCTACTAACTATTATAATCTGAGAGTATTTTTTGGAAGAACATCAGTGAAAGTTCAAGTGCTACAATGCCTCCACAGTTAGTGAGTCTAGGAGAAAATATGAAGCTGATCTGTTGTTGGGTGACGGTAAGCTTGGTCATCTGTAGAATATAGGAGAGCTGCTGCAGTTGGATAGAGTGTGGAACGTAGAAATAAAAAAAAGAATCAAACTAGAAGGATCCAGATAATGATCATGACATTAACTCTTCTTTGGTATATTGACATCTCAAGTTGCGACAAAGACCTGTAACCATTGTACTCATCAATGCCATAATCTTTTAGTCATCAATTGCAAATAATTTCTAAGTTATAGCCAAAACAAGAATTATGTGTGGTGTTAGTTAATTGATTAAATTCAAACAATTCAACAGTGCAAGTTGAAATTTTAGACTTTAAACCAATATTTAGCATACATTATAAAAACTAAAAAGAACTGCGGATGTTGTAAATCAGAAACAAAAACGTTTGATGGTAAACTAAGTGAAGTACTTAACATAGTAAAGAGAGTAGATTGTGTGGATGCAGAGAAGCTTTTTCCTCTGACATGGGCATCCAGAACAAGGGGATGCAATCGTAGAAAAAGAGCTTGACCATTTAGGAATCTCATTCTGCCAATTAGAAATCTGGAATTCTCTCTTATAAAAGGCTGGAAATGCTGGGAAAATTGAAATTTAAAACAGATTCAATAGGCATATAAGGATTTGGAACAAAGGCATAACCATATATTGTAGATTACCCACAAGCTATTAGAATGGCAAAGCAGTTGAGTGGCATATTTCCATTCCAGAAGGGTGTGCTCCAGATATTAAGCTGAAGCTTCATATGCCTGTTTTGATGAGAGAGCCCATTGCACTTCTGATAAAGAAATTGTCCCTGTCCATATTTGTCTAAATCAACACCCTCTAAAGTCAGACTAACTGATCATTAGCTCATTGTTGTTTGTGTGTCCTAGCTCTGCATTTGCCTACATAACAACCGTGACTGCACTTCAAAACAGTTCTTTGGCTGCGAAGCACTTTAAAATCTCCTGATCTAAAAGGCACTATCCGAATACAAGCTCTTTCTTTTATAAGTAACTATCATTCACTGTGAATCAACAGCTACAGGAAGTACATTTTGTCAGCAACCAGGACATCGGCAGCTGATTCAAAAACTTCAAGTTGAATTCCCCTCATGACTGCTAGATCTTTCTATGTTTTTGATATTCAGATATGTTCAATATTATCATACGTACTTGCTAAATTTTAGTTTAGGTATGTATAGTGTTGATAAGCTAGAATGTGAATATAAAATTGTCTCAAAAGGTCAATCTGCAACTGATTTTTGAAACCATATTTCAATCACATTTAGTATATCTGGTTCTAATAATGCACAGACTTTGTATGAAGTACCAGTCATGTACTGTAAGTTTTCCATACCTTTAAAATAAAATATGTATATTAAATGTAGAGTGGATTTTAAACAACTGTTTTGTTATGTGGTTACACATCGAAAGACTTGTAAACCCCAGAATGTTAATAGTAGGGGATTCAGTGATGGTAATGTCATTGAATGTCGAGGGGCCATGGTTAGATTCTTTCTTGCTCAAGATGGTCATTTGGACCACACGAGTGTCAGCCAAAGTTACCTGCCACTTCCCAGTCCAAGGCTGGATGCTGTCCAGGGTATGTTGCATTTGGACATAGTCTGTTTTTGTATCTGAGGAGTCGCAAATGATATTGAACATGCAGTCATTACCAAACATCCCAACTCTGACCTTACGGTGGAGGGAAGGTCATTGATTTTTTTTTAATACATATTTTAATTGAAAATTTAACATATTTTACAAGTTTACAAATAAAAAAAACCCAAGTATAAACATTGATATACAATTAAATCGTAAATAAATAATAACCAAAATTTATCAAACAGAAAAAAGATACCGAGAGAAAAAAAAATTAAATTACTACTAATCTAACCTACAACTAACCAGAGTGTATAATTAAGTCTCTTATATTATTCAGGGAAGAAAAAAAACCCAATGGATAACACAGAAATTGAGTACTGAGATACATGCTCAGAATGTGTTAACATCAAATCATAACAAAACCTGTATTCGTGTGGGATTCCTCTCCCAAGGGGCCCCGGACTAGCCAGGTTCCCCATCTCAATTAAATAAAAGCCCTTATTAGGATAGCCGAAATATCTGTATTTATGTAATTCAAGAAGGGCTGCCATATTTTATGGAATAATTCGGTCTTTTGGTGCACCATATTTGTAAGGAAGTCAAGGGGAATACATTCCATGATTAATATGTGCCAATTCGAAAGTCCAGGAGGGCCCTCAGCCACCCAGTTTACCAAAATATTTTTCCTTGCACAGAAAGAGAGAATAGAAAATAATCTCTTCCCGTGCATATCCAGGGAGGGTAAGTTCGAAAAGCCCAAAAGGAGAGATACAGGGTCCACTCTAATTTCCGTTCCTAAGATTTCTGTCAGAGCACTTGCTACTTTAGTCCAATATCTACGATCTTATGACAGGTCCATAAGCCCACCTCTGTTTTACATTTGGGACACATTGGAGATGCTCCTGCCTTAAATTTTGCCAATCGGTCCGGTGCTATATGGGCCCTATCTTCAACTGAATGGCCTGAGTTCTGTTGCAGATGGAAATTTTTCTGGCATTTTCCCAAATGTCATTCTACATTTCTATAGAGATTTCCAGTCCCAAATCCTGATCCCATGTTTGAAGCAGATTGTCCATATCTCCCGATACTTCATCATGTAATCAATGATAAATAGTGCTGACCGAAGATACCCCCGTTGGCCATAACACTCTACGTTCTCTATCTGATTTATAAAGTCTATCTAATAGCGTAGTCTTCTTCTGTATGTAATCTCGAATTTGGAAGTATCAAAAGAGGTCTCCATTAGGCAATCCAAATTTCTGGTACAGCTGTTCAAAAGACATCAGGACCCCTTCTTTAAACAGATCCCCTAAACAGGAGATACCCCTGGATCTCCAGAGTTTAAAAGTGACATCTGTAAGCCCCGGTTAAAATCCCCATGCTCCCACTATCGGAGCATAGGGGGATGTTTTATACGAGTTGCCCTCATATTCCAAGCTTTAATTGTATTTAGTATTATGATTTTCCTCTTGTCTGAAAACAAGAGGTTAATAAATGGGCATTTTACCTGAGAAGCCTCGATGTCCAGCCAGATTGATTGTGGGTCAGACAAGACCCAATCGGCTATGTAGCTTAACAGGGAACTTAACTGATGTTTCCTAAAATCTGGGAAATCCAGTCCTCCCCTTGCCTATGGAAATTGTAGCTTCTTCAGCTTAATGAGGGGCCATCTATGATTCCAGATGAAGGAACCCAGCCAGCCATACAATCTGCGTAGAGCCAGCCTCGGCAGCATCACCGGAAGCATTCCCATAGGGTATAGGAGACGGGGCAGGACATTCATTTTAATTAGTGCTATTCTGCCTAACCAGGAAATTGGAAGGTCTCCCCATCGCTGGAGGTCCTGCCTTATCCTTTCCAGTAAATGCACAAAGTTAGCCTTGTATAACTGACCAAATACTGGGGTGATACAAATGCCTAAATATAAGAAGCCCTCCAGGGACCACCGAAAGGGAAAGTGGGATCCGTCCAATAAGTGGGATATACTAGCAAGGCCACCCATTGGCATAGCATCCGATTTTGAAAAAATTAATTTTATAGCCTGAGAATGCACTAAAGATATTAATAACTTGGATTAAGCAAGGCACGGACATCAGAGGATTACTGAGGAATAGAAGAACATCATCTGCATAAAGGGTAATTTTATGTTTACCTGTACCAATCCTCGGGGCCGTTATTTTAGGGTCAGCCCGTATAGCTTCTGCTAATGGCTCAATTATTAGCGTAGATAGCAATGGCGAAAGAGGACATCCCTGACGGTAGCCCCTATCCACACTGAAGCTATCCGAGCTTAATCCATTGGTAATCACAACTGCTTTGGGATCACTATACAGTGTTGAGACCCATTTGGTAAACACCTTTCCAACGCCAAACCTTTCCAATGTGTAAAACAGATATGACCATTCAACCCTGTCGAATGCCTTTTCCGCGTCTAATGAGACTACTACTCCTGGTATCTTTCCCTGATGGCAGGCTTGAATCATATTCAAAACCCTTCTAACATTACTGGATGATCTACGGCCCTTAATAAACCCCGTCTGATCCTCCTTTATGATGTGTGGCAATACCCTTTCTAGCCTCAATGCTAATGTTTTAGAAAGGATTTTAAAATCTACATTTAGCAAGGATATTGGTCTGTATGATGCGCAATCTTCTGGGTCCTTCCCTTTGTTGAGAATAAGGGAGATATTCGCCTCTTACAGCGAAGGCGGGAGACAGCCCTGACTGTATGAATAGTTATACATGTCCATAAGTGGACCAGCCAATATTCCTGTAAATTCTTTATAGAATTCAGTTTGAAAGCCATCTGGGCCAGGTGCTCTGAAGTTGCCTGATTGCGTCAAGTATTTCTTGGCTTGTTAAGAGAACACTCAAGAGTTAGGTCCAGAAAGGTCAGATTTTTAAAAAATGACTGCATCCTCCTAGTTCTGTCTTTGCAATCCTGCGATTTATATAAATCAGAATAAAATTTTTTAAAGATTGTGTTAATCCTTTTATGATCATGAGTCAGAGTACCCATACTTTCCTTGATAGACATGATAGTTTAAGGGGTCTTCTTTTTCTTTGTGAGAAATGCTAAGTATCTACCAGGTTTATCGCCAAATTCATATAACCTTTGTTTTGCAAATAATATTTCCCTTCTTAGCCGTTTGGGTAAGCGTGGTGTTTAGAGCTGTCCTAAGGGCCGTAATCCTTTGTAATTTGATAATAGAAGGTCTGTCAGCGTAGGCTGCTTCAGCTGCTTTTAAGCAAGCTTCAAGCAGACGCTGTTGTTCTCCCTTTAATTTTTTCTGGGTCGCTGAGTATGAAATGATCAAACCTCGCGCGTAAGCTTTGATGGTCTCCCACATCATTGATGGGTTGCTAGCCGTACCTGAATTAATTTCTAAAAAAGTTTTAAATTCTTGAGAGAAGTACTTTACAAATTTACTTTCTATCATCAGGAAGGGGTCCATACGCCAATGCTAGGGGGATGTCTCATTGTTCCTCGTCTTGATTTCCATATGTACAGCAGCATGATCAGAAATTGATATACTGCCTATTTTACAGGATGATATGGAATTTTAAAAAATCAAGGGGGCAAAAAACATACCAATTCTAGTATGACATTTATGTGGATTGGAGTAAAAAGAAAAATCTCTGCCCTGTGGATGAAGGCATCTCCATACATCTACTAGTCCTTATTCTTAGTTCAAATCCACCAATTATTTAGATCTAGGAGATACTCCTGCAATACTCTTTGGAAGCCTATCTATTTCCGGATCCTTAATACAATTAAAATCTCCCCCTATAATTGTACAATGAGCACCGAGAGCCATCAATTTTGAGAAGGCTTCCGTTACAAATTTAAAAGGATGTGCCGGGGGGCAATACAGATTTAAGATCCCATATTCTTCTCCATTTATGAGGACTTTAATCAGAATATATCGTCCAGAATCGTCTTTTATCTGATTTAGGATTTTGAAAGGGAAATTCTTCCGAATAAGAATAACAATTCCCCTACTTTTTGAGTTGAAGGAAGAAAAGAAGGCCTGATCAAATTCACCCTGTCGTAATTTCAAATGTTCTTTATCCAATAAGTGTGTATCCTGTTGGAGAGCTATATCAACCCTTTCTTTCTTGAGGTTTGATAATATTTTCTTCTTTTTGACTGGTGAGTTACTCCCCTTGACATTCCAGGTGCACCATTTAACCGACTGATTAACCATAATCGTCCGGGCAAGTCCGAGACCCCTCGGGAGGAGAAATCCTATCCAGAACATCTTGAGCATAGAGCATATAAAATTCACAAAAATAAAGGCTCTTTAATACACTCACATCAATATAATAAAAAACTATTTCTAAATTTAAAAAATATAAAACGTATTTAAATGGAGATTTTCCCCCTTGTCCCCAGGGGGCATCACTTCCTTTCCAAAAGCCCATCATATTCTCTCCCAACCGTGCCCCACCCTTGACCCAGGCGTCCCACGATAGGATGAAGAAAATTCAAATATACTACAGAGCTAGAGTTAACAGTGAGCACCCAACCCCCGCACCCCCTCCCCCCCACCCACACCAACATCTGGATATATTTGGTAATGTTAATATCATGTATAAACATATATAACTATAAAATTACAGTCTCGGCAAGTAATAATTTAAATATAGTAAAACAAAATAACAGAGGAAAACAACCCCGCTCCTAAAGACAGAAATGAAATAGGATAAGGTAACCACCTCCCCCCACCTACATTAACTAAACCCCCCGGCCTATATATATAAAAGAAAAATAAAGGGGAGAGAAAATCGCTAAGTAGAGAACAAATAAATAAACCCCTCTCCCCACCCCCTGAAGAAAATATTAAACAGTAAGGTAATGAAAGGGATTAATATATTAAAAAAGGGGGGTGTAAACCGGGGTGGGGGGAGAGCAAAACATCATCAATTAATTCTTACAATTTATCTAAAAGAATCCAAAAATTCCTTGGCCTTCTCCGGCGATCCGAAGTTGTACACGGACCCTTCATGGTTAAAGCGTAGCGTTGCTGGGTAGCGCAAGGAGTACTGAATATTTAAGTCCCTTAAACACTTCTTCGCTTCGTCAAATGTCATCCTCTTCAGACCAGAGCTGGGGAAAAGTCCTGGAATAACATAATCTTGGCTCCTTTATAAATCATGGCTTGGGGATCTTTCCCAAGATTTCTGGAAGCTTCTAAAAGTATCTGCCTCTCCTTGTAGCTCTGCAGCCGGAACAGGACCGGGCGTGGGCGCTGGTTCGAGCCGGGCCTGCGTATTGCAACCCGGTAGGCCCATTCCACCCTTACCTGGCCTGATCCAGCCTCCAGATTTAAAAGCTGTGGAAGCCACTGCTCAAGGAACGCTGTAAGCTGGCCTTCCTCTTCCCATTCGGGAAGGCCCAGCAAACGAATATGTTTTCACGAGGTCGTCGATGTGATTCTCTAAGGTCTGGACTCGCTGTTCGAGAGTGCAGACCCGATCCACGGCCGATTCTACTATAGTCTCGGAGGTCGCGGCCTTTAGCTCCGCCCCTCCGACTCGATTTCCTTGATGTCTCGGTCGTGCTTTTGTAGTGCGGCCGAGAGTGAATCCCATTGACTCCGGGACTCTTCAATGAAGGCGTCGATCTTCGCGCCAAGTTTGGAGATTATTTCCACGAGGCTCACCACCGTAGGTAATATATTTGGCTGGGGAGGGTGGGGGAGGGGTTCCTGCCCACGGAGAGCTGCGGGCTCCCTTCCCTTTAGGCATTTTTACAGGAGATTAGATTGTTTAAATTCAGTACTGAGCAACTAATTACATTAAGTAAAAACTATTTTTAATGATTTGGTGAGTGTGGTGGAGGCAGGTGGCCCACTTTGCCTTGGGAGGAACACTACAGACTCAGACTTGCTGGGTCGCCGCTATCTTGGATTCGAGAAGGTCATTGATTAAGCAGCTGAAGATGGTTGGGCCTAGGACACTACCCTGAGGAACCCCAGCAGCAATTCCCTGTGCACTGGGGAGACAGATTCTCAATAATACAACCATCTCCCTTGCTGATGACCACCACTCCCTTTGTGATAAGCAGTTTTCTCTCTGTCTAAAAAAAATCTGAGATCGTTAATGCCCGCCTGACAGAACACAATACCTTAATTTTAGTTTTACTCAAAAAGATACAAATTGAAACAATTTGAACATACATGTTCAGTTGACCTCATTGCTGTGTTCAAGCTACATACATTAATTCAAAAGCTAGCTCAAGGGCATTTTCAACATCTGATTACAAATAAGTACATCAACAGGATCACAATGTTGCTAAGGATATGTTATAGAGTCATACAACACGGAAACAGATCCTTCAATTCAACTTGTCCACCCCAACCAAACTTCCTAAAACTAAACCAGTCCCACTTGCCTGCATAGCCCCACATGAACAATTACACTGATACGCAAGTTGTGCTCAGTAATAAGGGGGGGGGGGGGGGGTAAGTCTCAGCTTAAATACGCTTAGTTTTGTCAGGAGTTTATACTTTTATTATTTTCATACTTCATATTTCTTGAGCTACCAAACGCTCTGCTACCTCACTTTAATAGATATATATTGCTCTGGTGAGTGAAGCGGGAATGAACACTTAAAGTGTGAATAGAAAGGATGCAATTCTGAAGGACTCCTGCAAATGTCCAGGCTCTGATTTGATTGAGCTCCAACAACAGTAGTTATCTTCTATTGTGCTGGATATGATTCCTAGTGGAAAGTTTCCTCCCACTTCCCATCAATTTCATTTTTAATAGGATACCTTGATGCTGCACTTTGTCAACTACTGCCTTCATTTCAAGGACAGTCACTCTTGCCTCATTTTGAGATCAGCTCTTATGTTCCATGTTTAGACTGAGTATAATGAGATCAGGAATCAAGTGGCCTGGGAGAATGGAGAATGAATATCAGTGAGCAGACTAATTCAGAGTGTCACTTAATAGCACTGTCTTTGATCCTTTCCATCACTTTGCAATGATCACGAATAGACCAATTTAGCAGCATTTGGTTGAGTTGGATTTGTCCTGCTTTTTGTGGACAGGAAATAACTGGCACAGTTTTTACAATTTCAGATAGATGCCAGCACTGTAGCTGTACCCAAAAATCAAAGATAGAGGCAGGACAGTGCTGAATCAGAGGTCTTCAGTACAATGACCAGAACTCGAAGGTCCCAAAGTCTTTGTGGTATCCATTTGTCTTAGACCATAGCACATAGGAGCAGAATTAGGCCATTCCATCATGGCTGATAAGTTCTCAATCCAATTCTCCTGCCTTCTTCCCATAACTTTTGATCCCCTTATTAATCACGAACCAATCTTTCCCCATCTTAAAGACAATCAATGGCCTGGTCTCCACAGCTTTCTGTGACAATGAGTTCCACAGATTCACCACCCAATGGCTGAAGAAATGCCTCCTCATTTCAGTTCTAAAGGGTTGTCCCTCACTCTGAGGCTGTGCCCTCGGGTCCTAGTCTCTCCTACAAATGGAAACATCTTCTTCATGTCCACTCTCTCCAGGCCTCTTAGTATTTTGTAAGTTTCAATGCAATCCGCCCCCCTGTCCAACTAAAGTCTGAGTACAGACCCAGAGTCCTCAACTGCTCCTCATTTGACAAGCCCTTCATTCCCAAGATCATTCTTGTAAACATCTTCTGGACTCCCACCAAAGCCAGCACATCCTTCCTTAGATACAGAACCCAAAACTGTTCACTATATTTCAAATATGGTCTGACCAAATACTTAGGCAGCTTCAGCTGTACATCTGTGCCCTGGTGTTCTAGTCCCTTCCTAACTGCCAACTGAACTATCCTTGAAGGTTGCCATCCAGGTTGACAGGGTTGTTCAGAAGACATACAGTGTTTTACCTTTTATTAATAGAGGCATCGAGTTCCGGAACCATGAGGTTATGCTACAGCTGTACAAAACTCTGGTGTGGCCGCACTTGGTTGTATTGTATACAGTTCTGGTCACTGCATTATAAGAAGGATGTGGAAGCTTTGGAAAGGGTGCAGAGGAGATTTACTAGGATGTTGCCTGGTATGGAGGGAAGGTCTTACAAGGAAAGGCTGAGGGACTTGAGGCTGTTTTCGTTAGAGAGAAGGTTGAGAGGTGACTTAATAGAGACATATAAGAAATCAGAGGGTTAGATAGGGTGGACAGGGAGAGTCTTTTTCCAAGTATAGTGATGGCGAGCACGAGGGGCATAGCTTTAAATTGAGGGGTGATACATATAGGACAGATGTCAGAGGTAGTTTCTTTACTCAGAGAGTAGT
>NC_057745.1:14652071-14669825 GCF_004010195.1 Chiloscyllium plagiosum | reverse complement strand
GAAGGGCCTGTACTGCACTATAATGTTCTATGTTTTATGAACCTGCACATTAACCTTAACAGAATCCTGAATTTGGACTGAATTCTATTGTGCTTCAGAATTTCAAATCCTTTACCTGTTTCCTGCTAAGAAAATAGTCTACTCCTCTATTCTTCTACCAAAAGTTAAGTTCATACTTTCCAAATGGTATTTCACCTGCCACTTCTTCGCCCACTCTCCTTCTACAGCTTCCCCGCTTCCTCAAAACTACCTGTCCTTCCACCTATTTTTCTCTCATCTGCAAACATTGTAACAAAGCCCGGAGTTCCTTTGTTCAGATTGTTAATGTATAATGTGAATAATTGTGGTCCCAACACTGACCATCTCACAGAACTCCACGAGTCACTGGCAGCTATCCTGAAAAAAATCCCTTTATGTCCATTCTCTGCTTTCCGCCTATCAGCCAATCCTCCATCCATGCCAGTCCCTTGCCCCTTACACCACGGGCTCTTCTCTTGTTCAGTAGCCTCCTTTGAGGCACTTGTCAAAGGCCTTCTGGAAATCTAAATAGTCCTCAGTTGTGAATTGAACTGGCTGGCATCTATGCTGCTAGGGACCTCAGGAGGAGGCCATGTTGAATCACCCACTCAACGCTTCTGGTTGAAAATGGTTGCATGAGATTCGACACTGTCTTTCACGCAGATATGCTGGGCTGCCTCATCATTCAGAATTGGGATGTTCGTGGAATTTCCTCCTGCAGTGAATTGTTTGATTGTTTACCACCATTGACAACTGGATGAACCAGGACTGCAGATCTTCGATCTGATCAGTTTAATCATAGAACAGAATCCCTCGTGTGGAAGCAGGCCATTCGGCCCATTGAATCCATATCGACCTTTCAAAATGCATCCCACTCAGACCCACTCCCCTGCCGTATCCCTGCATTTTCCCATGGCTAATCAATCTAGCCCGCACATCCCTGGACACTGGGCAGTTTAATCCACCTGTGGGAGGAAACCCACGCACACACGGGGAGAATGTGTAAACTCCACACACACAGTTAGCCTTGGCGCTATGAGGCAGCGGTGCTAGCCACTGAGCCACAGTGCTGCCCTTGGTGGTGGAATCACTTAGCCCTGTCTATTGCATGCTGCTTCTGCTTTGGGCATGCAGGTTACCGTGTGTTGTAGCTTCACTAGGTTGATAGTTCATTCTTTAGATGTGCCTGGTGCTGCTCCTGGCATGATCTCCTGCAGTCTTCATTGAGCCAGAGTTTATTCCTCAATTTGATAGTGATGGAGGAGTGTGGATATTCTGGTTATGGTTGAAAATAGTTCTGCTGCTGTTCTAGAGATCCTCATGGTTGCCTAGCTCTGAATCCATCTCACTTAATATGACGGTAGTGCCACACAACACAATAGAGGACATCTTCAATGTGAACATGGGACTGCGTCTCCACAATAGCTATGTGGCGATCACCTCTATCAATACTGCAATAAGCAGACTGATGATGACTGGCTCGTGGGTTTATTCTCCCCTTTTAGTTTCCTCACCACCTACTATAGACACAGTCTCTCAGATATGCCTTTTCAGACTCGGCTCAGTTAGCAATGGTCCACCTGAGCCACTTTGTGTTCGACATTGAAGTCCTCCATGCAGGGGTCATTATCACATGAAGATCTCAGACCCATTGTTAGTCTGTCCAAGAAGCTATTTGATCATGGAAAAACTGCAGAGCCTATAGATTAATAATAATCCCACAACATTGATAGACCACATTGCCAAAGACGATAATAATCAGCCTTGGAGTATTTTCTGCCAATCTGATTACATTTATGCCACTCATTTCATTAGCTGTATATAATGAAGCTGACAGCTAGATACAAAAAGATGGAACCATCTGTTAATCCCAACGGCTGAGGTTGGTTGTGTAAAATAAGTATGACTTGAATTCGCATAGCCTCTCAGACATGTCAAATTGACCCTCAAAGCTCTTCACAGGGTTACTTGGAGACCAAAGTTTGGACCAATAAATGTAACTATGCTACACCAACAAAATACCAAATAAAAATGAGCTAAACAGCCAATGAGTCTTTTGTTTTGCTGGTACTTGTTTTTATTTAAAGTCCTTTAATATCGTCACTTTGTATTTAAATTATAAATATTTAACTTAAAGCAGATCAAGTTAAAAAGCTTTTTTTCTAAAGAAATGTACATAGTTCATATGCATTTTGACTTTGAAAAGAGAATGGTAAAAGAATCAGTAAATATTTCACACTGAATTAAGTATCTACAAAGAAACCAGACTACATCACAGTGGCGCAGTACCATCAACTCTGACTGGTCAGTGCCGGTGATGAGTCTGAACTCATGCAACTCCAGGTTGTGAAGTACGATTCATAGGAAGATGATATGGGAAGCAGCTGTGTACTGAGAAACAGGATAGAAGTCAGAATATGGATGAAAGACTTTTTTTAAGCATGGTATATTTATTAAATTACAGGTGCTTAAGAAAATCATAATAAATCACGTACAATATGATTTTTATATATATGATATACATATCCATTATTAAATAGGGAGGTTGTACCATAGGTACAAACCAGCTTGGATTATTATACAAACATAAGGCTTTGGGTTAGTCTTCGATAAACACTATTAAATTACATACAGGGTTGACCTGTTTCACCATGAAAAGTCTTCCCTGATTTACTTTTATCTTGTCCACAGTGCAAAAAATAAGAAGCAAACTCACTTAATTATAGTGCAACAAACCAGTAGAGCTCTTGTAATGAATTTGAGTGTTAGAGCTTAAACACTTGAGCAGTAAATTGCTGCTTAGTACAGGACATTGCTTCACTGCTCCTGTGTTTCAGTTCTAACTACAGCAAACAAGATTCAATATTAATGCTTAATATAAAGAATACAGGTTTGATCATTTCGGTGCTTAGAAAAAGACAAAAATATGTACAAAATACTTCAGGTATTTGAATAGATTACCAATACATAACTTACTTCAAGTTGTACCACAGGCAGAATAAATTGGCGTGCACTTTGGTGAAATTGTAAAAATGAGAACTTTTAAGCCCACCTGTAAACTGTAAATATATTACAGCATCCAAAGGCTATTGGCATTTAAAAATCTAGGAAACTGTGCACTTATTTCATTAATCCCAACATGTCCAAAATTTCAAATATGTTTTATCTAATTTCTTCTAGTTCCCACTAGCACACGCTCGCAATTCATTGCTACATCTTGGCAATTGCCAAGGTCTTAACTGGAACTTACATTCTAAAAAAAACACTTTGGAAATGATATCAAAGTGAAATATTTGAGTATCTCTCAAAGAAACCATCAGGAAGACAAATCTATCGTAGACACTACAAAAATCAGTCACGTAGCTGCTGTATCAGGTTGTTTTAATTATTGCAAAACTCTCTTATTCCGCAATTAAACATTACTGACAATGGTTAACCATTTTTGTGTTGTGTCACTGTTCTTGAACAAACAATCCTCACTGATCATTAACAAAAAATCTTGCACCAAACACTTCAGTCATCTTGAGTCCAATCTACTCAAAACCTCTGCAAACCACAATGAAGCTTAGATAAGCCAGTCCACTTTAGTTTTGGCTTGAGTTTTTGCTAAAGTTGAACATTTTGCATCACCTTTTGGCATTCATATAACATACAGTCTGGAAGGACACTGCAAGGTGATCGCAGCCACACTGATAAAATCCCACCATGAAATCGACAGTGAAGTAAACAGGGTGTTGATGGAAGCAGTTGGCATGCTATAATCCCTTCTGTTCCTGCAGAAGAAAGGAAAAGTTAATTTGGACAAATATTCCATACTCAGCACAGTGAAATACTTCAGTGTGGGGCAATGCTTACTTTTGCCAACATACATTTTATAGCTAGCATTGCAATACTGAATGTAAACTGAGGTCTATGTTCTGTGAGAAGAATCCCATTCACTAGTTTCTGAACCAAGACAATTCCAACACATTCCAGTTCAGGTCAGTGTATAAAAATATGCTCATTGTGGAACAAGATGCTACAGCATTCCAGGGACGAGGGAGAACATGCTCATTCCCACCTAACTGTCCATAACACCATGAGCTGAAGCCAAGTAGCATTCTGTCCATGGTTCGTTCAATATCATTTCTTCCCCCCGCCCCAACTCAATCCAAACAAATAAACAGCATATATTAAACTTTGTCTGATAACAACATTAAATTAGACAGTCAGGACTGAGCTACCGAAAAGGGTGAACAGTTTAGGGCCATAGAAACAAAGGATGTAGTGAAGGCTGTTTCAAGTTGCACATGTTCTTGCAGTTTACAAACCACCCCTGGACTGCTGGGTGGTGCTAATTAACTTTATTTATGGTCAATATCTTAATTGGCAATAATGCATTTGCCTAAATTTCTAACAAATTCCTGTCAAAAGAGCCACACTTTACAAAAGTAGTGGATTAGGCTTCTCCCTGATTGCTATCAAACCCATTGCCCAGGGTTGAGCCATGCACAGCAGCAAAACTCCAGGTTCAACTCCTGGTCAGAGTTCAAGTTGGCTGCTAGCTGGGACAATTGCCAGATATCTAATGGCAGAAACAAAAAAAGATCAGCTGAGAAATGCTCACACTAGGACATCAGGTGCGGGGAGGCTGGGTTTTTGTCTGTACTGATTAGATGGATTGTTTAGTTATCAAACATGCATGCAGCTTCAGATGAAAGTAATTTACTTAAACACTTAGTTCCATTAGGGTCTACTGACCATGATGTTTTCGCCAATTTCCCTACTCAAAATTGATTCAAATATGGCAATATAAAAAGGCACCCAATGAGGAGCCAGTCTCAACACAACAGATAGTAATAAAGACCAGTATTGAGCACTTTTTATTTTCTCTTACTCAAGTTTCTTCCTCAACATTTTCTATATTGTTTCCAACAGAGATAGGGTAGAATGTACAGAAAATAACAGAGGTTCCCAAACTAACTCCTAGAGGTGTTACAAACCGATGTTCTCGGGCCATGAACTCTGAGGCAGCAACAGTGAGTTAACGATGAGTGCTAAACGCATTGGGACACCTCTAAATCATTGGAATGTGTTTGGAAGGTGGATGCAACTTAACCCAGCCAAATAGTGAGATCTGGATGCTGCAAATCCAATGGAGAAGAATCGCTGCCACAGGTCCCTTCCCAACATTCCTCACTGCAGTCCCCCACCTCTGCAAAAAAAACTACACTCAAGGGTTTGGGGTCATGGCAATGGGTGAACACCAAAATTGAGTCACAACTGGAAAATGTTTGGAAAACATTGAAATAAGAGGTGAAACAAGAAAAAAGAGGATTACAAAGTAAAAAATAGAGCAGGAGGAGAAGAGATGAAGACAGAAGGAAAAAGAAAAAAACAAAACTTTTCACACAACTGAAACAAAATCAAAAGAGAAAGATAAATGGCAGAAGTGGAGGTGAATTCAAGAAAGAATTGTTGTGTTGCCATAGTCTTAAAGACCATAGGGGCTGCTCTCTCAGAGAGAGAAGTGACTGGTGGTGATTTAACCTGAGGGCCACCAGACCTCAAGCAAGGTAAGAGGTTGAGAAGAAGATCCTTCATGGTAACCTCAAACCGGTGATGGAAATTGAACCCATGCTGTTGGCATCACGCTGCTCTGTAAACCAACAATCCAGCCAACTGAGCTAAACCAATTCCTCAAGAGAATCCAATAAGAGGAGAAAAATTATTTTTCAACAAAATGGGCCATGACACTAACACATTTGGAGGGTGACTGTGTAGTGCAGCACAAAAACAGAGACATTTTGAAATGAGAGCATTCTCCAAACATAGCTGTTAATTTCTGGAGGTTGTAAATTAATATTTATAACCGTAAATATATATTGCTAAACCAAATGTGAAGATCAAACCCATCTCCACCTCAGACTATTGAGAATGTTTTTGGGTGTTTGAAATGGATTAATGCCTCTACTGAAATAGAAGGCATAGCAAGCAAATGCAAACTAACTAAGTATTTGCTTGCTAAAACCAGCTTAATGAGTCCAAGTTCCTGATTAAGTCAGGAACAAGTTTGATGAGTGCGTAACAAAGCAAAAGTATGTTAAATATCCATTCTCCAGTGTGCAGGTAGTCATTAGCAGAATGTTCCTTTACAAAAAGGTGCTTGCAGGATAATAAGAGAAGAACGTGAGATTGAGAATCCTAATATAAATTCTTTGAATTAACAAGTTATTAATGCTAATCGGTTGGGATCTTACGATGTTTAGTCAATGACTTTAAAAATGCTAATGAGGTGAGGGATTAAAACTCTCAGAAAGGCAGCCAGCCATCACAATCAAGTTTCTCTCCCCATTTCCTAAACAGAATCTTCTGTTTTCACTAGTGGGGTGTTTGGACATGCAAGGGGCATTTAATTGGATGGGGTGGTGTCTTACCTAATCCCACTGCCTTCCGGCCTCTGTCAGATTTATGTAGGAGTGGAAAGACCCGAGGCTGACCTTCTCATCCCACTGCTCACCAAAGCTCTGAAGTGGTCCACTTGAGGGCCTCATCCCAACATTTCCAGGAGTAAGCAAGCTGCAAGTGGAGGTGCCTCTATACAGCAGCTAAAACTGTGCAGCCAGTGTGCCATCTGGTGATCGTGGTGGACAGTTTTTTTTTGGGAAGGGGTTTGGTTGCCTGATCAAGGGGTTACAAATCAGGTTGGAATAGGAGGCAGCCGAGAACCAACCCCTCTGCCGTTGTTACCGGCACTCCCACCCAACTCCCACCCTATGTGTCCCACAGTAGGTCCCAGTGGCCTGATTTGCTCTGTGCCTCCCAGCGTTCTAATGCCTTTTATTCCAACTGTAGCAACAATCAATGTCACTCTGCGGACCCTTTGATTACACAGCAACTCTTAGTAAGCAAGACCTTTGACCCTTGATTCTAACCTCACCACTGCCAAATTGACATTTGATTTGATGGATAAAGTAGCATAGGTTTCTTGCCAGCAACAAAATCCCACCCACTCAACAAGATTCCATCCCCATTTCCTTCTCCAGACTCATTTTACTTCATTCTCTGGGTAGATGTAGTCACTTTTATAAGCAGGCATTCTGAACAAACTGCTGTGTTTAAACAGGTTGCCACTGACATCTACTGGCCCGATTGTGTAACTGACGATATCTGTGGAATTAGGCTGTTGCACCAATGCTAACCACAAGGTCAGTCCAAAACATAGCAACTGGCCAGTCGTAGGTAATTACACATCAGCAGGAAGATCTATTTGGAAAACGTCTAACGTGCTATTCTACTATTTTCTATTCAGTTCTATAAATCAATCGGTTGAAAAGGGAAGCACAGAAAAGGATGAATTTGAGAAAATGGATATTAGGAGAGAGTAAAGGGCAAAACATTGAGATTATTAGTTTTATTCTTCTTGCACATATTTAAAGTGTTCCAAACCATTCTCTTCACATGTGACAATGTCTTCTATAAACAAACATGACATTTAAAAGCCCTTTTGTTTTGGATTAAAGTATGGTATATCCATACCCATTGTTAGCCATTTGACAGAAGTGATGCCAGTCACAATACTGTCATGGCCAATATCCTAGGTGCTTTTTCACAGATTAAAGTCAGCTGTAAATTGTTTTAAAATTCATCAGAATTAGCAATTATTCCAAATATAAAGCCTTCCAAGGGAAGCTCCTCCTAGGACTGCATACTTTGGGGCATCGTTTAAAATCTGCTGTCTGCATAGATGGCTCTTCTGATTCATGGTAAATGAATACATGTTGGTGTTGAATGAGTCAGGGATCACACTTCTCCATGAAGCCCACTGTAGTCACCTGGACAGCTGACAATCATGGGCAAGGTTCACAAATGAATAGTGCCCACTTAACATAAGATATCAGGCCAACAATCACATTCAGCATGGTTCTTCAGCAAGAATTCAGCAGAGATGAGGGGGAAAATTGACCGAAAATGCAAAGTAAAATGAAATATTTTCAGGTCAGGCTTGCACAAGCACTGACTCCATTAATATATAATTTCAGCTGTATAATAAATAGATGTTACCTATAATATCCACAATATGTAGCTTCAGTTCTTTCTGCAGTGTATGAAGTGCTGAACTCAGAGCTACAGGTGAATTTGGTGCAAAGCTGAGATTTTGTTTCACATCGTTGGAAAGTGAAAGCCAGAGGTGCCCAAATTCTTCAGTGGTCAGTTTTAATGGCCTGGAAGTAGACAGACAAGTGAACAAAGTCAGAGGGCTTATCAAATGAGAACAATAATTCTAACCATGTACTTGTCAAAAAGTTGCATTTAATCTCATGAGTTCATCAGGACAGTACCAGTACAATTGTATTGAGGACCAATTGGATAATACCAATTTTATCCAGTTTTTCATATTAGAAGGTACAGGAGCTAAACAAATCAGCGAGGTCCAATCTAGATGCACAGGGTTTGTTTTGTGAAGATAGACCATTTCCTTATTCCAACCTTAGTACAAGGATGGTGCTTAAAAAACAACAAATATTATCCCATCATTGTAATCATTGCCAATTTTGTTCTCTATCAGGCTCTCTAATAACTCTGAATGCAAACAAGGTAAAATTTATCTTTACATGTGTAAAATGGATGGCACTTATTCTCTCACTGTTGAAAGAAATTTTTCTTCCGTTGTAAGAACAGGCAAGTGAAGCTAACTTGTTAACAGGCAGAGGTGCTATGGCCACTTTGTAAGTTGTATAATTTGATTAGGCACAAAGGAGTTCATTGTCTTGTAAATACTGCCTTGTATACTTGTCTTTACCTAGCAATTTTTAGTTAAAAATACATCATCTACATACACTGTTATAACTTGAGTACGCTGAGTAAGTTTTGTTCCCAACAGCCTAATATTAATGAATTGTTACAGTGCACAGAGGCCATTCAGCTCATCATGTCTGCATCTACTCTCCAAATGAGCATTAGGAATAAGTGACACTCCTCTCCAAGTCACCCAATGACATTATAGCTGAGAAATACAACTATTTAATTGCTATTAAAAGTCAAATAATTACAGTCTGAAAGGTACTTTTGACCATACCCAAGCATTCTTTAGCTCACTTAATGCAAGACGCAAAAAAGACATTTTGTATTTGCAAAATAATTTACTCTGTCATTATTCCCTCACGCATAGATATTACCATTTAAAGTGGGATCACGATCCAAACATGTCAGCTACCTTCATCCGAAATTGGCTGCTACAATATGTTAGGACACAGTTTAAGGAAACTCTTCCTTAGTTATTCTTAACTGTTACTGTATGGCATACCCTGAACTCCAGATGGTATCTCCTCACACTAAAACAGAGAAGATTTCACAGAACTGCTATTTACAGAAGGCAACATTAGGCCTATAATTTCTGTGGTAGCTCTCTAAAGGACCATCATACCTAGTGTCACCTCCCAGACTTCTTCCCATAGCTCTGTGCTTTCTTTTCAGATAACAATCTAATTTTGAGTGTCTTGATTGAACCTGCACTTCCAGCACATGAGCAGCATTATTCAGATCCTAACTACTTACTGCATGAAAAGGGTTATCCTCATGTCACACTGATTTTTAAGCCAAGTGACTTAAATCCATGCCCACTTATTTTCAATGCTCTCACCAACAGGAAGATGATTTGTTTAGCATTTCAGGGAATACAGTATAAGCTCAATGGCAGTAATCTAATAGAAAATAATGAGGTTCTAGCTGTAGCACTGGACACCCCTCTCAACAAAAACTAGGATCCAAGCCAAAAACTTCAAGGGCTGTTGAATTTGCTTGCCTTCCAGTATGGGTTTATCAGCCTGCAAAAAAAAGACTGAAATATAGCAAGTGTCAATCCATTCTTCTTAACTGAATGCATCAGCATCTGGGAAAATACCTAAAGTGTATTATACTCAACACCTCCCCAAGAGTTTTATATTCCTCATTTTCGATCCAATTATAAGAGAACTTGGCCAGCGACTGTCCCACAGATGACAGGTGAGTCTGCACTTCCTTTTACAGGATTAAAAAGACAGTAAGTTGGATTGTTCCCAGGCAACAGCCAGCCGTGCCAATGAATTCTGTAGCTGCTCCTTCTCCTTCCACTCAGAACAGGCTATGTGATCAACTACCTCAGGATATCAACATTCACAGCCAGTAGTTCAATCAGCGCAGAGATATTACACCTTAGTATTTTCAGGTAAATGCTTTTTTCATAACTGTGCTGCTCAAATGATGTTAAATATTTTAATTGCCCATCAAGCAAAGTGAAGGCCCAAAGGTTGTAGTTCACAACCACATTCCCCACAGGAGGTTAACAGGAGCTTGAGAATAACATGACACAGATATTAAGGACCAAATACTTGGCCATTATCCTCAACAACACAGTTATGAGCTAAGGTTCTTATACACTTGGGATTAGAATACTAATACCCAATTTATTCAGGACCTTTAACAGCTAGTTACATTTGGACCTTTTATTCCTGATATTTCATTATGATAAGCAAATGTGCAAGTGCCAAAAACTACAAATAAAGTTATTTGAATAAGTTTCAGCAAATTTCTTCAATATACAGAAACACTTTCTATAAACAGCACAACAGAAAGCATCAATATTTAAAACTGCAAAGAACATTCAATATTCAAAGAGTAATAACCAAACTTGTAATACAGCAATTCATTCTGAAATTCAAAGCAATTTTTGAGAAGATTTGTAGTTCAGTTTGATGACAAGTTAGCTCGCTGAGCGAGATGATTTGTTTTCAGTCGTTTCATTACCATACTGGATAACATCATCTCTGGTGAAGCGCTGATGGTATGACCCACCTCTCCATTTATAGGTCTTGGTTACTTAAGGTGGGTGATGTCATTTCCGGTTCTGTTTTTCAAGGGAAGGTAGATAGGATCGAAATCAATGTGTTTATTGATTTAGGTCCTATCTACCTTCTCTTGGAAAAAAAATACGGAAATGACATCACCCACCTTAAGTAACCACGGCCTATAAATAGAGAGGCGGGTCATACCATCAGCACTTCACCAGAGACTCTCACTGATGATGTTACCCAGTATGGTCACGAAACGTCTGAAAACAAATCTTCCATCTCAACAAGCTAACAGACACACTTATTCATAGCAATGTTTATCAACCAATTATTTTGCTGCACATTAGTCTCATACCTGATGAAATCAATTAAAAATAGAGTGAGTGTAAATTCCTCCTGGGTACAATGACTGGACTCTAGCTGATAAGTAAGGTGTCCTGTGAGTAGCACCTGGGTACATGGCTTCACCATCTGTAGACAGAGGTGACATTTGACTGTGGTTTGGGATTGCACCAATGGAAAAGGGAAGTCCGTGCTCTCAGAAGTCTGCATAATTATATAAAGAAACATTAAAAGTAGAAACGTTAAGGTTGAAATTATTAATGCACCACACTATCCCATTTAATCAATGAAAAATATGATCTGGTAAAATGGTAACATATTGTGATCCTCCTGTAGGTTAAGGTTGCAAGAGATCCTCCACAAAGTAAACTCCTTATATGAACACATGAATTAGGCACAGGACTGGACCACTTGGCCCCTTGAACTCACTTCTCCATCCAATAAGATGATGGCTAATTACTCAACAATCCCACCTACCCCCAGTAACTTTTCACCCCTTTATCAAAAATCTATCCACCTCTGCCTTAAAAATATTCAAAGACTGCTTCCACCACTTTGAAGAAAACTTTCAACCATCTGAGAAAAAAAAGTCCTCCTATCTGTCCTAAATGAGTGCTCCCTTATTTTTAAACAGTGACCTTTTAAAAAAAAAACATTGTTGTTAAGTTTTAGACTCGCCCACAAGAGGAAACATCCTTTCCACATCCAACCTGTCAAGTCCCCTTCGGATGCTGAATCAAGTCACCTCTTACTTTTTGAAACTCCAGCAGATACAAGCCTAGCCTGACAAATCTTTTCTCATAGGGAAACCCACCTATTACAGCTAAATGTCCTCTGAACTGCTTTCAACATTTTTTTTTAAATAAGGAGACCCTATGACTCTATAGGAATTTGGATGGGTATATGAATAGGAAGGGTTTGGAGGGATATGGGCCGGGTGCTGGCAGGTGGGACTAGATTGGGTTGGGATATCTGGTCGGCTTGGATGGGTTGGACTGAAGGGTCTGTTTCCGTGCTGTACATCTCTATGACAATACTGTGCACAGTTCTCCAGATGTGGTCGCACCAATGTCATGAATAAATGAACTATAACCTCCCTACTTTAGAATTCAATAATGCTCATTGGCTTTCCCAACTACTTTTGTGATTGATGCACTGGAGCACACAGATCCCTCTACATCTCAGAACTGTCATCATTTAGATATTATGCTTCGATTTCATTCTTCTTGCCAAAATGGAAAATGGCACTTTTCCACATGAAACTCCATTTGCTAGATCTTTGCTCACTCACCTACCTATCTCTATCCCTTTGAAGTTAGCCATCTTTATTATTGCTCATCCATCCATAAGCAAACCTGAGATGATGATAAACAACTTTCCCAAATCAAAAGCCAAAGGATTTCTAGCATTAAGTTGCTGCACAGCACATCACATGCCCGACTGCCTGATTTCAAAGCTGAGGAATAATGTGTGCATTTCGAAAGCGCACGACAAGGGGGATTAAGAGAGAAACCAAGAGAAGGGAGAGAAACTCTAATTCTAATGTTAAAATATACATTCATACAATTGTGGTTTTATTTCAGAATTTTATATGATCAGCATTAAAGGGTTTATTTTTATAAGTAATGTACACCACAAATCCCAATAATGTTTAAAAACTTCAGACAATATTTAATTCCAATAATCTTTTAATGAGACAAAGTAAAAAAAAAGTACTTAATTTTAGCAAGTTGCCTTATTTTAACTGTTCAATACTATACCACTGCTAGATTGTATTTACCTGCAATTCGTCAGTTAATGCAAAGTTGACTGTTGCATTATGAACTTCCACACTGCTGCGGTTAGTAATAAACAAGAGGATTAGCAGACAGTCCTCTTTCCAAATTTTACAGGAAAACAAAGCTATATTTTCATTGGCACAAAGAAGCTCAAGCTTTGAATGAGCATGCTCAGCAAACTCTTCTGGCAAACTTGGAGTTAGACCGGAGATTTGGTCATGACCCTCAAAGGCAGAGCGGCAATTTGCAGGCTGTATGATGTCAAAATTTCCATCTGCAAATAGACCTGAAAAGGGTTCCTTTGATGCTGAAGGCATGGCTTTGATTGTCTTCAAGTTGTTACTTGGAGTCCATGATCTGTCATATCCTTGGGCAGGCTGCTCTGTAGGGACCTCTGCAGAGTCAGATGATGTTTTCCTTAACGGCATTGCTTTACTTTCTTGGAAGGGACTACATCTTTCTACGACATTATCCATGAGGTTTGGAATTTGAGGGGGATGTGGAACAATTGTCTTCTGTGCATTCATAGCTTTCTCATGACCATTTTGCCCCTCAACAATCTTCGATTTTCTCCAAACTTTCTGGGTACTGCTCTGAGGTTTGCCCATCTAAAAAGATTGTAAAAATGTAGAAATTATAACTTTTACGGTCTTGATATCGCTAAGCAGCATCAGTCAAACATTTTTATTCAGGTGAACTCATGCACATTGTACACACTTTAAAATGAACATTAGCTGCAAGATAAAAAAGATCTTTATCTTTAAGTCAAATATAGCAAAGAACCAGTTTCACAGTTTAGCAAGATTTAAAACTAGATAATTAGTAAGTCTTCTGTTGCAAAATGTCTTAGACATTACAGGGATAATGCTTAAACTGCTCTTTAGTTTTTATTATTTTGTAGATTTTGATGACAATAGAACATGCATCTAAAAGGCTAGAAAAATGGATAGTGAGTAAAAAAAAATCATTTGCAGCAAAAATTGGTTACCATGAGTGAATAGAGTAGATACAAATCAGTTTGAAGTTGTACTTGAATTAACAGAAACAGTTAATCACCTCATTGAATCAGTGTGTTATTTGCAATTTTTAGACTATGCAAAATGTTTCCTGGTTAAGTCTTGCACTTATTTTCAAATGAGACTGATCCCAAAATAAAATATAAACCTGTTTAGGATCTCATTCAGCCTCATAATACTGAAAACTACGTTAAATGTTCGGCAGATCCGACAAACTATGCTGATGTTTTCCTTTGGGACTTAACTCTCCAAATACTGAGCCCATTACCCTTTAATTTCCAAATTCATCTTGTAACTGTTAACTAAGGGCACTTGTGGTAGTGGTAGTGTTCCTACCTCTTAGGTAGGAGACCCAAATTCAAGTCTCACCTGCTCCAGAGGAGTGTTATAACATGTCTGAACAGGCTGATCAAAGCATCTACAACTGTTGATTACGGATGTGCATGTATAAATATGGCAGCCAGTTAGCTTAGTTTGCTGGCATGCTGTTCAGAATAATGCTAACAGTGCGGGTGCAATTCTGGTTCCAGCTAGGTAGCCTGGGGACCTATCTACCTACTTACCATGCCCTATCCATGCAAGTGGAAGGCAAAGAGAAACTACCACTGACGGAAAAAAACAGCAATGACCAACAGTTCAGGGTGAAGCATCAACAGATACTCAGCCAAGGACCTGCCTTCCAGAACAGCACTTATGGAGCTGAATGGAATGCACAAATATATGCCACTGCCTCACAACCTTTTTCCCTCTGTGACCCCATTTTGAAGCTTGAAAATTGTTGCAATCCACTCAGTGAGAACTGAGGATATGGCTATGGGCTGGGGAAAGCTGTGACACTGAGAGCCCTGTTAGGGGAGCGAGCACAACTGTTATAAGTTGGTCAGAGTTTCACAGAAGCAACTGGCGTCGCAGAAACTGACAGCCCAAAATTACAGCTGGCAACACCATTTCAGGTTCTGACCCCCACTTCAGGAAACCCTAGAGTCATGTGGTGTAGGTTAGCCACAGTGCCCTTAGGTGGGAGTTCCAAGTTTTTGTCATGGTGACACTGAAGGAATATCAATACATTTACCAGTTAGGATGGTTTGTGACTTGCAGGGAATCTTTGTAGGTGTTCCATGATTTTGCCACCCTTGTCCTTCTAGTTAGGCAAGATCACAGGTGTGGATGGTACTAAGGAACTTTGAGAGTTTGCTTTAGTGCAGTTTGTAGATAGTACACAGTGCTGCAACAAATGCAATGGATGTCAGACAGGGGAGATATCAAGTGGATTCCTTTGGCCTGGACGGTGTCAAACTTCTTGAGATTTGATGGGGTTGCATTCATAGAGTCATAGAGTTATGCAGCATGGAAACAGACCCTTTGGTTCAACTTGTCCATGCCAAGTATCACAAACTAAACTCGTCCAACTTTCCTACATTCCTGAAGGTCTTATGCTCAAAACATCGGTTCCCCCGTTCCTCGGATGCTGCCTGATGGGCTGTGATTTTCCAGTACCACACTCTCAACTACTTTTGGCCCATATCCCTCTAAACCTTTCCTGTTCACGTACCTGTTCAAACATCTTTTAGAAGTTGTAACTGTATCTGCAACTACCACTTCCTTTGGCAATTCATTCTATATATGAACCACCCTGTGCATGGAAAGGTTGTCTCTCAGGCGCCTTTTAAATCTTTCTTCTCTCACCTTAAAAATATATCCTCTAGTTTTGAACTCCCCAACCTTTGAAAAAAGACCTTTACTATTCACTTTATCTATGCCCCACATGATTTTAAAAACCTTCATTAGGTCACCCTTCAATCGCCTATGCTCCAGTGAAAAAAGTCCCAGCCTCTCCTTATAACTCAAACCCTTCAACTTGGTAACACCTTTGCAAATCATTTTTTTTGCATCATCTCCAATTTAATAATATCCTTCCTATAGCAGGGTGACCAAAGTGGTACACAGTACTCCAAAGTGGCCTCACCAACTTCCTGTTTAACAACAACATGACGTCCCAACATCTGTACTCAATGGTCTGAACAATGAAAGGCAAATGGGGAGGAGCCCATCACACCCCTGACTTGTACTTTGCTGAGAGTGGACAGTCTCTGAAGGGTCAGGGGGCAAGTTACTTGTCACAGAATTCACAGCCTCTAAACTGCTTTGGTAGCCACAGTATTTATGTTGCTGGTTCAGTTTGGTATCTCATCAAGAGTCAACTCCAGAATGTTGATATTGAGGATTCTTACAATGACAATGTCACTGAATGTCAAGAGGCAATGATTGGAACCTGTCTTGTTGGTGATAGTCATTGCCTGCCACTGGTGTTGCACAATGTTTCTCACGACTTCTCAGCCCAAGCTTAGATGTTGTCCAGATATTATTCCATTTGAACACATTTTAAAATCATATAACACCAGGTTATAGTCCAACAGGTTTATTTGGAAGCACTAGCTTTCAGAGTGCTGCTCCTTCATCAGGTGCTGTGGAGCAGAAGGTCGTAGGATACAGAATTTATAGCAAAAATTTAGAGTGTGATGTTACTGAAACTATATATTGAAAAAGACCTGGATTGTTTGTTAAATTTCTTATCTTTTAGAATGGGCAGATTGGTTTCAGTTCTTTCATATGTAAATTTCAGAACTTTCTTAAAGTTACATTCTGTAATGAACTTTAACAATAGGCGCCATGTTAGCCCAGATAATGCACTGAAGGCGTGAGGTGCCCTGTGTGGCTGTCTGTGCCCCAAAGTTCAGACTGTTTCTAATCTAAAAAGGGGATTTAATGAATCTTACATGGATTCATGCAGTTTTCGAGCAAAATAAAATGTAACTCTGCAAACACAAATTCACCCCGCAAACCTATGTGTGCGTGCATGTTGGGGGGTGTATGAGTGCCTGTGAGAGAGAGAGAGAGAGAGACAGTGTGAGTGTGAGTGTGTGAGAGTGTGGGCGTGACTGTGAGTGTGTGAGAGTATGAGTGTGTGAGTGTGAGTGTGTGTGTGAGTGTGTATGTGAGTGAGAGTGTGTGTGTATGTATGTGTGTGAGTGAGTGAGTGAGTGTGTGTGTATATATATATATATATATATATATACCTCATGCCCATACCCATACCCTGTGATGCTGCTGCATGGTGACCAACACATAGGTTCTTTGCTGGTAACCTGCTCTGACTTCCATGTCAAGAATTCTTGGCATTGAGTTTTCTTGCAGTGGGTTGTGGGATTGAAAATTGCATCTTAATGAGGTGAAATGCACAGTTAATAACATTGTTAAGAACCAATGATTACTTAATACCTAACTGGCCACTGCCCAGTGAAAATATGGCCATCCAAGTACAGACTTTTCACTATTTAGGGTGGCACAGTGATTCAGGGACCCCAGTTCGATTGCAGCCTTGGCTGACTGTCTGTGTGGAGTTGGCACATTCTCCCCATGTCTGCATGGGTTTCCTTCGGGTGCTCTGGTTTCCTCCCAAAGTCCAAAAATGTATAGGTTCGGTGGATTAGTCATACTAAATTGCCTATAGTGTCTCGGGATGTGTAGGTTAGGTGGATTAGCAGTGGGAAATACAGGGTTACTGGGATGAGGTGAGTCTGTGTGGAATGCTCTTTGGAACATCGGTGTGGAGTCGATAGGTTGACTGGCTTGCTACCACATTGGAAGGAGTCTATGAATGTGCATAGGCCGATCAGTGGGCCAACGTATTGGTTTCAACTTCCACAAGGTGCTACCATGCACAGACCTCGGAGATTCACACAGTACAAAAACTATAATTTGAGGGAATGTTGGTGTCTGCACTTCAAACAT